>NC_061508.1:232386969-232407279 GCF_022539505.1 Lolium rigidum | reverse complement strand
TCTTACTTATCGAAGATACTACGATACACCCCCTATACTTGTGGGTCATCAAACACCTATCTAATAAGTCTTGGCTTCGCGTCTTTCTTTCCCATAAGGTACTTGATAGCCGCGTGATCCGTATGAATAGTAACTTTAGAATCAACAATATAAGGCCTAAATTTATCACAAGCAAAAACAACAGTTAAAAATTCTTTCTCAGTAGTAGCATAATTCTTTTGCGCGGCATCAAGAGTTTTACTAGCATAATGAATAACATTCAACTTCTTCTCTACACACTGTCCAAGAACAGCACCTACTCCAAAATCACTAGCATCACACATAATTTCAAAAGGTAAATTCCAATCAGGTGGTTGAACAATAGGAGCAGTTGTTAAAGCTTTCTTTAAAGTTTCAAAGGCTTCCTTACAATCATCATCGAAAACAAAAGGGACATCCTTTTGTAGAAGATTAGTAAGAGGCTTTGAAATTTTAGAGAAATCTTTAATAAATCTTCTATAAAAACCAGCATGACCAAGAATACTACGAATACCTTTAACATACCTATAAAATCTTCTCAATTGCCTCCACTTTGGCTCGAACGACTTCAATACCTCTTTCAGAAATTTTATGCCCAAGAACAATTCCTTCATTAACCATAAAGTGGCACTTCTCCCAATTAAGAACAAGATTAGTTTCTTCACATCTCTGCAAAACTTTATCAAGATTGTGCAAACAATTACCAAAGGAGGTTCCATAGACGGAGAAATCATCCATGAATACCTCCATAATTTCTTCACAAAAACCATGAAAAATAGCAGACATGCATCTTTGAAATGTAGCAGGAGCATTGCACAAACCAAAAGGCATACGTCTATAAGCATAAGTTCCATAAGGACAAGTAAACGTGGTTTTATCCTGATCTTGCGCTTTAACCGCAATTTGAGAAAACCCAGAATAACCATCAAGAAAACAAAAGTGAGTCTTTTTAGACAACCTATCTAGCATTTGATCAATAAAAGGCAAAGGATAATGATCCTTCTTAGTAACTTTGTTGATTTTTCTAAAATCAATGCACATTATATAACCAACAATAATTCGCTAAGGAATAAGCTCATCATTATCATTCGGAACAACAGTAACGCCTCCTTTCTTAGGAACACAATGCACATGACTAACCCATCTACTATCAGCAATAGGATAAATGATGCCAGCTTCAAGGAGTTTTAATATCTAATTTCTTACCACTTCCTTCATCTTAGGAATTAAACGGCGTTGATGTTCCACTACTGGCTTTGCATCGGGCTCCAAATTAATAGCATGCTGACATATAGTTGGGGAAATTCCCTTCAAGTCATCAAGAGTATATCCCATAGTTGCACGATGCTTCCTTAATACTTTCAATAATCTTTCTTCTTCATATCCTGAAAGTTTAGAGCTAATAGTAATAGGATATATTTTCTTATCATCTATATAAGCATATTTAAGATCCTCATGTGAAGGCTTTAAATCAAAAACTGGATCCTCTTTAGGAGGCATAGTGGTACCCAAATCCTCCACAGGTAGATCGTGTTTAAGTATCTCTGGTTGATGAAGAAATATATCATCGATCTTATTTTTTCCTGCATAAAAACATCACTCACGTGCTCCTCCATATATTGCTGCAAGACATTGTTAGGAGCAAGAGCAATAGAAGAAAGCTGTTCAACTTTAAAATCTTCATTAGGTAAATCGACTTCCAAAGGAACTTTAATAAACTTGGAAAAATTAAACGCATAAGACTCTCCATTAAATTTAGTATGAATTTTCTCTTTCCTGCAGTCTATAATAGCACCGCAAGTGT
Source organism: Lolium rigidum (assembly GCF_022539505.1). Taxonomy (NCBI): domain Eukaryota; kingdom Viridiplantae; phylum Streptophyta; class Magnoliopsida; order Poales; family Poaceae; genus Lolium; species Lolium rigidum. The sequence continues at coordinate 232,405,457 of NC_061508.1, read as the reverse complement.
TCAAGAAAGGTCTACCAAACATAATAGGGCAATACTTACTAGAAGCCTTCCCAAGCACAAGAAAATCAGCGGGATATTTAACCTTACCACATAAGACTTCCACATCTCTCACAATACCAATTGGATAAACAATTTCCCTATCAGCAAGCTGAATAGCCACATCAATATCTTCTAGTTCACACGGTCCAATTTCATGCCTAATCTCCTTGTAAAGATCATAAGGGATAGCACTGGAGCTCGCTCCAATATCACATAATCCATAATAACAATGATCACCTATTTTGACAGAAAGCATAGGAACACTAGCCTTTCGAGGCTTATTAGGATGAGAAACAATATTAGAAGCATCTTCACAAAAAACAATATGTTCATCTTCTACATTTTTAGTAACAAGTTCTTTTACTATTGCTACTGCAGGTTCAACATTTATTTGCTCATCGGGTTCTGAAACTTTCTTTTTATTTTTACTAACCACAGTAAAAAAATAGAATGCTCCTTTACCTTAGAAGGGAAAGGCATCTTTTCAATATAAGGTTCAGGTAGAACGCCATCAGTGGTACTGACCTCGACAACATTAGAAGTAACACTGCTAACAATGTCTTTATAAGGCACATGATAATTACTCCATTCCCCTTTTGGAATATCATAATAAGAAGCAAACACCTTATATATATTTGCAACAGTTTGGGAATCAACTCCATAAATAGCAGTAGCATCATGGAAGTAATCAGTTTTCATAAAAGTTTTAATGCATTCATAATCATAATTAATACCTGACTTTCTTCCTTTATCATTTTCCCATCCTTCAGTATTTTCTTGCATACGGTCGAGAAGATCCCATTTAGCTTCTTCCTTCATCTTGGTAAATGATCCAGAACAAGAAGCATCCAATAAATCTTTATCATGTAGAAAAGCCTCGCATAGAAGTTATTAGTAATAATTTTACTTGGGAGCTCATGAATGGGGCATTTGAGCATTAGTGACTTCAAGCTCCCCCACGCTTGGGCAATACTTTCTCCATCTTGAGGCCAGAAATTATATATTTGATTCCGATCTTTATGTATCTCACTTGGAGGATAAAATTTGGAGTAAAAGAGAGGGACAATTTCCTCCCATCCAATAGATCGGCCATTCTGCAGCTTATACCACTCCGCAGCTCTTCCACAAAGCGATAATGAGAATAATTTCCTCTTCACTTTGTCCATAGTAATACCTGCACACATGAACAACTCGCATAATTCATGTATAAAAAGCAAATGATCGCCCGATGGACAGTTCCATCTCTCGAATAGCAGTTATTCATAACACGTTCCACATTTTCATAGGTATTTTAAAAGGATCAACTTGAGCTTGCGGCGATTTGTCCACTACCATAGCAGCGGTAGGAACAAACCCAAATAAGGAGTCCAAAGAAGAAGATTTCATCGCTGAAATAAATCAGCAAGAAGAAAAAACAGCACCTACAGTAAAATTGCCTTTACCGATTCCGCTCTTCAATAGCGCTTCACTCCCCGGCAACGGTGCCAAAAAATAGTCTTGATGACCCACAAGTATAGGGGGTGTATCATAGTACTTTCTATAAATAAGGGTGTCGAACCCAACGAGGAGCAGAAGGTGTTGATGAGCAGTTTCAATGAAGGATTCTCTGTAAACACTAGCAAACGGGTTTTCAGGGGTATTTGATATTGCAAATAAATAAAATGTGAGTAAATAAAAGGCGGCAATAATAATTGCAGCAAGTGGCCCAATCCTTTTTAACACAAAGGACAAGCCGGTTGTTCTAATTATCTCGACCAAACATTCCTGAGGACACACGGGAGGTTTTATGCAAGTGCTTTCGCGTTGCATCCGTGAATAATCCCTATTGGTATGGTAAGTTTTGTGTGGGTGAACCTATGCTAATGCACTACCCTTACTAGGATAATACATACTTGTGATTAAACCCCTAGCAAGCATCCACAACTCAAGATGGCAATTAAGATAAAATCTAACCACGAGCCTTAAACTACGAGATCCTATGCCCCCTCATGCAATGGTTTCCTAACGGGGTTCGAGGTTTACGTCGCTCCGGCAACCCCACAATTAGTAGCCAAATACACGATGCATTCCCCTAGGTCCATAAAGGCGAAGTATCATGTAGTCGACGTTCACATGATACCACTAGAAGAATAACACCACAACTTAAATATCATATCAATACATATTACTCACATAGCTCCACTACTAACACAAGACTTCTCCCATGTCCTCAAGAACTAAACGAACTACTCACGGGACAACATATGGAACATGATCAGTGGGTATATAATGATGAATAACAATCTGGACATAAACCTTAATCCTATGGTTTCACTCAATAGCATCAAATACAACAAGTAATCAATACCGGGAGAGTTTCCCCTTCGAAATATGCGAGGTACAACCCAAATTGTTATAGCGGGACGAGGTGGAGACGACGGTGCTGATGGTGCTGATGGTGGAGATGATGAGGATGATGATCACGATGAAGTCCAGCTCGATGGCGGTGGCGATGGCGATGATTTCCCCCTCCGGGAGGGAATTTCCCCCGGCAGATGCGTATCTGCCGGAGAGCTTTTCTCTCTGTGGTGTTTTCCGCCTCGTGGCGGTGGCGGAATATTTCTGCGAGCTGCCCCCGATCTTAGGTTTTCGTGGGGATGATATACGCGAAAGGGCGGCGTCAGATGTGGGCCAGGGTGGCCATACATGCCCCAGGCGCGGCCAGGGTAGAGCCCTCGCCTGGGCATTGTATTGCCCAATGGTGGACCCCCTCAAGTCCTCCTTCTGGCTATCCCCAACATCCGGGAAAATAAGATCTTCGTGAAAGTTTCTGGAATTTTCTGATCTTCCGAAGTATGGTACCCTGATGACCACTTTTCCAGCAGAATTCCAGCTCCGGCAGCAAATCCCGTGAATATCATCAAACATACAAAAATAGATAAAATAACATAAGTATCATGTCTAAATATGAAATATATCAATAAATAACAGTAGATTATAATACAAAATGGTGATGCAAATTGGATGTATCACATGTCACATCCTAAAAATATGTGCACATGAGGAATGCCACTTAGAATTGATATTGCAAGGTTATCTAGTCTCTATGTGGTATGTCATCCTCATGAGAAATTCAAATTCTAATGTACATTAATTATCTCTAGTTGGATCTTATTTGCCGCTTGTGAAAATAAATTTCTTATCACATTATGGGGGAGTAATAAGCTTTGTCCATATTACAAGCCTAGAAAATGTGTATATTTGAGTTTGTGTCACATAGTATTGATATTGTAAATTATCTCATTCCTATGTGGCATGATTTGCTCAAACAAGTCCAACTCTGCTTAAATGGTTTCCTTGCTAATATCTTCGTGGATCTTGTTTGTGAGAGTTTTTCTTGGCATGGTTTTCCACAATTGGTGTCTCATATCCTTTTTGGGAAATCATGTGCTTCAAGTTCTGATATTCATTGCTTTGCATGATGGTGTAATTAATTGAAGCTATCAAGAAACTCTCGTTGCATGATGGTTGACTCGTATCTTTTACCATATGCTTTGTTTGTTATCAAGATGATCTTGGATACTTGGAAACTACCACCGGGAAATATTTCCCAAATACCTCTTGTCCTAGGACAATTGTTAATCTATTATGAGGTACATATTTATTGATCATCTTTACCTTGGCTCTTGTGTTTAATTGATTCATTTCTTGCCATGAAATGGTTTTTCATTTGACTCCCATGTGTTTTACTTGCACCTTATTGATATAATTTGTGTACTTAAACTTTCTTAGCGTTTTATTAAATAAGGGTAGAGTTATGATCCCACTTTTGTGCATTTTGTATTCAAATACAAAATCCTAAATATTTCACTAATCTTGGGGGAGCTCTCTTATATTTTTCGAAATGCTAATTTTATGATTCTATCACAACATCGCTTGATCATTTTAATGTTTTTTTTTGGAAGACAAACCTTTTCTTTCCGGTACTTCGTGCCGTCATAAAAAGTGTGAGGGTTTGGTTTATTTGTTGGAACCTTGATCTCTTGGGTGTTCGTTATCTCATTGCTTTCTTTGGGTTTAATTAGCTTCTTGTAAAGAGATAAGTGTTTGGAATCAATCTTGTGTTGATTTGCTTTGATATAATTTGGAAAACTATTTTTTCTTGATTTAAGTAGTGTTGCGTCCAAATTGTATTTTCATTTGGATCGTGAGAGTATCATGCATGCATATTTACTATATGTATATTCTATGGCATGCTTGCTTTTTTGTTCCAATATATAGGGTAAACTCCAACAAATCCTAAATGGGCTAAGATGTGCATGAAATTCAATCTCATATCAATATGCACATATTTATGTGGAGTTTGTCCTATATGTTGTAGTGTCTAACTACTTTGGACCCACTTAGTTTGGGAACCATTTTGTACTTAAATTTGTTTTATGTACATGAATATGGATTGGATGTTTGCCAAATTCATAAGGAAGAAGTGGTTACTAAATGATTATTTGAGGCAAGCTAGGATGATCAACGAACTCATATCTACTACATCCACACCAATGCTATCTTGGTAACAAGTATCTTCTCATGCATATTTTTCTTGTATCCAACCTCATGGCTGCATCTTGGCATGAATGTCTCTATTTACAAATGTCTTAATGAAACCTCCTTATTGCAAATTGAGTTCTTTCTTTTGGTATCCTTTAGTTGTGATACTTGTTGCTTTTCTCAAAGCATCCCAACTATTTTCTCTCCCTTGTTGATATTTGTAATGTCTTTAATGTGTTTGTGTTTGAAGTTCATTAATGTACAATAAGATAAAATTGAGCATTTGGGCATGCTATTAAGAAAAGATCTTATTTGTATATTGCATGACTTCGTTTTGGATATCATGTTTCAATTATTTTGTATCTATTTTGTGTGTACATGTTTCTTTGTGGATAAATATCTTTGTGATATTGTCTACTTAGAGAAACTTATACACATAAGAGATGATAATTCTCCACTTGATATCTTATTTAATTGTTATGTGTTGTTGGTCATGCTAAGCAAAATCACTCTTTGAAGACTATCATGATGTTATTTTCTCATCCTTGTATTATTCTTATAATATGCTTGGCCATGCCTCTCACATATCCTTTTGGTTGAGCATTTTATTATGGTGTCTCTTACTTGTTAACCATTAATTTGCTCCAAGTGTTAAGCTTAATTTCTTATCTATGGTCTCTTGAAATTGTTTGTGGTTTAAATGGTAATGAGGGAGTGAGGATTCCATTTTGTGCATATTGTATTCAAATGCAACAATCTCACATATCCTTGGGGAGCTTCCTCATTTTATTTAAAGCACTATCTTGCGGCGATCATAAGACTTTATTTCACTTGGTATTTTTTTTCTTTGAATGATATTATGGGAGTGATGATACCATGTTTGTGCACCTATATTCCAATACAAATTGTCTATCTTTGTGCACAAACCTTGGGGAGCTTCCTTATGTTATTTAGAGCACTCTACTTGATCTTATCATAATATCTATATTTCATTTGGTTTCTTATTTTTCGTTCATTTGGTTGCTTGCTTCATGTGTTGAAACTTCTTGACTTTGTTATCTTTTTGCAATCTTTGACCCTTGATATAGGTTGAATCTCTCCGAGTCTTCATCATTGGATACGTGCATTTGATTCCACTCCCAATATGAGAAATGCACACCTTATGGACGAATTCTCACTATATTGACCTCTCGAGATTTTTCGCCCATTTCGGCAATGGATGCCAATGGGGAGAAGTTTCGAGGGTTTAAGGGAACTGGGTTTTATGCTTCTTTCTTTGTGCCAAAGTAATTGCCTTGCTTGGTTGAATATTTAGAGGAAACTCCACTAGGCTTTGATTGCCAATATATGCAATGAAATTCAAGTTCATTCACACGTGCATTGCTCTATATATTCAACTTGTTTGTTACTTAAATTCATTATATAAACCCTCTCAAAGAGATCGTCATCAATTACCAAAATGGGGGGGGGGGGGGGATTGAAAGTGCATAGAGCCCCCATGTGTGGTTTTGGTAATTAATGACAATTCCTATGGACTAATATTTGCATTGAGTCATATGTGTAGGAGTTGTCCATAGGAAATGCTTGAACCATGAGTTGGCTTCAAGGTTGCAATACGAAGAAATGAGGTGCAAGTTCAAGATGAGTCAACTCGGAGAGCTCACATGCTTGAAGCTTGCCATTCATATGTGTTCATGGATATGTGAAATTAAACCAAAGAAGAAGCTCATCCATAGTGGAGTATGGGGGAGAAATCCGCAAGACCTCACCTTCATCAAGCAAGTACAATCAAGAATGGTGGTTCATCTTGTTGCGGTAAATATCGTCATCATCAAGCTCAAGTGGAATGCGCAAGGTTTAGGTTTGGTCTTGATAGGGTTTCTTTCCTACCGGTCTCATGGTTTAGTTGGGAGACCGGGGTATAGGTTAGTTGCCGCACTATCATGGGGCTCTCAAGTGAGTAACTCGGTCGTATCATTCAAAGAGAGGTCAAATATTTGCATCCTTGCATCATCTTTCTTGGTTGTTATTTGGATCTTATCCATATGGTGTTTTTAAGAGCTTGTTCTCATTCTCACGACAAGCTCTAGTTCATCGAAAACGGATTTCACATGGAGTACTTATTGTGTTTTCGATATTGGAGTTTTTCCCGGTTCTTCATTTTGAGAGGTTATACCTCTAATTGCATGGAAAAATCTACCCAAATTATTCTTGATATTTTCACTCTTTGTGGGGTATCTTTTTTCATCCTAGTTACAACTAAATTGGTTTCACCTAAATCCGAGTTTTCTAACTCAACTTGTTGCAATTTCCTTATTGAAGGTGTTACCGGTTTAGCTCTAATAGATAGGTTAAAACTTTCCCTTTTTGATCTTATACTCTGTGGTTGGACTATGATTTTTCCCTGCATGATCTTGTAGAGCTTTTTGTTGTGATTCCAACCAGGCCAAGATCATCAAATTCGGAGTTCCGATGTGAAAATGACGATGTTTTCGATGTGGGGTGTGCTGCCGGCCGGACTGGTCCGGCCACGGGCCAGCCTTAGTCCGGCCAGGGTCCAGGAAGCACGGAAATTGTGCCCGGAATGGTCCGGATTTGGTCGGATGAGTCCGGCTGGCCAGATTGGTCCTGCCAAGCCCGGAATATCCGACTGGGTGGTGTTTTGGGGTGCGTTTTCAACGGTTAGATTCCATTTTGGAGGCCATATATATATAATCCCCTTCTTCCCCATTGAGCTAGTTGCTTCTTCTACTCTCTCTCTACTCCATTGTTGACCTTTGAGAAGGTTCCTCTCCCTCTAATCCCTCCATGATTCTTGCTCATATTTGAATAAAAGACAGAGGGGATCTAGATCTACATCTTGACCAAACAAATTCCTCTCTTTGTGAGGGAAATCCACTAGATCTAGATCTTGGAGAAATTTGGTGTTCCTCATACTATTTGTTCTTCATCTCTTATTCGCCCAATAGCTTTTGTAGCTTTGTTGAAATTTGAGAGAGAAGGACTTGAGCATCTTTGTGGTGTTCTTTCCATTGCATTTGATGCATCGGTTTGACTTCTCCGCGGTGATACGTGGAGTTGAAAGTTCGTGAAACATACACTTCGAGAGCTTGTTCCCGGAGCTTGTTCCTCTTGGGTCTTTGGATCCTAGACGGCATAGTGGTCTTTGTGGTGTTCTTGGGGCCTCCAATTAAGTCGTGGAGATTACCTCAAGCTTTGTGCTTTGTGGCTTAGTGGTGTTCTTGGGGCCTCCAATTAAGTTGTGGAGATTCCTCAAGGGCAAGGCCTTTGCGGCAATTTATTGGGAGCCTCCAATTCAGTTGTGGAGATAGCCCCAAGCTTTGTGCAGGTTCGGTGGCCACCCTAAGGTTCCATAGTGGATCGAGGACATCCCTTTTGGTGGGAATTCTCGAGGAGAATACGGTGGCCCTCGTGCATTTGGAGTGACTTTTCGTCCACACCGCTCCAACGGAGAGTAGCACTCGCAAGAGTGTGAACTTCGGGATACATCGTTGTCTCCGTGTCACTTCGGTTATTCCTATACCCGAACTCTTTACTTATGCACTTTATTTTGTGATAGCCTTTGTGCTTGAAGTTATATATCTTGCTATCACATAGTTGCTTGAATTGCTTAGCGTAAGTCGTTGGTGCACATAGGTGAACCCTAGTTATATAGGTTTTGTGCTTGACAAATTAAACGCTAGTTTTATTACGCATTTGTTAAGCCATATTCGTAAAAGTTTTAAACCGCCTATTCACCCCCCTCTAGGTGGCATCCGTGTCCTTTCAACTGGGCCGGGACAAAAGACCTGGGCGGAAGGTCCATTTTGTACTAGTGACCCATGCGCAAAAATGGCGAGCCTTACCCTAATCTTTTGGTCTGGGTCTCCATGGGCGACCCAACCCATGCATGGGTCAAATTGTCAGGATTAAGCGTGATGTTTTCTTCTTCAGCATCTTCTCCAGCGATACCTGACTAGCGAGTAGAGAGAACCATGATAGTAATGGTTTCGATGACAAGTATGCGTGCACTTCAGTGGAAACAAATATATAAAGATGAACAAACACTACTACCAGCACTAATATTAGGGAATAGGTTATAGGCACATAGTTACCACCAGCGCACCAAATAGGTGGTAAGCCGACGCTATTACCCACAAGCCGTTGGCGGAGCTAGGTTTTAACTAATGGGTGTAAAGTGCTCGAAAAAAGGGTCAAACTTTCAGTATTGGGTATGGTGTGTCGTCATTTATGTCATGTATATGCTTATAATACATTGGCAAAGCTTTCCCCTAAAAATACTGGGTGTACATTTGTACACCCAAGTACCCATCTGGCTTCGCCCATGCCGCTAGCGTACCAATTGTTGCGTCGGTGATGCCCTGATACCTCTGACATACCACAAGATAAGCGCGTCGAGGGTAAGTTTCGACCAGGTCCGGGTCGAACCCCCAGTACCGTCGGCGCACCAATATAGTGGTACGCCCCTGCCGACGCCCTACGGGATCTCATCGTCGCATCCCCTCCTCTCTGCCCCAAGGCTCGCTCACGCTGCGGGAGACGACGCTGCCACCTTCAGCCCACTCACGTCAACACCACAAGGAGGCGCCATGGACGACAACCTACTGTTGGTCCTCTGCTCTCGTCAACGAAGGAAGGAGGCACCATGGGCTCGAATTTTGTGTTTTGTTTTTAGGCTGTTTTTTTTATAAAATCACGTAGACTGATGGACGCTGGTCCCAACTTTTTTTTTGCAAAAAATGGTAGTGCCGATGTATCAAACCCGGTGTGCCGGTAGTATATCCATATACCGCCAGCGTGTTACCGCTGGCATGGTACAGGTGCATCGACAGTAGCCAATTTTAGTCCAGGGTGTTTCCTAGTAGCGAAAGTGTATAGAAGAATTGGGCGGTGATGTACGAGAGGGAGTTTTTTTAGATCGGTGCGAGACAAGTTCTTAGTTGCTTTGAGACACGTGCAAGAACTGATGTTAGTTACTTTGAGATGCGTGTGAGTGACGTGGAGCAATCGGGTGATCACCAGATGACAGAATATTCATTGCCCGCAACCTGAAGCTTCCTGGGGGTTACGGGCCTCCATCTTTCGGAGGGGCAAAAGTTCGCATCTTTCTTTGGCAGCTTGTACGGAAACGTCTACCTTGCAATGACAACATTCACCGTAGACGTGGTCCATCGACGGGGCGATGCGCCCTATGTGCGGAGGCGGAGGACACAGCTCACATCTTCTTCCTGTGTCCTTTAGCTAAGTTTATGTGGAGTGCGGTTAGGGAACTGCTGGCATGCTCCTGGAACCTGACTTGCTTTGTGGATATGTATAGACTTCTGGATAATCTATCCGGACAAACCAAGCGGGTAGCCTGGATTGGTTGCACGGCTCTGTGTTGGGTCCTGTGGAACATTAGGAACAAATATACCATTGAAGGGACCTTCTCCTCTCAGCCAGCTGACGGTTTGTATAAAATGTTAATCTACCTACAGGTATGGAGGCCAGTGGCTAGGAGACGAGACCGATTGACACTGAAGCAGGCGATTGGTAGGCTTCGCACGCTCCATGCCAGCATCAGGCACCGCGTGGGCTGACTGACGACGGCCTCCGTCCTACCTTTATCGATCTCTGTTGTTTTTTCTACTTAGTTTATTCGCAAAGTTAGGAGTTATGTTGGGGCGTAACTTCTTCGGTGTGCGATGGTGGAGTTGTTCTACCAGAACTGTAGTGTGTGTCTCTATCCGCCCGTAGGGCGCGTGTTTCATGTTATGTGGTATGCTACTGTGCTATTTACTCCGCCCCGATGTGGCTTTATTTATTTAAAGCTGGGCTCATCTTGAGCCTTCCGTCTAAAAAAAAAGCTGCAACTGTGGAAGATTGCTGCAATCTGAAAATTATGAACTCGCCTGGTGTCCTTCAGTTACTTTTCCTTGAAGTGAAAGTGTGCTTTGGGTAGAGGTAGTACCACACTACTACCAGCCTGTACCGAATACTTGGCGACTCGCCAAATGTTATATGTCTGAACATTTGCCAGCAAGTGAACCGTGAATATTATCTGTCTGAACATTTGCCGAAATCAATGGCAATCCGTCAGCAAGTTCGCATCAGATTAGTGCCTGGTCATCGGCCCACATGCAGTTGACATATCCTCTTAAATTTAAGAATGAGAGAACCTTGTTCTATGCTACGTACTATGTCTCATTAGCCATTTGACAGCTCGCTATGATTATCGTCAACCGCGTTGCCTAACCAACGTTGTCCATTGTGCTTTCGGTCCAAACTACGCTACCATGCTAATGGGTTTGGTCCTAATTGGCCGCAACCATGGAAGATGAGTAATCTCTTAATTCGCCCGTCTTAATCGTGGAAGCTGAATGGTCGATGCCAGAGGACTCCAGTTCCGCCTAATTCCGCCCGTTTCGTCCAAGAAACGCCTAAGCTGTACAACTTAAATTGCCAGTATACATCGCAATCTCAGGACCTTCTAGCTGTAATTTTCAAATTATAGAGGATCTGCAGCTGAGAGAATTCTTCAGTACAGTATACCAGGAACAGGATTGCATACTTGCTGGCAAATGCTCAGGCAGATAACATTTAGCGAGTCGCCAACTAGGACAAACAGTGAACACAGCGCCCAAACAGTGAGTATCCAACTGTATGTAAAACAATGTACTCTGAATCTCTGATCTCAGTGAAACACTGCCGGTACATATTGATCTTACAAAAATAGATATAACTATACACAATAATACACAGCAGCATCACACAACTATGATCATCATCATTTGTGCATACCTCTGAATCAAAAATCAACGCTTTTTATCACAGAATACTCAGCTTCTTTTACTGTAATTTACTCATTTCTTGAGCGAATTGCCGGAAGAAGAAGAAGCAGAGGCGGTGCTCTGTTCGTCGGCCTTGTGCACCCTGCTCCTGCTCTTGTGCGCGACGAACAGCTTCTTGACCGCGCGCATCATCACCACCAGCCCCGGAGATCGCCGCCGGGAGCTCCTCGACGCCCCGAGGACCGCCTCGCGCTCCTTTGTTGTGGCCACCGGCATCTTCACCTCGACCGGGCGGCCCGGGCCACCGACGGAGCGCCGGCGCGACACGTCGAGGGAGGCAACGAAAAGATCGGTCTTCCCTCCGCCCGGCGCCTCGTCGTCGTTGAGGTCCTCCCACAGACTGTCCATCAGCTCCTCCTCCTCCTCCTCGAACCAACCTGCGTAGTCGCTGAGGGCGGGGGAGCGGCACGCTCCGGGAGTCGCGCGCCACGGCGACCCGGCGCAGTCTGCGGCGGAGAAACTCCGTCGGATGGGCGATGACAGCATCCACGCCGGCGGCGGGGACGACGGTGACACCCTGCCGTGGTAGCGGTGGTGACCGTCGAGGAGCTGCGGCGGTGGCGGCGTGGGGAAGGTGAAGTCGCCGTCGTCTGCTTCTTGCGGCTGCGGCATCGGCTCCTCCCCGGGGTTTGGAGTTTTCCTTGCTCCGCTCTGCTTCTGCTGGATGCTGCCGACCTCGCCGAGTCGTCGCCTTCTTCTTCTTTCCTAGGGACGCGAGATCTTCTGGGGGCGCGAGATCGTCGGGATCGATGAGGTTCGAATGGAATGGAATGGAATGACGACAGCAGCATGGATCGTGGCTGTTTTTATACGCCGTTGCTGCTCCACTCTGACTTCACTTGTCTGCGTGGCCTAAGTTGTAACTGACGCGATTCTTGTAGTAGCTGTAACGTTAGGTGATCACGCGATTCACCGAAGATTACTGTATTATACCCAGCTGACAGATTTACTCGATCACTGGAAAAGAAGTTAAATATTCCATCCATTTCAATGAATAAAGCATTCTTTTTTTGTTAAATATATAAAGATTTTTGATATAAAATTAGCATCATTACAAAGTATTTTTTTTTTACGAATTACAAAGTATTTTTTCTTTGATTAAGAATTACTCATGTTCAGATAGCTGCACTGCATCGCAAACATGTCGTTGCTCCTGGCTCCATGTCGTTGTTGTCTCCAGATACCAAACCCTACATAGGTCCGATCAATGAGAGAATAGAGGGGAATGAGGAAATATGGTTTTTTTTTTTGTTGTGAAACACATTAGCACGCACACCCTACCTCTATGAGCATCTTCGGGAGACTGCGTTCACGAAACTTTATCTGACATGTTTTGAGATTGACAAAGTCACCACAGACGCCTCGCTGTCGACGGAAACGTCGTCTCCCACTGAAAAATATTATGCCTTTAATGAGACATCAAAGTGTCAAACCTGAAGTTTGAACTCTGGTGGGCGGGGGTACCACTGTCCTCCTAACCATCCAACCACAGGTTGATTTTTGGAAACACCAGATTCAATACTGATTCGGTGACCAACTAGATGCTGGTCAAGAAACTTCATACACCGTATGTTCCGAGCTGACTGTAGTGTAGCTTTTGCTGGAAAACTGTAGTTGTAATAATGTTAGCAGTTTACGGAGAGACTGTTTCTAGTTTCTTGGTACTGAATAGTGTGTTTTTTCGATTGGTACGGCTATGTCTCATACTTTTGTATTGTCGGTTTCATTTTCGTTGAAATCGGAAGCTCTGGCTCCTCAAGTCGGAAAAGACTTCATACACCGTCAAATTAACTAAATTTAAATGAGGTAAATTCGTCACAAAGCACACCTATATGGAGTAATAATTGAAATTCACTCGCTAATCTTTCACGCAACGTTAGCCAAGGTTACAATAAGTTTGGTGACATATATATGCTCTAGAGGTCTGGTGTTGACTTCCGGGAGAGAGAAAAGGATAAGTAGTGTTTGCTCAACAGGTTCTGGTTTGAACTATTGACGTATATATTTTGTTTGATGTTTCCGGTCAATCACGACCTAATTGATGTACTCCGTATCTGTTATTCGCTTCCAATAATTCTGTTTTGTCTTACTATCGATAGGTCCTCGACAAGCTAGCTATAGCGTTGAACTTCTCCCATACGTGTGGCATTGTCAATTGCGAGGATTCATCCTAGCTAGCTACAATATATACGTACCTAATTTTGGACAAACTTGTAACTCTAAAGTCTTGCATCCAAGTGAACAAGAGAACATGTACCATGCATGTGAAAGTTTGACTCCTGAACATGCACACGCTTCTGCATATACATATTCTTAATACTCTAGATGACAGCCTGATATAAGATGGTAAAAATACGATATTTTCTAGTACTCCCTCAGTTTCATCTGCATAAAGCCGGGAGTATAATTTTTGTATTCTTCTTTGTTCTGTTAATATGGTGTTTCGTTCCCTTCATATGTGCAGGGCGGATCCAGAAATGGGTCACGCCCCAAGCTAGACCGTACGTGTAGGCATTGAGCTGCTATTTTTACGCGAATGTTATCGAAAATTTAAGGGAGATTTAGTGTAGGTTTGGGCCTAAGCTCAAGGCTACAACACGAGCTGCCCTGGATGCAGATCCGATCCTGCATGTGTGTGCATGTTGCCTAACCTGCTTTCGACCTTAATTAACACCTATGTTTTGCTGATTTCCCTAATCCAATGTCCTTTCCTCTCGCAAGACTGGGATCCGACCACATTCCTATTCACATCCAAAATGGCACTAGTATCCCCAAAGTATTACTATTCAGATTAAAAAACTACTGTTATGATCTTGATGGTTTTAATGATACTGTTACCAAAGCTTGGTCTGATGCTCCCATCAAGAATGATATTGCACCATCTCTGAATGCTAAATTCAAATGCTTAAGGCCCGCCCTCAAAAAATGGAGCAGGAATCTATCAAACTTAAACATAATTATTGGCAACTGCAATTTTACACTTGCTATGTTGGATGGCCTTGAGGAACAAAGGGAGCTCTCCATGATGAAAAAAAAACTCCAGAATTATCCTCAAGAACCATACTCCCAAGATATTAGAGGCCAAGAGAACTTATTAGAAGATCCGTGCCAAGATCAATCGGGGCAAAGTTGGTGATGAAAACTCTAATTTTTTTCATGATGTTGCCACTCAGAGCTATAGAAAGAATTTCATCTCTTCCATAAAAATTGATGATGGCACTGTCATTACCAACCACGACCACAAGGCTGCCACTATATGGTCCTCCTACAAAGATAGACTTGGTATATCCGATAATCCAGTCATGCCCTATCATGTTGACCATATGATCCGGCGATACGACCTAGCTCATATTGATGAACCTTTCTCCGATGAGGAAATTAACACTGTTATTAAAGAGATCCCATCAAACATATCTTCGAGGTCTGATAATTTCAATGGCTTCTTTAGGAAAAATTGTAGGGAAGCTATCAAGAATGATTTCAAAAAACTAGCTTATGACTTCGATGAGGGCAACATCAACCTAGCCTCTATCAACACGGCTTACATTACCTTGATCCCCAAAGTTAATGATCCTGAAACTATGAACGATTACCGACCTATCACTCTTGCGAGCCTTCCATTAAAGTTCCTGACTAAATTATTGGACAACATAGTTCAAAAAAGAGATCATCCCAATGCTTCACTAGAATCAATACTGATTTATTAAAGGAAACAACTATACATGACTGTCTTGGTTGGGCTTTTGAGTACCTTCACATTTGTCATCAGTCTAAGATCGAGTCTCATCATTATTATCGACTTTGATAAGGCGTTTAAGAAAGTTGAATACAATGTTGTTATTGCTATGTGCCAAGCCTTGGGATTTGAACCAAAGTTTATGTCATGGATAACCAGCATCCTACACTCTGCATCTACCTTTGTCCTACTTAACAGTGTTCTAGACAAGAAGATTATGTGCAAGATAGAAGTTAGACAATAAGATCAACTTTCCCTCTGTTATTTGTATCCACTACTGAACAGTTGCAATATATCATTAATGAATCATCGTATAATGACATTATCAATCTTCCCATTCCAGAAGACTTTGGCCAAAAGTACCCCATTCTTCAATGTGCTGATGACATAATTCTTATTATGCTACTAGCTTAGAGTCAACTTCAGTAAAACTTCACTAGTTCCTATTAATACTTCTCATGATCATGTTGTATCTCTATCCACTTCATCTGGCTGCATACTTGAGAGCCTCCAATTTACATACCTTGGTCTTCCTCTCAGAACTACCAAACCTTTTGTGGATGATCTTATGCATCTTGTTTCTATACGTGATAAGACACTATCTTGCATTTCATGCCTCCTATCATACACTAGCAGACTCACCCTATTGAACTCAACCCTGAATACTATTCCCATGTTCACCATGTGCAGTCTCAAAGTGCCAATTACTATCTTGGGTCACTTTGAAAAAAGTGGCGGACAATTTCTATCCCAAAAAAAAAGCAAGAAACATGGCATATGATTGGATAAATGGATCCTGGTATGTAAACCTAAAGATCAAGGCGGCCTCAAAGTACTAAATTTCAGACTTCAGAATCAAGCCCTTCTCACGAAAAATCTTCACAAGTTATACAAAAAGGTTGATACCCCCTAGGTAAATCTGATATGGTACTCATGTTACAATAATAGACATGCTCCACACACTTGATCCCCCCCAGAGGATCTTTCTCGTGGAAGGACTGCATGGAACTTTTTGCAAGCTTTAAGGATATGACTAATTGCTCCATTGGTGATGGTAAAACAATTACCCTATGGCATGACACATGGAATGATGAGATTCATAAATTCGCATATCCTCACTTGCATTCATTTGCACTTAATAAAGACATCTATGAAAAAGCCCTGGCTGAGGATTCTATCTATAATTTGTTCCAACTGCCACTCTCAATTGAAGCCCATGATGAGCTTCATAATCTTCAAGACGAAATCAACGATATCGAATTAAGCTCTCAGCCTGAATCATGGGACTTTACATGGAGCAATGCTACCTTTTCTACCAATAATTCTTATAGAGCTCTGATTGGCGAGCACCACCCTCCTGAACCAATTCTTGACATATATATTTAAGACACGCAATATTCCGAGACAAAAAATATTTACTTGGTTACGGATGAATCAGAAGCTAGATACTAAAGATCTTATGATCATAAAAAACTTATATGTTGAGTTCAAAGGTTGCATCCTATGTGACTCATGCCCTGAAAAATACTCTAATGCACATGCTTTATAAATGCTCTTTAGCCAAAGTATCTGGTGAGCGCTTGGAATTCAATGGAACACTGACTTACATATCCACCAAATCATTCCGGATGCCAAAATCATGTACAACAAAGATTTTATAATGGAGATCATCATCACAAGATGTTGGAGCTTATGTAATCAAAGAGATAGTTTTATCTTCAACAATGTGGAGCCATCAATACAGTTCGCCATCATTAGCATTAAAAATTATTGTACCATTAATCTCCATAGAGATAAACGCAGTCTCAAAGAGGGCATGCTATCATGGTTAGATACTTTACGAGCACGGGCTCCCTCCAGATTTGTGTAAAAAAAAGCCAAACTAATCTTCACGATAACTTCTCTTTGAGACTCTTACTTGCGGCAGCCAGAACTAGCTAGGTATTCCCTCCATTCCATAATAGTTATCGCTGATTCGGATATAACTATATACCAAATGTGTCTAGATATATCTAAATTAGAGACAATTAATATGGAAAAGATAGAGCGTGATCGAGATGACCATGTATCCCGAGAACGTTATATATAGTTGATTGAATATTAGTTCGAGCACGGATAACCCGTACATGTAGGTACGTATATATGCGCATGTAGAAGAGTTCACGCATGCATCATACCATATTGTCAAAAATACTTACTTGGTTCTTGGTACTCCTGAACCCAAATTTGAGATAGGCCCAAAATGGGGTTCCCTAGTCTCTAAATTTCTGTAGACCAATATTTGCATGTAGAAGACGTACATACGTGTGTGCGTACTTTCATACTCAAAATCGGAAGTATGTGGATTGCACAAAAATGATGAATCTCGAATGGATAGTATGAAAGAAATCTCTCCCTCCCAAATTTGTGTGTATAACTACAAGTTGAAACACTATGTAACTTAAGCGCAGAGTAAGTAAGATCGGAATCATATTATCATGTTTTGCTGCTCCTTTCTTTCTTTTCTGACATTTTTCTATTGTGATTCTTGATCGCTATTTATTGTTCATTAACTAGAATCATAGAGATACAAAGACCTTCAGAGGGTAGAAACCACACCCTTCTACCAGTTTCTCGATCTACACAACTACACGCCACTCGATGAACTTCTCCACTGGAGACTCATTTTCATGCCCTTTTTTTAGAAGAACTCATTTTCATGCCTAAATGCCGATGATTTTTTAGCAACGCCTAAATGCCGAGCTTTAGGACAGCCCAGGCCCAACACTAGGTTCTGAGGGCCCATGTTGTTCCTTGCGAGTCGGTTAATCCGGTGATTCTGTTTAAACTTCTCCACGGAGAAGTCGTGTACTGGATATTAAGGTACTCCTTTTAATAGAGTACCGGAGCAAAGCATTAACACTCCGTGAACACATGTGATCCTCACGTCACTACCATTCCCTCCGGTTGTCCCGATTTCTGTCACTTCGGGGCCATTGGTTCCGGACGGCGACATGTGTATACAACTTGCAGGTAAGATCATAAACAACGAATATCTTCATGAATCAATAACATGTTCAGATCTGAGATCATGGCACTCGGGCCCTAGTGACAAGCATTAAGCATAACAAATTGCAACAATATCATAAAAGTAACATCTACGGATACTAGGCACTATCACTACAAGAAAAGTTCTGATAGACAACGTCTCAAAATCGTCCGCTAAGGGGTATTTTTCGTCGCCTATGGGCCTAACCCGACGATATGGGTTCTGTTGTGGAAACTGCGTCAGAGGCAAAGTCCTACGACGATTTTTTCGGTCCGTCGCGCTTGGGCGCCCTTGGGCACGGAAAATCGGA
>NC_061508.1:232339938-232386869 GCF_022539505.1 Lolium rigidum | reverse complement strand
GTATTCCTAGGCAGCCGGAAATTGAGACACTACTTTCAAGAGCACCCGATAACGGTTGTGAGTAAAGCTCCGCTGTCAACAATTCTCAACAACGCTGACGCAACAGGACGAACAGCTAAATGGGGCATCGAATTATCCGCCTTCGACATCGCTTACAAGCCAAGGACTGCGGTTAAATCCCAAGTCTCCCAAAAAAAATTCATTTCCCTCAGTCTCTCATCTGAGACCACCCACCGGAACTTCTCAAGTCCCTCTCTCTACCACCTCCACGACCACCGCACCGGAACATCCCCGCCGGACTTCCTTGGCCTACCCGAGGCCTCGCGATCCTCGTCATCCGGCTGCCTGCCGGAGCCGCTTCATTGACGCCGTCATCAACCGGACCGGATCATCCCCGCCGAATCTCGAAACCATATGCTCATCCAGCAGTCTACCGCAGTCGCTTCAGCTGCGGTATCGTCCACCGCATCGGATCTTGCCCACCGACACCGATGTGCATGAACCGAATCTACTTCATCGGATCTAAACTCTTCTATTATCGCTTTTCTATTGCTTGCCTGCAAGTTCTTGTTTAATCTTGGGGGAACCTGTTTGTGCTAACGACGCGCCGTTACGTCTTTGCAGATGAGATGAGTAACCATGAAGTTTAATGGCCGTCTCTCCAACCCCAAGTAGCACATGTAGCGTACTTCATCACCGGATCTATCAACCCCAGGAAGATCTGCTGTGATTCCCACAGAGTGCTTCTCCTAAAGTAAGTCTCTTGTTTTAGCGCCATGTTCTGGGTTCAGATGCTTGTTTGTCTGAAGCTCTTTTAGTTCATTCCTAGTTATGACCGTAACACCTTGCTATTTTCTAGTTCATTGCTAACTTTAAGCGATTGAACATTTTGGTTTGCATTCCCTGCTCTGTAGATGTAGCCATCATAACTTCTATCTTGCTCAGTCGTTGTTCATGCCAATCTTGTTCTCCCTGAACATGTTGGTTTGCATTCCCTGTACTACGGTGATGCCATTGTTATTTCTATCTACTTCGTCGTAAGCTAACAAATTAACTGCCTGCTATTAGTTCCTGCATGCTATCGCTCTGCCATCCTGCAGTACAAATTTATTTGAACTCGTCACAACAGCTACTTCCATCATAATTTTGTCTGCCATCCGATTCTTCAAAAGCTGCAATATTAACTTGTTTCTCTTAATTGGCATGGCGCTCACATATAGAATTGTGAACATATTGGTGTGCATTCCCTTTTCTACAAGTTCAGATCCCACTATATTCCGTTTCTGGTCCATCCTAAGTTGTAGCATTAACTATCCTCTATGTGTTGCTCATTACAACTTTATATCCCGAAAGAAATTGATTGTTTCCCTTATCTACAAGTTTATCAGTGATGCCATTATAACTCCTATCTGTTTTATTCCTAGATATTATAGTAACATCCTGCTATTATTTAGTTCATGGCCAATTTTAAGTAATTGCACATGTTGGTTCGCATTCCACTGCTCTATAGCTTTTGGCATCGTAACTTCTATATTTGGTTTACATTCCCTGCTCTGTAGATCTAGCCATCATAACTTTATCTTGCTCAGTTGTTGTTACAAAAATTATGGCCTGCTACTATGTTGTTTGTGCCAATTTTTTACTCCATGAACATGTTGGCTTGCATTCCCTGTACTACAGGTGATGCCATTGTTTTGTATCTAGTTCATTGTAAGCTAACAAAAGTAAGGACTTAGTTTGGCATGCTATCACTCTGCTATCTAAGCCTGTAGTACAAATAAACTTGTCATATTACTAGATAATAATTTTGTGTGCCATCTTGTTCTTCAAAAGCTGCATTATTGACTTGTTTCTCTGACTTGGCATGACGCTCACATATGGAATGCTGAACATATTGGTTTGCATTCCCTCTTATACAAGTTCACAGGTGATCCCACTATATCTGTATCTTGCTCAGTCGTTGTTACAAAATTTATAGCCTGCTACTATGTTGTTCATGCCAATTTTGTACTCCCTGAACATGTTGGTTTGCATGGGACTCGACAGTAGTAAGTCTGCTGTTTCATTCTAACGTGCTCTGTTATATTGGATGTTGGTATGCGGCATGCACTCTTTGTTTGCTTATTGTGGGCATTACAATGATCTTGTTATAACGACGAAATGATGATGTATTTGTTTCGGATATAGGTGGTGCATGGACAACTTAAAAGATTGCTGAATTGCTTCATTGTATTGCTAGGTTTAATTACCATTCAATTTCTTTGGGTTCTGTAATATTTTTTCAAAGCTTTGCGAGTCGATGTAATATTTAGTTAGTTTTTACGCGTTTTTCGCGCATTTTTCTATGGTGCTTGTGGTAAGTGAGGCTATCCGAGCGTAAATCATGTCTGCTGCTTAAATATTCTCAGTATCTAAATCACAAATTCCCATCCCTTAAACGGCCCAATTAAGCGAAATCACATATCTGCCGGCCCGCAAAATCCTATAGCGCCTATTATGTCGGCATATAAACAGCAACTAAACGAGTGGGCCAGCCCACTTGATTTATGGTGGACCCCACACTCTAACTGGGCCGGCCCACTTGCTTTATGGTGGACCCCACCCACAACTGGGCCGGCCCTGTAACAGAAAAGCGGGCCCCACAAGCTTATCGGGCCGGCCCACTAACTTGTTGGGCCAGCCCAACTGCTTTTATGGTGGACCCCACTTGCTAACTGGGCCGGCCCCGTTAACAGGATAGTGGGCCCACATATATTATTGGGCCGGCCCGCCAACCTGTTTGGCCAGCCCACTTGCTATATGACGGACCCCACTTACTAACTAGGCCGGCCCATTAACAGGAATGTGGGACCCACCTTGGTTTTGGCCCGGCCCACTATCTTGTTGGGCCAGCCCACTTGCTATATGGTGGACCCCACGACTAAATGGGTCGGCCCTTTAACAGGAAAGCGGGACCCACCTGTGTTTTTTGCCCGGCCCACTATCTTCTTGGGCCAGCCCACTTGCTATATGGTGGACCCCACATACTAAATGGGCCGGCCCTTTAACAGGAAAGGGGGACCCACCTGTGTTCTGGCCGGCCCACTATCTTGTTGGGCCGGCCCACTTTCTATACGGTGGACCCCACATACTAAATGGGCCGGCCCTTTAACAGCAATGTGGGTCCCACATGCTAATTGGGCCGGCCCACTAACTTCTTGGGCCGGCCCAGTTGCTTTAAGGTGGACCCCACATGTTAAATGGGCCGGCCCGATAACAGGAAAGTGGGCCCCACATGCCTTGTGGGCCGGCCCTTTTGCCTGTTGACCGGTCAAACGAGTGCATTCGACCCGGCCCACATGCTTAGTGGGCCGGCCCTTTTAAATTTTGACCAGTCAACCTTAGAGGTTAGGCTCGGCCCACGTAACTAATGGACCAGCCCAGCTATATAGTTGACCGGTCAAACTAAGTCAGCTGGCCCGGCCCGCAAACTTAATGGGCCGGCCCGCTTAAGACGTGGCAGGCCTTGTCTGGGCCTACCATCTACCACGGGGTTTCAGCCGGTTAACGCCGTTAACCGCCGCTAACGGCGTACGCCACGTGTCGGCTTGCATGACGTCGGCGAGTCAACGGGCTCCCGAAAACACATGCGCAACGGTCCGATTTTCCGTGGCGGAAGGGCGCCCAAACGCGACGGACCGAAAAAACGTCGTAGGACTTTGCTCGACGCAGTTTCGACAACAGAACCCATATCGTCGGGTTAGGCCCATAGGCGACGAAAAATACCCCTTAGTGGACGATTTTGGGACGTTGTCTATCAGAACTTTTCTTGTAGTGTAAACTACATGATGCAAGAGCTTAAACATGATTTATGAGAGCTCAAAACAATTGCCAAGTATCAAATTATTCAAAACCATATGAAGCATTTTCTGATTCCAACCAAATAGCAACAAGTGAAGCGATCAACTTTCGCCCTTGAACATTAAAAGTAAGAATGAAGAACACTAGTGTTCATATGAAAAAGCGGAGCGTGTCTCTCTCCCACATGAGCATGAATTTATTCAGAGAATGAAAATAACAAAACGAAAATAAAAGCACACAGACGCTCCAAGTAAAGAACATAAAATGTGACGGAATAAAAATATAGTTTCACTAGAAGTGACCTGATAAGTTGTCGATGAAGAAGGGGATGCCTTGGGCATCCCCAAGCTTAGATGCTTGAGTCTTCTTGAAATATGCAGGGATGAATAGACTTTTCACTCTTCTTGATCATATTATATCATTCTCTTCTCTTGACCCTTGAAAACTTCCTCCACACCAAACTTAAAGCAAACTCATTAGAGGGTTAGTGCATAATCAAAAATTCACATGTTCAGAGGGGACACAATCATTCTTAACACTTCTGGACATTGCACAAAGGTACTGAAAGTTAATGGAACAAAGAAATCCATTCAACATATCAAAAAAGGCAATGAGAAATAAAAGGCAGAATCTGTCAAAATAGAACAGTCCGTAAAGACGAATTTTACAGAGGCACTTAACTTGCTCAGATGGAAAAACTCAAAACTAATGAAAGTTGCGTAAATTGGCAGATTTTTTTGATTTTTTTACAGAGAGTTCTGCGCAAATTCGTGACAGACAGCAATTTTGTTTCTGCGCAGCAACTCCAAATCTAGCATCAACTTTACCATAGAAACTTTACTTGGGACAAAAACATGATAAGGAGAGGTTGCTACAGTAGTAACAACTTCCAAGACTCAACAATACAGTAGAAAAATAAACACATGGGTTATCTCCCAAGAAGTGCTTTCTTTATAGCCATTAAGATGGGCTCAGTAATTTCAATGATACTCTCGCAAGAAATAAGAGTTGAAGCAAAAGAGAGCATCAAGAAGCAAATTCAAAACACATTTAAGCCTAACCCACTTCCTATGAAAAGGAATCTTGTACACAAATAAATTCATGAAGAACAAAGTGGCAAGCATAGAAAAGCAACACAAGTGCAATTTCAAGATTCTCAACATAAAGAGGGGAAACTTAATATTATTAAGATGCACATAACCATGTTTCCCTCTCTCATAATAACTTTCAGTAGCATCATGAACAAACTCAACAATATAACTATCACATAAAGCATTCTTGTCATGAGCCACAATCATAAAATTATTACTCTCCACATAAGCATAATCAATTTTATTAGTTGTAGTGGGAGCAAATTCAATAAAATAGCTATCATTATTATTCTCATCACCATAATCATCATATATAGGAGGCATATTGTAATCATAATTAACTTTCTCCTCAATAGTAGGTGGACTGAAAATATCATATTCATCATTGCAAGCATCATATATAGGAGGTAAAGTATCATCAAAGTAAATTTTCTCCTCCATGGTTGGGGGACTAAAAATATCACAACCAGCTTCCCCAAGCTTAAATTCTTCCATAGCTTTAGCAATAATAGTGTTCAAAGAGTTCATGCTAATAACATTGCTACAACTATTTTGCAAACAAAGTTCCATGGGTTTTTTAATTTTCTCTTCAAACACATCATGTCCTAATTCAAGATAAAGTTCATAAAGATCTCTATTTTTGTTGTTGTTTTCCATTAAGCCTAACTAGTGAAAATAAAAACAAGAAACAAAAAGTCGCAATTGCAGGATCTAAAGGAGATAGCTTCGAGCACTCACACACCGGCAACAGTGCTAGGAAATAGCTTAGTAGTCGGAGGATGTGAATACCTTTTACCTTACCTCCCCGGCAACGGCGCCGGTAAAATAGCTTGATGTCTATGGGTGCTTCTATTCTTGTAGACAGTGTTGGGCCTCCAAGAGCGAGAGGTTTGTAGAACGAGCAACAAGTTTCCCTTAAGTGAATCACCCAAGGTTTATCGAACTCGGGGAGGTAGAGGTCAAAGATAGTCCTCTCAAGCAACCCCGCAATTAAGATACAAGAAGTCTCTTGTGTCCCCAACACACCTAATACACTTGTCAGATGTATAGGCGCACTAGTTCGGCGAAGAGATAGTAAAACACAGGTGGTATAGATGAATATGAGTGGTAATAACAATCTGAAATAAATATGGCAGCAAGTAAACATGCGATAGAACAGTAAGTAAGCGGTGTTTGCGGTATTGGAAACAAGGCCTAGGGATCATACTTTCACTAGTGGACACTCTCAACATTGATCACATAATAAATAAATAACTTCTCTGACTTGTGCTACATACACTCTTTTGTTGGATGACAAACACCATTCATTGTGTAGGGCTACAAGAGCTCCCTCAAGCCGGAGTTCACAAGCGCCACAACATTCAGCATTCATATTTAAGTAACCTTTAGAGCATAATAGATCTTTGCAATTTAAACCGAGTACTAACATAGCATACACACTGTCACCATTACACTATGAAGAGGGAATAGATCACATCAATACTATCATAGTGATAATTAACTCCATAACCTACAAGAGATTATGATCATAATCTATGCCAAGTACTACACGATGCACACACTCGTCACCATTACACCATGGAGGAGGAATAGACTACTTTAATAACATCACAAGAGTAGCACATAGACTAGTAGTGATACAAAGCTCATCATATGGATCTCAATCATGCAAAGGAATTCATGAGATCATTGTATTGGAGTACAGAGAGAGAGATTAACCACATAGCTACCGGTACAACCCTTAGCCTCGAGGGAGAACTACTCCCTCCTCATCATGGAGACAGCAGCGTTGATGGAGATGGCGGTGGTGTCGATGGAGATGCCTTCTGGGGGCAATTCCCCGTCCCGGCGGCGTGCCGGAACAGAGATTTATGTCCCCCGAATCTTGGCTTCGCGATGGCGGCGGCTCTGGAACTTTTCTCGTATCGTGGTTTTTCCGTCTCGAAGATTTAGGTCACGAGGCATCTTATAGGCGAAGAGTCGGAGTCCGGAAGGGGTCTGGGGGACCCACACACCAGGGGGGCGCCCCCCTTGGGCCGCGCCGCCACCATGTGTGGTGGCCCTGGGCCTCTCCTCTGGCCCCTCTCCGGTGTTCTGGAAGCTTCGTGGAATTATAAGATACTGGGCGTTGATTTCGTCCAATTCCGAGAATATTTCCTTACTAGGATTTCTGAAACCAAAAACAGCAGAAAACAGGAACTGGCACTTCGGCATCTCGTTAATAGGTTAGTTCCGGAAAATGCATCAAAACGATATAAAGTGTGAACAAAACATGTAGGTATTGTCATAAAACTAGCATGGAACATCAGAAATTATAGATACGTTTGAGACGTATCAGTGCTGCTCTGGGCGGCGGCGCTGGTGCGGTGGCGGCTGCTGCCGGTGCTGGTGCGCTCGCTGAGGGTGCGGCTGCAGGAGACGGAGGCGATCTACAAGGAGATCGACGCCTTTTACGAAGCCAACCAGTACGTCGAGCCTTACGAGGTAAATCTCTATCTCCCCTCTCAGATCTGGTAACCGCTGCTATGTCGATGTAGTAGATCTAACCGCTGCTCGATATCCGTAGGTAGGATCGGCTGTAACCGATGTAGTAGATGTAGTAGATCTAGTAACCGCTGTGGTGAAATTCTTGGACATTGTCAACAAATTCTTGGATATACTTTTACCTTGACTGATAGTGGATGCTCTGAATTGTGTCTTGTATGGGGAAAAAGATGCTGGCTATGGTTAATAATGTACTCGATTGGCAAAGTAATCATTGATTTGCGGATGAGTGTTAGTTAATCAATTGGTAAAATAATCATTGATAATATACAATGTCCGACATATCAACATCGAATTCATATTGCAAGTAAGATCATCTAGTAAAACTATTTGTGCTACTCTCTCCATACCGATTTAATTATTGCAAGTAATTATTGCAAGTAAGATCATATCGATGTTGTCAATGAGAACCATTCGATGGTTAGGATCATCAGAGTGATGATTTGGTGTTTTGTCTTGGCAGATCTTTTTCAGCAAGAGGCGATCATGTTTTTGTTGATGGCGAATGGTTTTTATTGACTTGATTATCGCATGTTTCTATCTTGATTTTATCAATCTCAAGTTGTGTGTGCGTTCATATGTACTTATGGGTGCATAGGAAATCTTAGTAGGTAAAATGTGTGTATATGCGTGTTACAGAGAATATGTAGTATGTATTTTAGAAAAAAGAACCCCAAATAAAATATCAAAACTTGATAAAAATTATCAAAATTAGCAAATCCTAGGCCTCATCTTAGATAAATGGCAGGCCTCGTTAGCATGTAGAGGTGGAACGATGAGCGATGTACATTAGGAGGCCGGTTTAGTCGGCAGCGGCATCACCCAAAGTGGTGCTACTAGGTGGTTGATGTAAATGTGGATGTAATGGGGCTTCTTTGCTCACCTCTTAACCTTAATATAATGACACGCAGATCTCCTGCACTTCTTCTTCAACATGTTGTTGTTCGGAGTTGGTAACACCATTTTTAAATTGCATAAGAGTAACTCCCACAGCCGCTGATACGGATGCAACAAAAAATATGATATACAATAGCGCTTCTTTTGATTTTATCTTGCATATGCACCAATATAAATGGAGATTGCACTTCTAAGCTTTCTATATATGATCAATCATCAAGTAAATGTCTGTTAAGTTTGTCTGCAGCCTCTTGTATTGGTTTATCTGTCCCTAATGTATGAAGCACATGACTAACTAATTTTATTTGTAGTACAACACAGATGATGACGTCGATGAGGACAACTTTGAGTCCTACGTGCGAGAGGCAGTCGAGGAGGTTCGAGTCTCGGAAGCCGAAGACACCGCATAGGGGACGACATGTTTGCCCCTTCTGTCCCTACAAGGTGAAGGACGGTTCGCTGGCTTCCCTTGAGATGCATGCTATGGACACTCGCCACAGCGCCCGTGAGTGGCAGGTTTGTGCTGGGTCCTCGCCTTCCCCCTTCCGGCAGGATTTCCAAGAGGAGGCGTCGCAACATTTGAATCTACCATGCATGCCTCAGCCTGATGCCTTGCCGCCGTATACATGTTATGTCCCTTGGAACTTATTTACGTATGGTGTTGTAATGGACAATTAATAACCTTTAGATTTAATGTGTGTATGTAGAACCTTAAATTCTACTTATAGAATGTGTTAGTACTAAGAACTTAGATCTCCGGTGTGGTTATGCATGAATGCCTTGTTTTTTACATAGACTGCTCAGTCCGGAGCCAAACTTGTTCAATCCCTCGATAACAAATTAATTAAGTCATTGCCACGTAGAGATGTTAGCTAAAATCAACCAAATTTGTTTATTACAATATAAGCATAGTCACATATTGGTAGAGTTGTGAATCCTTATGCAGTCCGGAAAACAGAGAGACCAAATTCCAACATAGTTATCTGATCCCTAACAGAGTAATAATACGAGCGTTCTGCATAAACGAAAATCTCCCGTGAATACTAGACGAGCACACTATTACTGAACACAAACAACTACAATAGAAAGAGCGCAGTCGTACTAGACTAGCACCACCATGAGAACAGAACGATTCAGCGCCCCCGTGACCAAAACCGGAGGTGAAATCAAGCTCGCATCGCGAGCAGAACGCCAGCCCCAAAGCACCAATGGCGTTAGAAACGAGAGGGATCAAAGGACTCACCAGCACCACACCGTGATAACGCGTGAAGCACACGCCCGTTGGAAACCCCAAGTGAAAGGTGTGATGCGTATAGAAGCAAGTTTCCTTCAGTATGAAACCAAGGTTATCGAACCAGTAGGAGTCAAGGGCCACGTGAAGGTTGTTGGTGGAGGAGTGTAGTGCGGCGCAACACCAGTGATTCCGGCGCCAACGTGGAACCTGCACAACACAATCAAGATACTTTGCCCCAACGTAACAGTGAGGTTGTCAATCTCACCGGCTTGCTGAAAACGAATGATTAAACGTATGGTGTGAAGAATGATGTTTGTTTGCGAAGAACAACAAAGAACAAAGATTGCAGTAGATTGTATTTCAGATGTAAAAGAATGGACCGGGGTCCACAGTTCACTAGTGGTGTCTCTCCAATAAGATAAATAGCATGCTGGGTGAACAAATTACAGGTGGGCAATTGACAAATAAAGATTCATATACATATCATGATGATCACAATGAGATTTAATCAGGGCATTACGACAAAGAACATAGACCGCCATCCAACGATGCATCTATGCCTAAATAGTCCACCTTCAGGTTAGCATCCGCACCCCTTCCAGTATTAAGTTGCAAACAACAGACAATTGCATTAAGTACGATGCGTAGTGTAATCAACACAAATATCCTTAGACAAAGCATCGATGTTTTATCCCTAGTGGCAACAGTACATCCACAACCTTAGAACTTTATGTCACTGCCCCAGATTCAATGGAGGCATGAACCCACTATCGAGCATAAATACTCCCTCTTGGAGTTACAAGTATCAACTTGGCCAGAGCCTCTACTAGCAACGGAGAGCATGCAAAAACATAAACAACACATATATGATAGATTGATAATCAACTTGACATAGTATTCTATATTCATCGGATCCCACCAAACACAACATGTAGCATTACAAATAGATGATCTTGATCATGTTAGGCAGCTCACAAGATCTAAACATGATAGCACAAGAGGAGAAGACAACCATCTAGCTACTGCTATGGACCCATAGTCCAAGGATGAACTACTCATGCATCAATCAGGAGGCGGGCATGGTGATGTAGAGCCCCCCGGTGATGATTCCCCTCTCCGGCAGGGTGCCGGAGGCGATCTCCGGAATCCCCCGAGATGAGATTGGCGGCGGCGTCTCTGGAAGTATTTCCGTATCGTGGCTCTCGGTAATAGGATTTTCGCGACGGAGAGTCTTTATAGGCGGAAGGGCAGCCTCGGAGGAGCCAGGGGGTGGCCCCCCCATAGGCGGGCGCGCCCAAGGGCCAGGCCGCGCCGCCCTGTGGGGTGGGGCCCCCAGGGCTCCCCTCTGGTCCCTCTCTGGCTCTCTGGAAGCTTCCGTGAAATATAAGACCCTGGGCGTTGATTTCGTCCAATTCCGAGAATATTTTCTTTGTAGGATTTCTGAAACCAAAAACGATAGAAAACAAGAATCGGCGCTTCGGCATCTTGTTAATAGGTTAGTGCCGAAAAATGCATAATAATGATGTAAAGTATGTATAAAACATGTGAGTATTGTCATAAAAGTAGCATGGAACATAAGAAATTATAGATACGCTGGAGACATATCACACCGCTATTGCTCTCCTTCAACCACCCCTCAGCCGACGGCCGCCCCGCCACAGTAGCATCGATTTGCTGTGCCGCGCGGTAGAATCCCTTCCACCAAGTCCTCCTCCGACGCCCTCACCACCTTAGAAGTATAGGATTGGGAACGTCGCGCCGCCGAAGGAACCCTCCCAGGCCCAGCACGGCGACCCCTGCCGCCAGATGCCTTGATCTGCCGTCGAAGCTCCTCCACCACTAATCGAACCGACCAGGGACACTACACCGGGGCTTCCCATTGGATTTCTCGCCGCCGACGAGATTGATTCGGCGGTGGAGATCGAGCAGAGCGCTCGTGCGCGAGGGGGTGGGAGCCTGGGAGGGGATGAACCCGGTGGTGCCAATTCAGTAATGCTACAGCTACGGACTCATTCTTACGAAACACACCTACACGCTGACGTGGGGAGTGGGGAGAGGGATTACGGTCCGGAAATCACGCGGAGGTAAAACATTTGAACCAGTGGGCCTGTTCCACATCATTCTGTAGGCAGTTTCCGTAAGAACTCATCCGTAAGTCGAGCATTTTTGGTGCCAATTTCATAAGACAACGAAAAAGAAAAGGAAAATGAGGCCGTCGCTGGTTTGGACGTATGCGTCGGTTCTTTTCCTTCCGCTCGATCGCGATCCGACGGGCCAAACGAGGGAGCACCACGTAAGACACGGCAGTGCCCATGCAAGAATTAGATTTTGGGTAAAAGTTCCTGCACCTCCAACTCCCCTGCTCTCCCCAACCAAACACGCTGGGAAAAGAAGACCAGCGCCGTGCTATTTCCCCCTATTTCTCCGTTCCCTAACCCACACGGCCACACCCCACCTCTCCTCCCCGCCGCGAGCTCAGATGCAAATCCTTCACTCGGTTCGTCGTCTACTCCGACGACCCGGCGTCGCCACCTCTCCTGTCCCAATGCACCGTCTCTCCTCTACCTCGCGACCTCTCCTCTCTTTCGTGGCCTCTGCTTGGCCTCACTCTGCGCTTGCACGCCGAGATTTCCCACTCACGGTGGCTCCAAATCCGGCTCTCCATCTTATTTCTGGGTATGTTATCCTGATCCGATGATAAAGTTTGCACCTTTAATCAGTTGGTGTAGTTTGGATCTGGATTCTGAGAAACTATGGATTTTTATTTAGCCCTTTCTATTGATTTAGTAAGGAAAAGGACCAAAAAAAAGAGAGATTTGCGTTGGATGCTGATATTGCCCTTTTATGCTCTTTGGTGATAGATTTTCTCATGGATCTCGGTGTATGGCCAGTGCCAGTGGAGCGAAAGGTTATAAGTCTGGTAAACCAGGTAGGCGATCGCTTATCTCATCTATCAACAATCACTCTGCCATCAGCCAAGGCATGAAAAAGGTAGAGGCAAGGGGCACATCATTGGAGGTTAGAAGGAGGCCAACCAAGGAGCGCAAGTGGGCAGTGGTACTCAGTAATGATGAAGAAGATGTCAGCCCTGTGGAAATTCTTCCAAAAAGCACACACCGTGATGGTTCTCTGTATAACACGAGCACTCATGTATGGAAAAGAAACTATCGGGTTGCGGACCGTAGTGAGAGTAAGTGGTCAATATCTCTTTTCCTTTTTGTTTGTTTGTTATGAGCACATTTTTCAAGCTATTGGATGATCAATTCATATATTCTCTGTTGAAATCTTGAGGCCAATTTATGTTTCCTTTGTTTACTTTTACAATTTAAATTTTGATGCACTGCCAGAGATAAAAAAAAGAAAATCTCGTCAAATGTTACTCAAGGGTTGCATTTGTTAGGTTTTGCAAAAGTAGGAGAGGAAAAAAAACGACCATACTCTAGGTCGTGATTCATGGGAGATCATATCTCCCATAAATTTCTTTTGATTGTCCAGATAACTGTCTTCAGTAATTTGGTTCACCTTTACCCCTTCCCTCCGCAAGTTTCCTTTTTATTACTACCTCTGTCCATAAAAGGATGTTGCAAGTTTGTCTAAATTTCGATTTATCTACACTCTTTAGTGTATAGATGAGTGTCGAGATGCATCGAAATTTAGACAAATCTCCGACATTCTTATATGGATGGAGGGAGTAGAAGAAATTGCACAAGCCACTAAATTTTGAGGCACCTGTTGCACAAAACTACCACTTTTGATATTTTTTGCACAGACCAACCAGCTCTGCGCAACATCTGCAACACTTGCCTGAAAGATTGATGAGATTGGTGGTCTGTGCAATTTCCACTTTTTATTAGAATGGTTTCAATACATTCCATAATGATGCTTTGTTAACACATTCCGTAATGATACTTATCCTTTTGGTTTCTCGTCACTTCTGTGAGGTGAGAGTAACTCTAGCAGAATCCTTATATTCCTCACGAACTCCGTATATAAGGAAAAACCTACTCAGGCAGATTCCTTAAAACACCCCATTCCTTAATTTTTTAAAGGATCTTCCCTAAAACTACTTTATTTCTCAAATTTAAGGAAAACCGACCAAGCCCTCCCGTGGGAAAAGAGGACCGAAGCCCATCTCCCACGCGTGAGCCCTCCTCCTAGCGCCATCTTGCTGATGCCACCACCATCCCCCCTCTCAGTCATCCGTCTGAGCCCTCTGGCCACCTCCTTGATACATTGCCTTCCCCGCTGCTGCCGATCTCCGGCCTCCCTTGCTGCCGCTGGGAGGTCCTTCGCACCTCCTGATACGCTCCCCCCGTGGTCGAAGGAGAGCCCACTACGCCCGTCCGGAGACTGGCTGTGGAGAGCTCTGGCATGGCTGCCTCGACCCGCAGGTCAACTAGCGCTGGGTAGTGGGAGGTCCTACGGTTCTCTGCTCCCCCTGGCGAGCACGCTCTGGCCTCCTGTCGAGTAAAAGACCGGCAGCGATCGGCGCCCCACCAAGGTGTTTGACAAATTGTGTGCAAGGTCGTTTTATGGCAACTCGTGTGATCAAATGTCTAGATGAACTCACTTGAGGAGGAATATTTTATGTACATGTTTTATTATTTGGTAATGCGCGAGTAGAACTTTTTGAATAAGAAAGAGATGTACTATTTTTACAATTTTTTGCAAACTTCATTCAAATTTGAAATGTTGTTAAATTTTATGTGGTAACAACATGTAATTTTTGAATTATTAGAAATTTATATGGAGGTTCACAGTAAGTTTATATTCACAAAGAGAAAAAAAGAGATTATAAGGAATCTATCAAAGCAGCCTTCCTTATACACCGAGAAAAATTACAAAGATGTTCCTTTAAACCGCTATAAGGAATGGATTCTTACGGAGTCTGCTAGAGTTGCTCTGATAGATGGCATCATGCCGGAATATGTTTATAAGCTTCCATTATTCTTAGCACGTTGTTTTGTATCCTGTGTATTCAATAGGTTTAGTTGCTCCCAACCTATGGAAACGGTCATGGAAAATTATGAAAAACAATTTATAATATTGGATATGATGTTATCTACCATCAGAAAAATGTACTTAAAAGAGGATTTCTAGTCTAGAAAGAGAAACAAAATTAGATTTTCATCAAGTATTTGTTGGAGTAGAATGAAGCTTTTCCTTTCTGCAGTGATTAAATGTTAGGAGTTATCTCTTATTCTTTGGGTTTTCCTTTAGCAAAAACCTTTTGAGGGAGTGAGTTTCCTATTAGACCGTTAATTTTCACTTAGATGAAAAGGAGAACTTCTAACAGGGCGATGGAATCCTCAAGCCCCATGTTTGCTTCTCATATAGCTAATAATTTTTTCCTGTATGAATTTGCAATTACAATATAACGTTTATTTTTTTATGAAGCTCGGGTGGAGCCTATGATGTTATCAAATCCCACAAATTGCACCATCCGTAATGGAAGATGCACTCAGCATGTTCCGCGTCACATGTTGCAGTGTTTTTCAATAAAGTTGGCTAAACTTTTTGTGGATAGTGGCCCAGTGGAGTTGTATGGATACATAGCAGTGCGGGATGGTCTGGATCCATTGCTTAATTATGTTGTCAATTTAAGCAGGGATGATCCCATCATCGTGGAGCAGGTGCACATCCATACTTATCTGCAATTATTTCAAGGAATAAGTCTACCTAGCACCCATTGTATTGAGGTTCGTGTACATAAGCCCCTTGAGAGGAAAACAAATGATTCGGCTTTTATACGGTCAAAGTCATCCCCTGGGCAGTCCTTATATTAGGTGGACCCTGCCAAGTGGGCAATACCACCCCAGGGAATGATTTAGATGGTATGAGATACTTTGGGGGTCAAACCTGATTTTATGCTTGAGAGGACTAAGTAGACGAACCATGGTACTTGGGGTTAAGTAGACTTATTCCTGATTTCAAATTACTTTATTCATTTGGCATTACAAGGCTTAACTTAGCACATGCATAGAACAGATGAGATTGATCATACATACTGTCAATGTCATACAACAACCACTTAATCTCTTTTGCATCATTAAAGACGCTTCCATGTGATTAATCTGTCCAAAACCAAAAGTAGCAGAATTGTAGTTTGGATTGTAAAGCCACTAATTTACCATGTTTATATTGTGAAATGATGGTTTACTGTAAAAAATTGCAAGTTACAAAACTAAGTGAGTATCATTTATTCCAATATAATCAAACAGAATAGTTGTGGACTCTTGGGTCCTGCATAGTACACCACACATCTTCTGTTTGTGGGCATATGAAGATTCATAGCTTGAGTGAGCACATCAATAAAGAAGTTGCTTTATTTTCTCTT
Organism: Lolium rigidum; assembly: GCF_022539505.1. NCBI lineage: Eukaryota > Viridiplantae > Streptophyta > Magnoliopsida > Poales > Poaceae > Lolium > Lolium rigidum. Next base: position 232,370,926 of record NC_061508.1, on the reverse strand, counting down.
TTCATTTCAACTGTCATATGCAATTACATATTTGGGATTCTAACAAAATCAAATAAATATCAGGCGCCAGTTTTCCCTCTGTAACACCATTTTGCACTCTGCAACCATTGAGTTTGATAGGTTACACATATTTTGGTCATCAATTGCAAAGTATTCCTTCAGCAAATATTGTCATAAGTAATATTTAGCTTCGGTTGTTTTTACTATCATACGAAGAGCTACTAAATACTAGAAATTTTGTAGGGTTCCCTCATCAAGATGTCTGGCCCTAAGAGAGGGATAGATATGTATAACGTTATTCTAATCGAATATGACATGAGGATCAAGACAGGCGAAAAAGAAGATGATGATCTACAGCTGATCGATGGTATATCGATCATAGAGGACATGGGTGGAATATGGAATTGTGCATTCACGACACGCATCGCTGGCGATCATGGTGAAATTGACTTTACTTCATCACGTGTTCGTCGTGCAGTTGAGGCAACCGTAGAAGTTACCATATCACAAGTGCAAAGCAGCTTCGATCTGTGTCTCCGTTGTTTCATCGGTGGCTTTGATGAAGAAATCCGGCTCTTTGATGGTGCCATTGGTGAGTCGCGTGGCTTAAAGAGGTCTGTCATTGCTCTAGGGGAGGGTTCCACTATGGATTTGAAGTTCAGGATAGGCGCGGAGTCATCTGCTGGTTCAGCTGAACATGGTTGTTCCTTCAAGGCGGACACACATGGGCATGCTACTCGAGACATAAAGACTGGTTTCGGGTTGATCTCAGTGAAGGTGACTTGGTCGACTTTGATTCACGGGTTCTAGGTTCATTCCAGTGCATCCCAACCTTAGATCAAAAAGTCGTGACTGTGAGGAGGTGCCCCAGGATTTAAGTTGTGTCAAAAAGCCTTGAGTTGTGAACTAGTGGCAGTTCACTGCTAGTATTCCTTCTCTGTCAATCTACAGTGTCCCAGTCTCCCAGGAGTAGTCAGCGTGGGGGTTTGTACATACCTGATTTCTCTTTTTAAATGCAACTGATTTCTCTTTTTCAATGCAAAGGCAGCTTAAAACCTTTGCTCGACCAGCCCAGTCCAGGCGTCTCCAGCTCTAAAAGCCGCTGAAATATCATGTTGCTCATTTGGCTTAATTGCTAGTACTGTATAAGCTGCTGGGGCGAGTTGGTCCAGTTTTGTTTTTCCAACAGTTTACTTGTATGGAACACAAAGTACATTGCATTGTTTCATCATCAAAAGGACGAACGCCATCGTAGATGAGAGGCGGGTGGTGTTCTTATGTTCGCCATACACACAACTTTTCGTGTACATTCGTGTGTCTTTTCTTGATTACCATGTGACACATCAAGACGAAGAAAGAAAGCACAGAAAAATATACTGTAACAAAGAAAATTCGAATTATTACGATAGCAACTTCTTCCTTCCGTCATTTCTGGTACACTTCCGGGAGCCATGTGGCTGCTGGCCATTAATACATTTTCAGACCATAAGTTTGTTCAAGCTCTCACACAGGAAAGCTGGTCTTTGACATCAAGAATTTGGCGATGAAAGTTCCTTTAGATTAGTTTCCCTCATCGTGGTAGGACTTGTAACAAGGCGGCGCATTCTCTGGCTCGCGCAGCAGAGCATGTTGCTGAAGCTGTGTTGCAGAACATACTAAGAACTTGTAATGTATACCCCGTTCCAAAATGTAAGCCTTTTTTAGAAAGCTACATTTCAGAACAGAGGTAACATGTTCCATGTCAGAAGAAAAGCTATACTGCTTTTAATAATATATTTTTTGAGAATTTTGTTTGAGACAGTTAAACCGTGAGCTAGTGCATTTTCACCGAATCATGGTGGGAGAACTTTTCTTACAAATTCAGCCCAACCGGCCTAACCTGCCTCAGAGCATCTCCAACAGACGCGCTAAAACCCCCGTGCGGCAAAAAAACCGCCGTTTTGCCGCGTGCGGTCGCTGCCGCGCTGCTCCAGCGGACGCGGGAAAACTGGCGCGCGCTAAAAAAATTACCGCCCGCGCGCTTTCGCGCTATCCCGCGCGGGAAATCTGCCGCGTGCGTTACCGCGCGCGCCATAAAGAGGACACGCGCGAGCGGCCAACCGCCACTCCTCCCACGCGTCTTCCTCCCGCGCCCTCTCTCCCCGCCGCTCTCCCTCCCGCGCCGCTCCACCTCCGGCCGTTCCTCCTCGACGCGAAGATGCCGCCGCGCCGCCGCTCATCCTCCGGCTACCGCGGCGTCCGCGCGCGGCCGAGCGGCCGCTTCGACGCCGAGATTCGCTCCGGCGAGGAGCGGATCCGGCTCGTCACCTACGACGCGGCGCATGAGGCGGCGCGAGCCTACGACGCCGTCGCGTGGCGCCTCGGCCGCCCCCGCCGGCAGATGAACTTCGACGATGTGCGGACGCGCGAGCAGGCGGAGATGCTCGCGCCGCCTTCGCCGCTCATCACGAACGAGCAGCGGCGCCGCGCCCGCGACCTCGAGCAGGCGCCGCGCGTGGCGGAGCAGACGAGCGCAACCGCCTTGCGTGGGCGCGCGCGTTCCCGGAGGACGTCGCCGCCACGAAGGCTTTCTACGCGGAGAAGGAGGGGGACAAGGCGGCGCGAGCGGCGATGAAGAAGGCGAGTCGCGAGAAGCGCCGCGCCGAATCCGCGGCGAGGAAGAAGGCGAGGGCCGACGCGGCGGCGAGGAGGAAGGAGGAACGGCAGAACGCCGCAGGGCCGTCGACCGTCGTCCTTTCGTCCTCCTCCGAGTTCCGAGTACACGACGACGTCGACGCCGGTGTCGGACACGACATCGAGCAGCTCCGACTTCGACCGGGGAGTCCGACGACGGCGAGGAGTAGTTTATTTATTAGTATTTTCGTTAAAATGTCGTATTGTATCGCGCACTTTTAAACTATGTTCGTATTTTCGATCAAATTTCAGTTTGTTTGATGAATTTTCAAAAAAAAAAGGTCCGATTTAGCAGTTTGTGACGCGCGCGCGCTGCAAAATAGCGCCTCTGGCGGAGGTGCGTTTTTCGCACACCAACGCGCGCTGCAAAATACAGCCTCCGCCGGGGGCAAATTCGCTATGCCGCGCGCGAGCGGTATACAGCGCGCCCAATCGCCGGTATAGCGCGCGAGATTTTACGGCGCCTGTTAGAGATGCTCTCAGAGCCATTGTCACTGAGCCTACCTGATCTCGTGGCCGAGGGAGGGATAGAGATCCATGCATTGACATGCGCAAAGCCTTCTCCACCTGGCCATGATCCATTGCATTGACTGCCGGCTAAAAGGTCTCTAAGCAGTGAAGAGCACGCCTAGCCTCTGACACACAAAGTAGTAGTGACACAGAAAACTCAAAACAAAGTAGAACAAAGCACCAAACAAAAGGTGAGCAGGTGCTGCTGGATCACAATCTCGTTACCCACACGACACATGTATCTTATCTATCTATAAAGCTGATAACTCAGTAACTGACAGCACAGAACCGACCAATTGTCTACAACAATGTCAGTCAGCTGAAGAAACTGGAAAAGAACTACTATCAAGCCAAACAAGTCTGTGTACAAAGGTGGTCAGTAGTAGAAACTAGGGAATGCGAGGAGGCGGCACCCTCCCCCTCTCCAATCTGATAACTGTATAGCCGAGCAAGCAGAAGATCATCCTGAAGAACCAAAATTAACTGTATATACCATACCGCTACCGCTCCCCTAAGTCGCCGTAATCCGTGCTGCCGCTGCACGTGCTGCTGCTGTTCGACGACGGGCCCCTGAGGTGGCCTGGCAGGCCATCCATGCTCTTCTCGCGGAAGAACCTCTCCCTCTCGGCATGCTTGGCGGGCGGAGGCGGGATCAAGACGGCAGAAGGGTCGGGCTTTGCCTCTGGGTGGTCTGGCGAGCGGATGCTCAGCGCGGTGGGCTTCTTGTCGGGGTGAGGTACTGGTTGGATGGTGAGAGGGCGGCGCAGCTTTTCCTCAGGTATGGATCGAAACGGTGGAATGGACTCATCTAGGTAGTCTTGAGATAAGGCCTTCCCCTTCCGTAATCTGTTTTGGTGAGGGGAACTTGGTAAGAAGCCGCTTTCAACCAAATGAAGGGATGGAGAATGATAGAACCTACCTCCGATAAAGACTTTCAGCGTCTTCCTCCTCGTGTTCTTCCTCGAGGTTAGATGGAACCGTCGCCGTAGTTGGGTGAGCTGAAAGCAATGCATCGTGCCGTACAAGAACCTTCTGCAACTCTTCATTCAGCTCTATGCATTGCGATACCACCAATTCATCCCTACCAAATGGTAATAGCAAAGCACACATCACACCTTATGAGAATTAGCATACCGAAGGAGCAAAATCAAAAAGGAAACATCATGGAAAGCAGCAGGAAAAACAGACCAGCAACACCAACCCTTACCTTGACGTCATGACCAGATGCATTATCCGTTGCTTTTGAAATGTACATTGCTCCACAAGATCTAACACAAACTCATCTGTTGCTCCCTACAAAATGGATAACTCTGATGTAAGAGTTCACACTAGGTTAATATTTAGGAAGGACAATGGGTAATGTAAATAATGGTTAATATATACCTCAGGATGTCTAGGATCCATGGAATTAAGCACATCCCTTAAAACTTCCATGACACTAGATGCTTTCTGAATTATACTGAGACACAGAGTGTACTGTCAATTTAATATCCAAAAGGCATGTAGATCAACACAGGAATGCAATAGTTTGTCATACCAAAAAGAATCTTCTTAACAAGTAATAGAGGACATACATGATAGTACTGTCTCTCTAAGTATTCATGCTACGAAATATGAAATAGTATTGTGCTGAAACATGATGTATTGGCCCTTGCTATTTGCTCCTACATGTGGGCTCACCCACATCTGTGAATAGTTGAACACCATGCTACTTGCTCCTACCATGCGACGTCAACAAGGATAGCTCAGACCAAACAAAGAAGACATCCGATAGAACAACCAACTGGTCTAGTTGAGTCACAGAAATGGATTCCTTGAATTAGAATCGTGACACCTTCTCGCGTGACATCTGAGTGCTTTGCCCTTACTCCAAATCATAGCATAAAACCATATTACCCAACACAATGCTCATAAGCTCAAGGCATGTACAATGCAGATCTACAACTGTTGCTAAAATGACACGGGATGATGAGAATCGAGTGTCAAAAGCAATTATGAGCTTATGACTATTTATTAGTAACTATTTTCAATAACTATAGACTGGAATGAAACCATGCTGGGGTAAGTGGAAGATGGCTTACAATTACAGAATTAAATGATTACTATAAATCCCATAAATACCTCGTGTCAGAAACCGGCGGTGTTTGAGCTTCATTATGTCTGTCATTCAATCTGCTAGATAGGTTGTCCTTATTTGGTTCGATTATTGCTTCTGGCACCGGATGTTGTACTTCTGTAACGATAACATTTGGACGATTTGAAAACGTCACGCCTGCAGACTAAGAACAAGAAAATATATATAAGATATAAGTAGTACCTATTTTCTACTCTAAACTATCAATATTCAAAGAATCACTGCATACTCATTATATTGGAATTGTAGAGGTCATTGGGGCTTAAATCATAGAACTGCCAATAGATATCACTACCTATAACTTACTCTCAAAAATAAACTCTGGTAGAAGACAAGCACATGTATTACTCTTGGGCTCTTGCGCAGGAAAAATATTGTAGTAAAGTAATTCCTTATATACTACCCAGCGACCACCTCACTGTGTCACAACTTCATGGAAGAAATCAAGGAAATCAAGATGTATGATTAAAATACATTACATACCACTAATTCATAATATGCCCCATAGTACTGGGGGAACTTTCCTTTAGCTCCACCAAGGGATGTTTGGGTCGCATCTAACAAAAGAAATACCTTTTCCCGAACTGGCAATTCTGTCTGCAATGAAGACTATTTGTTATGTCAACATCAACTAGTAAAGGCGCACAACTGTCCTCCAACAATCAGCGAAAAAGAAGTCACCTTTTTCTTCACTATTTTGACAAGTATCGGGAGAAGCCCATTGTCAATGACTTGCTTGTGGATAGGCTCTCCACAGTTATTCATGAGCATCTCCAATAGCTGGAAGAAATATCACGCAAATAGATGTTTGTCACAACTGATTTACTGTCACGCAAATATCACGCAAATAAATTTCTCCACGGAATATGACAGGTTATTTAGTTATAGTGTAGAAGGAAATTAAGATCAACAACCGACCTACATACAGTTAACCACACACAACAAGCATCTTAGGTATCTCGATGTGCTATTTTGAGCAAAGCAGCGGTTGGGTTCCCAAGGAGGCTGGTTTTTGCCGAACCAAATAAAGGATCTGTTGAGTTCGTTTTGCATAGCATAGAGGCATAGCTATGTGTCCAGATATTAATAAATATACTACAAGAAAAAGGTCCATATTACTAATCTAGAGTCCCAACCACCGCAATTGATCAAATACTGTGGCCATAACGAGAGCTGATTCGGCACATATAACTCACCATGACAGCATAAAGTTGAGCATTCTTGCTCCTGCTTCCTACACACTTCTTTATAGATTTGATCACATCCTTCGCTTTCCTGGTGACAGTAACAGGGAGAGAAAAAAATGGATCATTTGAGGAAACAAAAGCCTTCTTTCCAAACGGCACCCTATGAGCCACAGATTTCTGAAGAAAATCTATAAGCCAAGAAGAACCGATCACTCCTTCAGATCGATTCGCCGCTCACACAACACGGGGACGGAATATATTTTTCAGCGAATGCAGAGTACAGTAATATACTACGTTGCAAATCATAAACTAAATCTTGAACAAGCAAGGTTGCAATGCAACAGGCCTAACTGAAATTTTCTGAACAAGGGAGCAGTATGCAAAGGGAATGGCAAGATTACCCTGGATCCTGCGCGACGAGCTCGCAGATTTCGATGTTCTTGGCCCAGTCCATCTCCTTGAGCTTCTCGCTGGTGGCCGCCTTCACCATTTCCGAAGCCATCTTCTCCGCCGTCTCTTCAATTAGTTCAATCTCTGATCTTCCTTCCCCTCCCGGACAAATCCTAGCCTGATTCCACGAAATAGACGAGCAAAATAAGCGAAAAAATCCCTCGTTTCGTACACAGCGGCACAAATTATACTATTAATATCGCGTCCTTCGCGACCTGCAAGCGCCATGAAAAGAACATTCTTCGGGAAGGGGAAGAGAGGAATAGGGGATACTAATCTAGAACCGCAAGATCGATCACTTCCGAGGGGAGCAGAAGAATGGAAATAGGAAATAGCACGCACGAACCCGGATCGACCGTGACTGGCTCGAGAAGCGTCCTTAGTATCTCGTCGCCGGCGGCGGCGGAGCCATGGCAGAGGTGGCTCGTGCAGCAGTGATCCCACTGCGAGGGGAGAGAGAGAGAGACAGAGAAAGAGAAGAGTATGGAAGGTATGGTTATTAGAAATTTCAATACAATTTCTCGTTTTGCAGATTGCACCCTGTTGTTTTTTCTAGAGGCACCCTGGTCTTTCCTAGGTATGGGAGTATTTGTCTTCGTTGTCACCATCGTCGTCAAACTTGACGGTATGTTTGCGATGACTATCCAAGCCAATCTTCAAAGTCAGATCAAGTTGCATAGCGTTTCATAGGAACTATTTCCTAATCATTCTCCTCTTTGGTTATGAAAATTATATTGCTGAAAATGGCAATGTGTGATCTAGTGCGATATTTGGTCAACTAGTTCAATGGTCATGGACTCATGGTTGTAGTACTGACTAACTATACACCTCCACTAGCAATCATTTCTTCTGTTTTCTTATTGTGTCATGTTAGACAAATGACGAATAATGTTGAATAACTCTGTGATAAGCTCGAATATTTATATAGCTTTTTTGTTGATGACATACTTCATCCTTCCTGTGGACAAGGACTAAAGTTTTTGGCCAAATCACCACAGTTCCCTTTTCCTCCGATGGGATGCACTGCACCCACATCAGGCCATAGGAGTCGTCGTCTCCCGTGCGAGAGGACTAGGTGAATGGCAGGAACAGAGCCGTTGCCGCCACTGCCCAATCCTAGACGACCCCACACGATTTGTTAGGGAAGACGGCGCCATGAGAGAAAGCCCTGCTCGATGGATCTTGAGAGGAACCTGCCATCGGGTGACACATCTTGTTGGCCATGTGTGCATCAGCAAATCAGCCATGGGGGGATGCGTTTTCGACAAGGGGAAAGAGCTGCATGTCGTACCTTGTGGGAGCAAATCAAGGAGTAACTAGGAATAATTTAAGAAGGATTTTACCCAACATGACTTGTTTTAATTGGAGCGCCAAAACATGCACCCCTTATTTACAGGGGTGTACTGTTTTTCGACTAAAGTTTGTGCTTAATGAGGTTATTTCCCCGGTGCAAAGTGCATTTGTTCATGGAAGATTAATTACAGATAATGTGCCAAGAACATGAAAGCTGGTAAATGGGGGTATTGTGGTGTTAAATTGGATGCACAAAGCCTACGATCGTGTTGAATGGAATTTTCTTGAAAGTATGATGAGAGAATTAGGATTCCAGGAGGATTTTGTGAATATGTTGATGATGATGTGTAAGGTCGGTGAAGTACAAAATCAGATTTAATAATCAAGAAACAAGCTCTTTTACCCCGTCTAGAGGGCTTCGTCAAGGGGATCCTTTGTCTCCTTATCTGTTTCTCATTTGTGCTGAAGGTTTATCGAGTTTACTGGCTCATAGAGAGGAGGTTCATGGCATGGAAGGTGTTAGGGTTAGCAGAAATGCTCCATCAGTGTCTCATTTACTGTTTGCTGATGACTCCCTTATCCTCATGAAGGCAAATTTGACTAATGCAACCTCATTGAGACAAGTGCTTGATCAATACTGCGCAAGTTCGGGACAGCTTGTTAGCTAGGTGAAATGCAGCGTGTTCTTTAGTCCTAATGTGGATACTGGAATAAAGGCTGAAGTTTGTACTGAATTGAATATTATGACAGAGGCATTATCAGACAAATAATTGGGTCTACCATCTATGGTAGGGGTAGACAGGAGTGAAAGCTTCATGTATCTGCTTGAGAGAATTATTAAAAGGCTATAGGGATGGAAGGAAAAATTCCTGTCTATGGGAGGTAAAGAAATTTTGTTAAAAGTAGTCATCCAATCTCTCTCAGTTTATGATATGTCAGTTTTCAATATTCCAAAGAACTTATGCAAACAGATGATAGACGCCATGGCTAGTTTTTGGTGGGGAGATACGGAGGAGAAGAATAAACCTCACTGGATGGCCTAGTGGAAAATGTGCATACCTAAGAAATATGGTGGTATGGGTTATCGGGATCTACACGCTTTTAACCATGCTATGTTGGCAAAGCAGTATTGGCGCCTTATTACCAAGCCAGATTCTCTACGCTCTCAGATTTTGAAGGCAAAGTATTATCTAAATAGTGATCTATTGAAAGTTGGCCCCAAGAAAGGCTCATCTTTTACCTGGCAGAGTATCGTCGCAGGACTGAGTGTGTTTAAAAGAGGCTACATTTGAAGAGTTGGTATGGGAGAAAAAATTAATATTTGGGAAGATTGTTGGATTCCTGATAGTCGAGATCGCAAAATTCAAACTCAAAAAGGTCAAGTGTTAATTAAGTTGGTTAATGAGCTGATCGATCCGGCCTCTTTAGAGTGGGATTCAGACTTGATCCGGGATATTATTAACCCAATTGATGCCGCCAGAATTCTATGGATACCCTTGAGTGAAAATTTAAATGAAGATTTCATAGCATGGCATATGACAAAGTCTCACTGTTTCTATGTCTGTTCTGTTTATTATACATAGTGGAATCATCTTCATGGACACAAACTAGACAGGCAGCAGACCAAAGTACATCATCTCATAATCCGGTTTGGAAACAGGTTTGGAAACTGAAATTGCCAAGTAAAATTCAAATCTTTGTTTGGCGGGATTTACATGGGATTGTCCCCGGTATGTCAATTCTTGCTAATAGACATATCCCAGTTTCAGGAGAATGCCCGATTTGTCACCAAGGAGCGGAGGATATTTTACACATTATGTTCACGTGTGATCGTGCTAGAGAGGTGTGGCGAGCACATGGCTTAAGGCATGTGATTGAGCCGGCTCTTATTGACCGCTCTGGTTCAGTTGTGCTAGAGGACCTGCTATGCGGTGACGTGCAGGTGCCATCACCGATTGGTTCTGTGGGGATCAAAGAGCTTGTTGCAACTTCATCCTGGTACATATGGTGGCAAAGACGAGAATTTAAGAAGGGTGAGTGAGTAGCTACTCCGGGAAGAACAGCTTTTGCTATTGCGGGGTTGGGGCAGAATTACTATGGTGCCGAAACGTCATCGGAGCCAAGGGTCGTATCCTGGACAAGGCCGGATTCTCATACATATAAGATTAATGTCGACGCTGCTTTTTTTTTCCAAATGGTTCAGGTGCTATTGATGTTATTCTCCGCAATCATAAGGGAGTGACTTTGGCAGGAAGAAGCATATTGTTTAGTTTAGTAATGTTCTGAGTTCTAAATGCATCAACTGCTGAAGCTTTGGCGCTAAAGGATGGGCTCCAATTGGCTGAAGTTCTGGGTTGTATACATGTTGTGCTGGAATCAGATTGCTTGGAGATAGTCACTTGGTTTAGTGATAATAATGATCTTTGGAGTCCATATGCGGCAATATTAGCAGACTGTCTCTATCAAGCACAAACTATTACCAGAGTTACCGCTAGGCATTGCTTCAGGGAAGCTAATGAAATGGCTCACTCTTTAGCTAAGCATGCTATTTTAATAATTTGTGATGTAATTGGGACGATGATCCCCTAGTTTTCTTTTGGATAGGCTTTCGCATGATGTAAGGATCATTTGATTTCATGGCGGCAAGTTTATTACGCACTGTTTTCCTCGCCAGGGTACCTACAGGGACTGGAAGGTTTTTAATGAGGCGGCTTGCTGATCTAATATATGGTGGTTTTGGAAAGAAAAAAGAACTTGGTTTGTGATGTGGTTACCATAAGGAGTTGTCACAGCCATTGCTAATGGTAGCCACGAAAAATGTAAGGAGCTAGCGCTCAAAATGTTGGCAGTGGAGAACTGGAGATCCACATTTTCCCTGCTGTAGAGTAGAACGAAGTCTTCCAACACGACGCCGTCCTCGGTCAAACAACCGTGTCCAGAACGGAAGGAACGCTGACCAGGGTTTTACTTACTTACGCCCAGGGCTGTCCAAGCAGATCGTAGAAACTGCAGGGAGCAAATTGCCAAAGAGCAAGACCACAAAAAGAACAGGAAAAGTGGAAAAAAAAGCAGAAGAAAAGAAAAAGGAGGCGAGAGGCGTGCGAGAGCTTTGGACGGCGTGTGCTGCCGCAGCGGGGCCCACGCGGTCCACGGCGCCCGACGCGCCCAGCCCGCCACGTGGGGCCGCCCGCGACCGCCGGCGCGCTCGTAGACGTGTAGACGCGGTCTTGCTGGGCTGGGCTTGGCTGGCACATGCTGCGTGGGCCCGCGCGCCGCGTCGAAGCGTGCGGCGCTAGCCTGGATGGACGCTTTCTGGGGAGCCGCACCAAGTTATAGATGCTACGCGCTCAATGACACATGGGGCCGAGTACACGTGGGTCCGGTTGCCAGTGGGTACACGGGTGGGTAGGTTATTAACACGGATTGTTTTAGAGGATAGGGCTGCTGATTCGGACTATAGTTGGTTTCGTGTCACGCAACGACAGCCCACACTAAAACCCACAAGAAACGAAACAGGGACAGAGTGACAGACACCAACAGCAGATTGCAGGATAACCCAACAGGGAGACGAGGGGTGTCGTGCTGCGTCATCGTATTACGGTGAGCGTTCTGGCCAACTGAAGCTCTCTCCCTCCATAACCATAACTTGCTTTGGAATTTCCCTCCGTCTCCAAACTACAATTTTAAATAGTATATAATTTGTACTTATAATATGTTCGTGAATTTTGTATAAAATGAAAGAGATTTGCAAGAAGAATGCAACCATACAATTTATACATCTCGAAATTTTATATGCACATGACAATTTTTCCGGGAATTTTTTTTTGTCTATCTTGTGTAAAAAGAAATTAAGAAATGTCTCATAAAAATCTTTTTAACCACCAAAATTTGTCTTTCTGCACATGACATGACAACATTGGTTTTTCATGGAACAACTTTGTGAGCACGCGTAGGATGCCAAGATGTACGCTGTTTTTTTTTCTTCCTTTTGAATATTTTTTTGACATTTTGACCTGCATTTCAAAGTCAATTCAAAAACCACGAGTATTTCACGCGTAATTTCTGTGTAGCTTGAACTGGAAATAACAGCGGTTGCGATCGAGAGAATGGCCTATCGTGCGGTGGGCCGTGGATGTTAACCGTCATTGCCAGGTACTACTACTCGGGGATCAGGATACGTGGCAGATCCTTGGTAGAGGATATTGTTAAGCCCTATGGGATGCCATCCGCCTATATAAAATGCAGAGTGGAGTGAAGCCGGTCGCATCATCCTCCTAAAGAATTGCATCTTCTAAGTGGACTAGTATTCATGGTAAATGAAGTTATCTTCAGCACAGAAGCTAAATCAGTTTCTCCATGCAGAAAAGAATTCAGAAATAGGAAGTAGTGATGGTTTGGTTTTGGCTAGCTCTCCCGCCCATACAATCTAGATTATTGAGGTCGAGTTCGAAAGTCTAGGTCGAGGAATCTTCTGTCATAATAGAGGTCGGTCTTCGTTTTGAATCTTTGTAGGACTAGCTTCCTCCTCAATTGAGATTACTGAAAATCTAGCAATTCCATCCTTTAGAAGAAGATAAGTAAACCATTTCTTTGAATTGCATGATTGAGTGATGGATGCGGACAATCACAAGCCTACTTTGTTTATAGAAAAGAGCGTATAACCCCCGATCCCTACCTGTTGTAGATAATCTATCGTGGGCCTCCTCTTCTGTGCCACCAAGCACCCATGGTTAATTACATGTTGACCCCCCAATAGTAAGTTTAATAGTAGAGCTAATTATTGGCCATAAACTATTACCATATCACTTGTAGCCAATTTATAGCCAATATATAAAATGGTTAGCTATAAAGTATACTCCCTCCATCCATAAAAGGATGTCGAAAATTTATCCAAAATGTATTTATACACTAAATAGTCTCTAGTTTAGATAAACTTTCAACATCCTTTTATGAACATTCTTAACCAGGTAATACTACTTCACATATGCCCCACCTCATACTCTTAGAAAGTACCTATGGGCACATGCTATCACTAGCTCTTGTATGAGAGCTCTTCCCCTCACTTTCTCATGTCTCTCTTCTTCACTCATTCACTTGCTCTAAGACTAGTCAGTGGGAAGTAACATAGAGTGAGACGGTAACTAGCACATTTTAAAAAAAATTGGTGACATGGCATGATAATAAATGAAGAAAAAGAGTGAGATGATAACTAGCTATGTTACCATCACATCACACATTTCAAGACAAGATGAGTCTACAACATAATAAGATTACTCATAGTGGAAGTAACATATGTAGTAACATCACACACCTCAATACATTTTGGTGTCATAGCATGAAAATAAATGAAGCAAAAGAGTGAGTTATAACTAGCTATGTTACCATAACATCAAATTTTCCAAAATAAGATGCGTCTACAATGCAACAAATATGAGTTTACATGATACCACATATATGTTACTCTCCACTATGAAGATAATAACATAGATGAGTAACATAAGCGGAGGTGGCGTTTTGGCTCATAGGAGCAAATGCTCTCATTATACAAAATAATTAAAAAATCAATTTTAAAAATGTCAAAAAATTCTGACATAATTTTTTTGGTGTACATCGTGACATTCTTTGTTAGTGCACAAGTTTTCATGGAGAAACAATATTTTATGTGGCGTGTACAAAAAAGACAAAAAAATGTCCTGTACGTAGTCGTGTTATAGCATCAAAATTTGTCTTTTTTACAGGAGCACAAATTTTTTTAGTTTCTTTTGAAAACTTGTGCACGAACATAAAATGTGTAGATGTACATGAAAAAATTTATTTTACAATTTTTTGACACGTCGAAATGTAGATTCACATAGTGGGAGCAAATGCTCCTATGAGCCAAAGTGAATATCCCAACATAAGCATGTTACTTCCGGAAAAGTCCGGTTTGACCTAGGTGCATGTGAACCCTAGTTGCAAATGCATTTTCGAAATGTGAAAAAATTCTGAAATAAAAATATCCGGGTACGTACGCATGTTTCATGTGTGCGTAGAAAGTTTTCGCGGAGAAACCACTTTTTTATTTCAGAATCTAAAAAAGACAAAATACGTCACATATATACTGCTATATAGCCCTGCAAAATTTCACTTTTTTGCCGAGATAAAATAAAATATTTTTTCGTCACAAAACTCATGCCCAGGGCACATATTTGAGATCATCTAGAAAATCATTTTGTGTTTCGATTTTTGAAACATGTTTTGACATCACAAACGAAACTTTTCAAAAAGTGGGTTCACATGCCCCCATGTTCACAAAAGCCGGTCTCTGTTACTTCCCCTATAACTAGACTAAAGTAGTATGACTTTGCATAACACCATACACATATATTGTTATTCACAATACATGCGGAAATTCAATTCGGCTCCCGGGTGCATATGCTCCCTCTATCAAAAAGTTATATTTTGAAATGTCGTAAAATTTTGACAAAAAATTCTACATGTACATCTCCACAATATACGTGTGTTCGTTAAGTTTCGCGAGGAACCAACATGTTTTGTGGTCTGTGTAAAAAAGAGAAAATTTATCTCCTGAAAAGCCTTATTTTCAGCATTGAATTTTGTCTTTTTTACACACGTCACACGACAAGTCGGATTTTTATGAAACAACTTTGTGAGCGTGTAGCACGTGAAGATGTACGTTCGAATTTTTCGTTTCAATTTTTTTAAATTTCAAAATGTATGTAACATGCATTTCAAAATAAAGGGAGCATATGCTCCCATGTGTGCCAAAACATCATCTAATATGAAGCGGAGAGCAGCAAGAACTTGTCTGAATGCAGTACGGAGAATCTAGTCTAGCGCGCCCTAGTCAAGTGTACTCCTATTAGCAATAATTCTTAATCTGACTGCGAGTAATCTGATTGATTAAGAAAAAGTCTTGTTAAACTTTGTTTGGTTCGACGATAGATCTGCTGCCTGCTGGTGATGGTTAGCAGTCGATCCATTCGATTCATTAATTAGTATAGCAGATTCATGTTAGGTCAACTTCGGCAGTAATGGCACCAGCTGTTTCTGCAATAACGGATGGATGCACTCAGTGTGTGGCGGACGAAGTAGTAGCAATTAGCAGATGCAGTTCCTCTCTCGAAATTAACTACACGGCCGGCGCCGTTGAAGTTTTCTCAGCTTGCGTTGCGTGTGTATACTTTTTCTCCTTTCGTTTGGGGTTTCGCCTTCGTTCAAAGGGAAACCATCCAAATAAGGACGGGCGCGCGCGCTCACTCACGCGTGTTTGAACTTGACAAAAAATACACAAGCAATTTTACCTGTTGATGCCGTGAAATTCAACAACGGAAACATGCTCCAGCTGCCAATTGGTTGTGAGTGCGGAAACGTTCATCATCGCGACGTCGCGTATGGTTCTGTTACCTGTCCCTCTAGTGGCGGCTGCCACACCCAGCTAGCTGAGTTGCTGACCGCAATTACATTCTCATGAATCTCTGTCTGCTAATGGAGGGAGGCTTATTTTCTTGCCTTTTTAGTGCATATGAGATTTTTAATAAGTCCAATGATGTTAACTTTAATTATTTTTATTAATAAAAATATCTACATATACCATACCAAAGGTATACATCGTGAGAAATCTAATGATATTGATTTTCCTACATAATTAGTCAAATTTTATAATGTTTCACCATTAAAAATTCTCTAGGCAGTACATTTTAGCTAGGAGGGAGTATGTAGTTTTATTTTATTTTATACGAGTTGTTTTAATCAAAATATAAGAAAATTGTTGTATAAGACAAAAATATTACCGCAGAACAACATAACTATTCACATACATATAAATAAACGTTCATACATATCTATGCTATATTACAAAAAAAATGTCATTTTACATTGTTTAAAAAGTTCACATGTATCATTCAAAGATTATTCATACACATTAAAAAATGTTCATGCAAATGAAAAAAAAACGATGTATATGTTCCATAAATATGCATGTATATGTGCAAATAAAAACAAATAAAAAAGTCAAAAGGGAAATGGAAAATAAATAATAAAAGTAAAAGGAGAAAACACTGAGAATATAAATCAACAAAATATCAAATTAAACATTAAACCAAAAGAAGAAAGGAAAAAAATCATAGAAAACACGAAGAAAACCTGATAGCAACAACAAAGAGTTGCCAAAAACAATCAAACTTTGACCAAATCTGTAGTGAAAATAAAAATGAGTCCACACATGCAATTTTATTTGATAATCATTAAACTAGCCAGGTAAATCCTATATGCCACCCCCCGCCCGCCACATCGATGCAGGCGGCTGTAACAACATACGTTGGGTCGGCCCAACATTTATTGTTTTTTTTTGTCAAATCGGTTTTCCTGGTTGGTTTTCGCGATTTTGTTTTTTTTCTTCTTGTTTCTTTGCTTCTTGTGGTTTTCTGTTGGTTCTTATTCCATGATGTTTTTATGTTTTTTTGTTTAGATTTTTCTTTGACGGTTATTAATTTGTGTAATGGCTTTCTATTTTTTAATTTCCTCCCTTTTATTTTTTATTTTTTGGTTCATTTTTTTTATATATTTTCAAAATGTCCGTTTTGCTTGACAAAATGTTCATGGTCTGAAGAAAGTACGCTAACATATTTGTAAATATGATCACAAGGTTTAATTTTTTTTCTTCATGGATTCAAAACATTGTTCACCGGTTTTGAAAACTATTTCATGAGCTCCAAATTTTTTTCACTAGGTTAAAATAAAAAAACTGGTTTCAAAAAAATGTTCACCGGTTTACAAAATATTGACTGGTTTTTATATAATTACATTTTTTTAAAAAAAATAGTGAGTTAAAGACCTATTTTCACATGTTTCTAAAAAACTCATCAGTTCATTATAATGTTCACGAGGTTTTTATATATATTCATGGTTTCGAAATATTTTGAACCATAAACATTTTAACAAAAAAGAATATAGAGTAGGAAAAGAGGAAAATAAAAACAAGATAGAAAGTAAGAGATAAGAAAAGGAATAAAAAACGGAAACAGAAAAAAGACTTAGATTGGCCGTCCCAATGCGGGAGTGCTTCCAGCAGCGTGCACAAGTTTTTTTTTTTTTGAGCCAAGCTCCAACCATTTATTCAACAATTGGAACAATGTTTACAGGAAGATTTAACCCCTCCGGAGGAGTACCAAACCAAACATGGCGTCCCACAGGGAGGGTAGTAGCTAACCTAGCTAATTTGTGAGCATCGACATTGAAGCGCCTGCCCTCATGGCAGAAGCTCGTCCTCCCTCGATTCTTAGCCATAGCTTCCGTCTCTTGGAGAATATGGCTGAACAGCCCCAGGTTCTTCCCCTGTCGCAATCCCTGCACCACCTCCAAACAGTCGGACGCGACCATGGTCGCGCCCATGTTCAGGTCGGTGGCTAGAGCAACTCCTTCTCGGCATGCAAGGGCCTCCAAACAACCTGGATGGGTGATGCCCTCGAAGACCACTGCAGATGCACCCGGAAGACGCCACGCTGCGCGGCGACACACTGCACCAACCGCACCACGTTGCTGCGACCTCGCAAGCTGCGCCATCCACATTAACTTTGCACATGTCGGCAGGCGGTGGTAGCCAACCCCTCACCCGCTCGATAGTGGACCCGCCCTTCTTCTCCTTCGGCTCCGAAGACGTGCTCCCCAAGTCACGGAGGAAGGAGTCTATAAAGGCATGTGTCGCCGCCGGACTCTGCTGAATATCTTCATGGATCAGCTTCCTCCTAGCGTGCCAGATTGACCAGAGAGTGACGATCATCCTCGTCAAATCATCATGGTCCATTGATTCAAACATAGAGAACAGCCACTGCTTGGCAGACGGCTCGATAGACAAACTGACATGTTCCGCTATGACCGGGGTTGAGAGAGCCCATATGCACCTTGACATGGTGCAATCGATCAAAGAGTGACGCCAAGAATCCTCCATACCACAGATCGAGCAGGATGGAGATGGTGCCATGCCCCTATGATGTCTGATATCCCCCGTAGGTAATGAGCATTGAGCCAAACGCCAAAGAAACACTCTAACTTTTGATGGAACAGAGCACTTCCAAAGTTTAGTCCACAACTTCCCCTCTGAAACTGCATTCGCGGATCTCGGCCGTTCCTCAATCCGGTCCTCCCTCGTGCGTTTCACATTCACCAAAGCGCGATATGCTCGAACGAAGCGAGAAAATGCCTGACTTCTCGAAGTGCCACGCCCAAAAATCATCTTGAATCCGTGTGCACAACGGAATACCTTGGATTATCTCCGCATCCATAGGCAGAAAGAACTCCTCAATTTTGTCCGAGTCCCAAGCCGCTGAAGAGGCAATAATATAGTCACATACTCGCCTTGGTGCCTCATCCTTCTTTGGGGCAACCGGGATCAGTCGCTCGTCCCGCGGCAACCAATTATCCGTCCAGGCATCAGTAGACCTACCATCACCAATGCGGCGTATCAGGCCAATACGAAGGGCATCACGCCCCTCCACTATAGCACGCCAAACCTGCGAAGGATGTCCGCCTAGCTCGGCCTCCAAGAGGGTCGAGGAAGGGAAATAGACAGCCTTCAGCACACGTGCACTCGGAGTATCCGGCTCCTGGAGGATCCGCCAAGCCTGTCGTGCAAGCAAGGCAAGATTGAAGAGCTCAATGTCCCTAAACCCCAAACCTCCGAGCAAATTTCGGCTGGGTCATTTTCTCCCATGATACCCAGCAGGTCTTCCGAGCGCCGTCCTTGCAACCCCACCAGAACTTTCTAAGCATTGAGTTGATATGCTCACATAGTCCTTTGGGTAGCTTAAAGCATGACATAGAGAAAGTCGGTATCGCTTGGGCCACTGATTTTATGAGAATCTCTTTGCCCCCTACTGACAAGAGCTGTTCCAGCCAGCCAAGCACCTTCTTCCATACCCTGTCTTTCAGGTATTTAAAAGCTCCACTCTTAGACCTGCCCACATCCGCTGGCATACCAAGATACTTCTCATTCAGCGTCTCTCTCTGAACATCGAGCTCCGCTTTGATGTCCCACTTGATACCCTCCGGACACCTTCTACCGAAGAAAATAGATGATTTGTCCGTATTAATCCGTTGTCTCGAGGCATTACAATATTTCGCCAATGCCTCTTTAACTTCTCTCGCACCCTCCGCATTCGCCTTGAAGAACGACAGGCTATCATACGCAAAAGGAGGTGGTTCACAGCCGGGGCTGTGGAAGCCACCTGGACTCCATTAAGCGCTGATGATTGGTCATGGTTTTTTAAAAGGCACGAAAGGCCCTCTGCCGCCAACAAGAACAAATAGGGGGAAATAGGGTCACCCTGGCGGATGCCCCTAGTCGGCCGAAACTCCTCCGTGGCACTCCATTGAAGAGCACGAGAGAAGGATACACTAGTCACCAATCTCATCACCGAGTGACCCACCGCCGGCTGAACCCCGGCTTAAGCATAATCTCCTCTAGATATTTCCACTCAACCCGGTCATAAGCCTTCCGCATATCCGAGTTTCAACGCGCAAAGCGATGCTTCTTCGCCTTGTTACGCTTCATAAAATGGAGACACTCATATGCCGTGATGATATTATCCGTTATCAACCTCCCTGGAACAAAAGCTGACTGCTCCTCAGAGATGATCTCCAGTAACACAACCTTTAGTCTGTTAGCCACCACCTTCGAGGCTATTTTGTAAATCACGTTACAGAGACTAATCGGGCGAAATTGTCCTAGCTCCTTTGGAGATGCCACCTTTGGAATCAGGACAATAAAAGTTTTGTTAATGCATTCTGGGCTATCCTGGCCTCTCAAGACTCGAAGAACCGCCCGGGTAACCTCCTCTCCACAAATCTCCCAGTTGCGCTGGAAAAAGTGAGCAGGGAATCCATCCGGCCCCGGCGCCTTTGTGGGATACATCTCAAACAACGCAGCCTTAACCTCTTCATTAGAAAACGGCCTGTCCATTGCTCATTCATCTCCGGTAGGACTTTCACGGGCACATGATCTAGCACCTCATCCAGACCAGATATATCCTCAGCCGAATAAAGTTGATGGTAGAACTCATGAGCAGCTCTCCCCATATCGGACTCATCCGTAATTGTGGTGCCGTCGGCCATTAACAATTCCGAGACACGATTCTTCTTCTTCCTCTGGCTCGCCCGAAGATGGAAAAATCTCGTATTCTTATCCCCTTCTGCTAGCCATTGCACACGCGATCGCTGTCTCCACATTACCTCTTCTCTATGGAGTACCTCTGCAAGCCGATCAACAATCTTCTTCTCCTCAAAGGAGGGCTCAACCCTCGCAGGGTTACTTCTGAGGTTGTTCAGTTCTTGCTGCAGTACACGAATCTGCAGCTGCACACTCCCGAAAGTCTCCTTCCCCCATGACGTTAAGTCACTTGCTAGGGAGGATAGCTTGCTATTCAGGTCAGCAATAGTATGGCTCGGTACTGATGCATTCCAAGACTCCTGCAACTTTGGCGAGAAGTTGTCATGAGTCTCCCACATTACCTCATATCTAAAAATCCCTTCTCTACGTCGAGCCCTGGGGATAGGCTCACGCCGTAAGAGAATAGGTAGGTGATCGGATGTAGCATACCCCGCCAAATGTTCCACTTCCGCCATCGGGTATCTAGAACACCATTGTGACGAGGCCAGCGCTCTGTCGAGGCGGCTTCGGCAATATGAGCCGCCAGCCACCTTTTTCTCGAACGTCCATGGCACACCTCGGTACCCTAGATCACGCAGACCACAAACATCCACATTTTCTCTAAACCCATCCATTTGAGACCAACTCCGCTCATGTACACCCACATGCTCGCTGCGCAGAAGAACTTCATTAAAGTCACCGATGCACAGCCACGGTAGGTCATTCGACGAGCGTATAAATTTGAGCATATCCCACGTTTTGTGGCGCTCTTGAACCTGCGCTTCCCCATAAACAACGGTTAAGCGCCAAGGATCTATCCCCTGTTCCGTAACAATCATGTCGATGTGATACTGCGAATAGGGTAAAACTTCCATCTTTATTTCATCATTGTTCCAGAAAACACCAATGCCGCCACTGCGGCCCGAACTACTAATAGCAAAACAATTATTAAAACCTAAAGTGCGAGATAAACCCTCCACACGGGCCTTGTGCAGTTGAGTCTCCACCACACAAAGCACAGAAGGGGAGTGACGAGCCGCCGGGAGACGGATTTCGCGCACTGTCGCGTCGCCACCCAGCCCACGACAGTTTGCACTCAGGATACTCATTTGGACGGGCGGTCCTCCGCCTTGGAGTCCGCCGCAGCAGTCACGCTCCCATTCTTTTTCAGTGTTGCATGTTTCTTCGGCCTCTTTTGCTCACGCGCAGACGGTGGTGGCGGTGGGATACCCGACTGAGGCACATAATCTTTGACAGCCTTCCCCTCCTCAAATTGTAGCGATCTCTGAACGCCATGCTCTTTTTCAGTGATAATCACGCCCGGTTCCTTCCACATCAACGCTAATGGAGCGGCTGTGCCTGCCACCGCGCCTTCAGCCACAGATTTCGTCGGGCTGACCTCTGTCAGTTTGGCATCAGCGGACGTCCTCTTCCTAGTTTCCACCAGATTCTCCCCACGACCACCGCCGCGGCCACGCCCATCATCACGGCCTCTAGCCGCATTTCCACGGCCACCACGTCCCGTAGTACGACCACCAGGAGCATCTGGCTTCTGAGAGGGATTACCCCTCCCCTCCCCACGACCGGCATCCACCCCCCGCAGCTTGGTGCGATTCCATGGTGTGTCCGCCAGTAACCAGTCGCCAAAACGGACCTCCTCCGGTGTATGCACCCCAGACCCACACTCCTCCTGTTCATGACCAAGCATACCACAGACAGCGCAGAAACGAGGGATTTTCTCAAACTTAACGCGCATGACAACCACTGCCTCTCCCTCCGGTTTGAAAGACACAAAGCAGGTCAGCTTTTTCCTCACATCCAGCCATAGACGGACCCTGACAAAGTCACCTCCTGATCCATTCATATCTACAGCTATCACCTCACCAATGTTCCCTGCAGCACCAGAGATTAGATGCTGCTTTCTATACAATTCTGGAACGTCATGTATTTGTACCCATGCGTGAATACGATTCAGCTCAACAGCCATAGCGCTGCATCCACCATCAAACTTCTCAATCATCAGCCCATTGTCCCGGAACAGCCACGGCCCCTGCTCCGTAATTCTCCGCCAATCGCCCAAGCAATTCGCATAGACCAGGAACCTACCTTGATCCAGATCCCGAAAAGTCACCTCCTGCGCCGGAGCCCAGGCAAACTTCATGGTGTTCTTGAGGGACGCCGCACTATATGGCTTCGAGGTCAGGAGGCGCATCACCGCCATCCACCGCGATCCCGCCTTTAGCGATGCAACTTCATCCTTGGCGACGAACAAACCCCCAATATCTTCCCCCTTCAGATTGAGCCTCTTCAAAAGATCCTCGATCGGCGACACGGCCCCCGGGAGGCTCGATGCCCCGCTCGCCTCGCCCTTCTCTTTCCCTTCCGCCATCCGATCACCGTCCAGAAACCCTACCTTCGACACTCGCCAAGGCCGGGAAAACCGAGCACGTCGGTCCCTTGGTCAGCCCGAACAGAGCACGCGCAGGTGAGAGAACTGGTGGGACGGGACAGCAGATCTCACGGCCAACTTCCGACGGTTGCCTCGCCGGAGGTATGAAACCCTGATCGCCTAGAGAGGCGTCAGGTACGTCGCTCATCAAAGCAGGCACCCCTTGGATGGCGATCAAGTGAAGACAGCAGCGTGCACAAGTAGCCTCGCTTAAAGTAGCATATAGCCAGGATGTCCTCTACATCGACCTTGTCGGCGTGTATGGGGCGCCCCACAGCCCAGCAACCCAGCGGCAGGTTTGTTGGGCCACGGCCCATCAAGATTAGGTGCATTTGTTTTCATTTTAATTTTTTGGTTAATTTTCTTTGTGTTTAAATCTGTACTTCTTTTCTAAAACAAAATATATTTCAATAATTTGATTATTTTTATACCTGAACAATAAACAATTTGAATTTTGAAAACTTTTTTTAAAAGAATATGTATTTTTAAAAGCTAAACATTTTTCAACATGAGCATTTTAAAAATGAACATTTTTCAAAATATGAACAATTTTAGCATCTGAACAATTTTAAAATCCAAAATAGTTTTCAAAATGTAACAAATTCAAAATCGGAACACTTTGTAATCTCACAAGAAATATAAAGGAAAAAAATAAAAATAAAAGAAAAGAAAGAAAACAGAAAAATACCAGCACCTAATTATGGCTCTCCTACCGCATGCAGGGTGTGCGGCACGCGAATGCGCCGATCTAGTCGGTGTATAGCATTTGCGCATATAGACCCAGAGTTCGAGACTGTAGATTTGGGTCTTGTTCCGATCTGGCCCACTGATGAATGTATCCTGCTTTCTCTGAATCAGCCCATCAAAGTACTGGCCAATTTGCACTGGGAAGCCCATCCCTCCCGGCCAATTTTAGCTTTTCCATTCTATATATTTTTCCTCCCCCCTTGCATTAGGGTATGCCGTTACAGTTTTTTTTTTCTAATAAAAACGCCTTATCTCAGAGAGAAGAAGATAAGGCGTAGAGATGCTACCTGAGTACCTGGCTTCAGCTACTTCTACATATACAGCATGCATCATGCAGGCACGCACTCCCTGAATCTCCGTTTAATTTAATTACAATAGTTGAGCTGCTGTCTGTTCTAGATACCACTAACTTGGTTGCTCGGTTTAAGATTCTGCTCGATATAAGACTATGCAGACCAGTGTACGTATGTACCTCTCATTGGCCAAATATATGTACTAGCTATATAACTACAAAATCAATCGTGCAATCAGGAAGCTAGATCTTGATCAACTTGTGCCTGCCGTTCTTATCATCATCGATCAATGAACTGTACCTGTTATCATATACTGTATCATATGAACCCAAGCCTATCCATCTCAAGAAGCAAGCACAGTGCACGCAGGCCGGCGGCTTATCGCTCATATAATGATATAAATATGATTTTCTCGCTCATATAATGATATAAATATGATTTTTCATAATTAACATAACAGTTCAGATGGTCATGGATCCTGCTGCTGCGCATAGATATATGCGTTGAGGCTATACAGTTGCTATTGTTAAAAGAAAAAGGTTATGTACTATTGCTGCTGACCTCTGCATGGATAGTTACATATTACCAGAATATTCAGTTTCACTGGCGAGTGGCGATCGATTAGAGCTGGCTTAACTTCTGTTCAGACTGAAACCCAGCCCAATCCATTATTTGACTTTGTTATATACTATATCTGTGTAGGCTAACCTGAAACAGATTCTGTAGCTAGGTCCAGCTAGCTTGTTTAATTACCTTTAGGTAATCGATCGATCAGGTTGTTGCCTGCATCGATCTCACTGTTCGTTTACTGGAGGAATGCTATGGATGACATGAGCAGAGACGTAGGCATGCATGCATGAAACACGATCAAAGTAGAAGTTGATGGTGATCGACTAGATTTCATAAGGACCATTATATAAATCCTCTGGTCGAGCCAGCCCACTGATTCAAATGGCTAATGACTTACAAATTAGTAGTACCATGTTGTGTAAATGTTACTCGACGCCCATTGCTAGATTTCTCAAGAAGCAAGTTTTTTTTTTTCTGACAAAATTTCAAGAACCAAGTTACTAACAAAGCGTCGTTATATATGGTCTGATTCCTACCGGCAAATGGCTTTGGAAGATGCAGGGGGCAGAACATTGTCTGACCATGGTGGTGCAGTGGTCGATGATGACATGATGATTTCCATTTCGGACTAGATGATGACATGATGATCATATATGTATTCCTAAAGTAAAGCAGACCACGGAGAATCTCTCCGAGAATACTTTTATTTTCGATAATGGATGGTATATCATAATCAAGCTCACACCAATTGTTTTTTTTTTTTTTTTTTTTGCGTGAAAACCTGATATATTAAAACAAGGATCCTTACAGATCAGCCCAGAACAAAGCAAAAATACAACAAAGTCCTGCTGGACCACGAAGACAACCACCGCACGCAGAACGCGCCGCCGGCGCGCCGCCGCTGCTACTCCTCTTCTTGACTTGGATCGGGAGAGCCCCCATGCGGACGGGAAGTCGACGAACCTCGAGCTTCAAGAAGCCTCCATCCTGCAGCGCCATCATCTTCGTCTTGCTCCAATACACCACCGTCTTCGGATTATTGCATAACCGGAGCCGCCGCGACTCGATCTCCGGCGAGGGGAAGCCCTGCTCCGAAGCTCCGAGGAACCAGGAGCAAGGACAGGACAGGCGGTCGACAACGGAGACCACTGGTACTCCACCGTCGAAGAGGACGACCGCCTCCCTGCATAACACCACCGACTGCGCCGCCATCTCCTCCGCGCCGCCGGCTGAGACCCTACTAAGCTCTACGCTATGTACACGGTGGGATCCGGTGTTCCCCCACCCTCCCGCCGCCGGAGGGAGAGGGAACCGCCGGAATCGCCGCCGGCGAGGTGAGCAAGAAGGGGGATTCAGAAATCGCCTCTCTGCACTGTTCACGGGGAGAGGTTGGGTCCAAGCTCACACCAATTGTACACCCAACTTCTGCGATTGCACAGGGTCACACAAAATAAAATTGGACACACGGGTTGATCGCTTCGGCATGACTTGTCATGTTTATTGTATCTCCTTTTTGTACTTTATCTCTCTGAGAATATGCTCCAATCTTATTCCCTTTCTTTTACTCCGTAAGGATATCATGTCATTCATGACGAATGATTCAGCAGGACAAATCAAGGCTTTCATCTCGACATATGATTTCTCTTCTTTCACCTCCAAATGGTTATTTTCCTGGTCAGGTTAATTCTTGGAACAGCCGTGTAATATTTCTGAACTTGTTTGCACATGTTCGTTGTAGTGATCCCCAATCAGAAGAACACAATTTTCTTGTTACAGATGGCCAAATGACTAGCACACGCCTTCCCGTAAAAAATATTATTTTTACAAGCTGGAGTCACATATATATTAATGGCCAATGGTTTAATTACACCGCAACAAGTACAAGGCCAAGTGATTAACTGTTAAACAAGTCCATGACAACTGCATCAAGTAAATTAAATTATCCTAAGCTAGGCGACAGATTCACCATCTCTTACTTTACTCCTAATAATACACCATTTGCTTCTCTGACTTCACATAGAGGGGTGAGGAGAACAGCTCCAAGACATAACAATTATTACATCAAAAAATAGCATCAAGAAGTTGACCCCATCATTTGTCCCAAGAAATGGCAGCAAATGAGGTTGCATTGCGTGTATATAAGCAGGTGATTAACTGAGCCAGATGGCAAGTTCAATGAGCTAGGGGAGATGGAGAGAGAAAGGGAGAAGATGGAGAGAGAAAGGGAGAAGATGGAGAGCGGCAAGTCAGAGCTGAGGATGGCCATGGAGGAGCTCTGCTTGCTCAGCTCGAGAGATGCGGAGGATCATCAGCAGGAGCAAGAGCAAGAGCAGCAGCAGCAGAGGTCATCCACCATGGACCTCCTCTGTGTCTCCAAGCAGCTTCTCCATGTCCTTGGTTGGTTACTTGCTCAATATTCTTTAAGATGCGAAATGTTGTGCTGTTTGTTCCTTCTTTTGTTCAGTACAAATGAAAGTTTTAGAATATTAAGCTGTTCTTTTCTTGTTTTTACAAGAAGATTAAGATATTAGGGTTTTCATTTTTCAGTTGTATGTATGTGTTTATCTATCTTGTTACAAATTCAAATGCTGCTTTTGGAAGAACATTTTCTTTCATGCGGCATGAGAATGAAAAATACCACCAAAAACCCCTGAAGTTGAGGTGAGGCAATAAATAGACCGAAAATAAACTGAAACTAAAGTTAAATTTGTGTAATAACTGAACTTTGATTCATCAGAAGTACTCTATTTATAAAGTTTGTTTTCCATTTGCTCTTTTCTGTTATGTATTTGTAAAATCAAGTTGAACTGACAAAACTTTCTTTTGCCATGAAAGATGAGATTGGGCCAACATTACTAGTCCTAAGGCAAGACATTCAGCAAAACATTCAGGTAACTAATTTCTCTTTGGATTCAATAAATTAACGTATTCAATGTTTTTCTGTGAGGAATTTATTCCCACTCTGCCTGTGTGCATTCTGCACTGTCTGTTTTTATTTTCATATAACTACGAATGTGGACATGGTCAATATGTGTACCACATTTTCAGAGATTAGAAGATCTGCATGCGAGAGACCCTTCCAAATATGCGAGCTTGACTGCGATTGTGACAGAAGAAGTAGAGGAAGGGATGTCAAAGAAGGCCAACAGTTGCACCAGGGCTACTATCTGGCTGTCTAGGTAGTTAGTTTTACAAGGACTTTCTACTCATCTAACAAATGTTCTTTTATGTGTCGCAACTATTCTGTCGCAACTTAAAACTTCATACTCAAGTGTATCCAAATGCGTTCGGTTTAGGTCCATGAATTTCTCATTACATTTGCTGGAGAGTTTATTGAAGAACCCAGAGACAAGCCTGAAAGAGATTGTGGAAGAAGCATACAAAATCACCCTAAAGCCATACCATGGATGGATTTCATCAGCTGCTTACAGGGTATGATCAGTTGACATACTGTTGTTCTTTTTCATAACTTCTAAACAAATATAAAATTGATTTACATGACTATATAGGCTAATCTTTTTTCTGAAGATTGTCTACACAACAAATATAGTTCAACGATTGCAGACGTAGATTAGTGTGCGGAGTTGGAATCATCAGTTGGTATGACTTGCATCCGCTGTCCTAATCTGTCGAGCATAGTTGTAATTTGTAAACTGTTAGGTAGCGTTGGAGCTCATTCCAGACAGAGAGATCTTCATTCAGTTGTTGATGGGGAACTGCCAGGATCCTGAAGATTTTGCAGGAGATGTCATGATCTTTATTTCCATTGTCCAGCCTCTGCTTGAGGAGATCAATACCATTTTGGTGAGACATCTGCATGCTAATTAGTAAGATTTGTTGCAATGCGTGAAAGATGAGGGCTTGCTGATGCAATCCAGGGTTATTTTGCAGGTTAAGCACAAACTGGACAGGCTGAAATCTACCTGAAGCACAAGGATGCATGACCATCAATCACCATATGATTGTACATAGATACTACTATACTGCATAAGATAATTGACCTACCTTGTTTTGTAAAATGAAAATTAAGAATTCATTCTTAGTGGTTGGTTCTGGACTCCCTTTTCCATTTTAAAGCTGTTTCAAATGTTTGTGTTGTATGCCTCAGTGTGTTTGTAGTTTCTAGTGGATAGGGTGTATCAGAGGAATCATCTATTTGGTTCATGTATGCATGTATCTCTGGTTTCTTTTTCTGTTAATTTTTTCTTGTCTCTCGCACGCTCTATCTGCATTGACTAGCAACTGTTGTTTTCATTTATCTTTTGACATGCATCAACCAAGGCAGGCTTGTGAACTCTTTTTTTGGGAAATGGCAGGCACACTGCCATTCGACTATACATATGAGCAGAAGAATTATGTACATTTTACGGAATACTTGCCGGTTTCTCTCCATTCAACTTCCCAAATCACTGTACGCGAGGAGGCTGCTTGTTTCTTTTTTCTCGGTCTTCAGGAGGCGGCCAGGCGATGAAATCATCCCATCATTGGTTCGAAAACTCTTGCAGAAGAGGAGAACCGAAGAGGTGACAATGCGTTTCATGCTTTTACAACATGAACCTTCTTCTTTGTCTTTTCTCACAACTCTTAACTTTTTAGTTGTTGTTTTCCTCTTGCTGGCCGCAAGATACCAAAGACTGAGTAAAGCATGAGGTTTGATTTGGTTTTCTATCTCAGCAACTTGCAGTGTAAACAATAAAACCAAGGGGGTTTTGGTCTTGTCGGTTTCTTAGTTGTTGGCTTTGTCGTGTCTCCGGATAGCGCAAAGCTTAGCTGCAAAGAAACTTTTACATATCAAACCAAAATTAACATTGATATATGTGCTAGCCTTTAGCTGAATAAACATATGGGCATCTCTTTGCCGCATCAGTACACCAGAGCGATGAAACTGAAGGAAACCACGTCTATGTTGTATCGCTCTTCTTCATCGAAAAAAAAAGTTGTATCGCTCTTAGTTTTTTCTAGTGGCCACCTCCATTGAATCTGACTTTTTCTTCAGGAATCTGGGATTTTTTTCCCCTAAGAAGGCATGTTTTCTTTTTTGAGATACCTTTTTTTTTGAGAAATTCTTTTTTGAGATACCTTTTTTTTTTTTAGCATAAACACAAGCTTTATTACTGAGTAATGTTCAAAGGAATACAACAAACTTCAGGAGGGTTCTGAAGCCAAATATGGCGGCTAAAAGGTAGAAAAAAAACAGATTTTGCTAAATTATGAACCTCCATGTTGTGTTCCCGTCGCTCGTGAGTGAAACTAGCAGAACCAAATAGTTGCTGTCTAATCTTTATTTCTTTCAGTAAAGCACCATATCTGGGGATACTGCCATCATGCAGATTGTTTATCACTTCTAAGCAATCTGTCGCTATATGGATGTGTTGTTCATTGAGATCACTAGCAAGAGACAGAGCTTCAACACATGCCAACGCTTCCAGGCTTGCAGGGTCTATGAAATCTTCAGTTACCCTTGCAGATGCACCTAGATAGAGTCCCTCTGCATTTCTGCAAACCACCGCAACTGAGCCCCGTCGTCCATCACGCGCTACTGCTCCATCACAGTTCAGTTTCACATGAGCTTCAACAGGACCAATCCAATGTTCTTGTGTTCTAGTATGGTGTGGTTGATGATTTAATTTTTCCTGTGCTGGGCAAGCTGATCCAAGATCCATGATGAATCTGTTAACATGACCAGCAGTAGAGATGGGGCTCTCAAATTGGTTCTCATGTATCGCTTTTCGTCTAGCCTTCCATATTGCCCAGAGGGTTACCAGTATACGGATAAAGTCCGAGTGATTCAGCGAGTCTTGCATAAAAAAGATCCATTGCTGAGGGTCCCGAATCTGATTCAGTGCCATGTGTTCAACGAGTTCTTCATCCATCAGAGCCCACACTGATCGTGCCATAGCACATTCCATAAGAGAATGCATCCAAGAGTCATCAACTCCACACAAGGAGCAAGCAGGAACCGTGGACATACCTCTATGATTTAGAACATCTTCAGTAGGAAGAGAAGCTCTCGCCAACCTCAAGGCAAACACTCTGATCTTGCTAGGAACCTTGGTTTTCCACAAGGAGCACCATTGCTTCCTTTGGTTTGTTGAATCAGATCCACCAGCCACATGATCAAGCCAGTTCTCCCGCTGCAGCTTTGTTTCAATCAACATACGGTATGCGCTTCTTACCGAGAAAAAGCCTCTCCTTTCATAGTGCCATGCCCAAAAATCCAATTGAGGAATTGTACTAATTGGAATGTTTCGGATTATTTCAGCATCCATTTGGATAAAAACCATGTTAACCTTTTCATGATCCCAGCCACCATTGATCGGATCCATCAAGTCACTCACCTTCTCCGGGGGGGGGGTCTTGACAATTGGCAACAATTGTTAAGCATAAAATCTCTAGGGACCCAGTTATGCTCCATATATTTGTGGTTTTACCATCTCCAATGCGCCTAATCAGCCCCTGCTTCAGAACTTCTTTGCCCTCCATGATGGTGTTGGAGATATGCCCAAGAGGCAATAATAAAATGGTTATTATATATGT
>NC_061508.1:232270317-232339838 GCF_022539505.1 Lolium rigidum | reverse complement strand
GTGGTCTCTTATGAATCTTATTCATATGCTTGCAAGACATTAGACGACATTCCACCGAGAGGGCCCAGAGTATATCTATCCGTCATTGGGATGGACAAATCCCACTGTTGATCCATATGCCTCAACTCATACTTTCCGGATACTTAATCCCACCTTTATAGCCACCCATTTACGCAGTGGTGTTTGGTGTAATCAAAGTACCTTTCCGGTATAAGTGATTTATATGATCTCATGGTCTTAAGGATTAGGTAACTATGTATTGAAAGCTTATAGCAAATAACTTAATGACGAGATCTTATGCTACGCTTAATTGGGTGTGTCCATTACATCATTCATATAATGATATAACCTTGTTATTAATAACATCCAATGTTCATGATTATGAAACTAATCATCCATTAATCAACAAGCTAGTTTAAGAGGCATACTAGGGACTTCTTGTTTGTCTACATATCACACATGTACTAATGTTTCGGTTAATACAATTCTAGCATGATATATAAACATTTATCATAAACATAAAGATATAAATAATAACCACTTTATTATTGCCTCTAGGGCATATCTCCTTCACTAACAATACTGCACCAATAACTTTACATCCATATGATTCTCAAAAAAAAAAACATTGCATTCATATGAAAGCCAAAACAACTGAATATCCAAAACATTAACCTTGCACGAGGAACTAACATCACATAAGTACTACTACCAACACGGTGATGTAATCTCCTGTACAAACTGCATATATGTACATCAATATCGTGTTTTATGAAAGAGATGGTAATCATGTGACCATAAATTAAAGGTGATTAATTATATTGCCCAAGTATGATAATAGCATAGTATTTATAGTTTCTGTAGAGTATCTTCGCTTGAGTTCAGGAGATGATAGGTTCGAATCAACCTCCCTTCGTAAAAACATATGCCTAGAAATATTCGTGGGTGTTTTCAGTTATTTATAGCGGATACGGAGGATTACAATTTATACCTTAACAAATGAGTACCGATAACACGTGTTAAATAAATTCCACACATCATGAGAGATAAGAGCCCCTCGCATTTGCGAGGGCCACTATGCTAGTTAATAAATAAAGCAATGTCATAATATCACAACTAAGGTAGAAAGTGAAATTATTCGAATGAAATAAATTGGGTGCTATAGATAAATATTTGATTAAGAATAAAAATATAACTTCTCTTAATTTGTACTGGAGAGAGTACAAATGAGTTTTTTTTATTTGAAAAAAATGAGAAAATTTGCCCTCCAACTCCAAATTAAGTGACGTGGTCTTGTATAGATACGAATATATGTACGCATTAAAATATGTCTAGATAACGCAGGTATGGAGTCGAGGTGTATTGTCTGAGTACTCTCCGGTCACCTAAATAAATCAACAAAAGTACATAACCGAAGTCCACTGTCCACGCACAAAATATTTTCGAACGAGTAATACATGGACCGTGGTTAGGCATGAAAAGGAACCAAAGATGTCCAATACATATGTAGAATGCTCGAGATTACCAAAGCATGTATGCGAGCCAGCTGGTGTAAATGTTTCGAAGAGTTATTTGTTACTACCGTGCACTTCTAAAGTTAACCTAGCCTAATTAATACTCCCCTACACTTGATATGCATTTCCAAGTTACATCTTCGTAGCAGCAGAGCTTCGAGAAAGAGCTCGAAGCCTCGGATTGTTCTTCAATTCGAACGCGTGGTTGAGCTCGGACTGGATCGATCGGTGTACACTTCGCCGTGTCCCGTTGACGTAGGGTTTTTTTGCTTTGAGGAACCCTGCCGGATTCTGCCAACTGCCAAACCTCCTTTTTGTATGCAATAGTCAAGCACTCTTGCTTGTCTAGTGGATGACTGGGTGAAGAGAAGCAGACAGGAAACCAGCTGGGGTTCCGCCTACAGTCAACACGCCTACATGTTTAGCTGCACAAAGGAGTTCCGAATCCACTAACTCGATCAGTCATCCACCTTTCTCGCGTGTCAAGTCAAGCTAGCCACACAGATGATACTCTCTCAACGATAAAGCTCATTTTAGGGTTTTGATACAGTATCCAGCACTCAACTTTAGCCCTTGTTCCCTTTAAAAAAAAAAATAGCCCTTGTGATATGGATAGGTTAGCAAAAAGTTATAGATATTAGGATGTTATATGGAATATATGTGAGAGAATTTGTCACCTAAAGAAAAATTGAAGGTTTAAATACAAGTGGTAGGATGGTAGGGTTGTACATCCTCTATTCCTCTGCTCCAGCCAAATGAGCTATGCTTTACTTTCCATAGACAAATTTAACTACCCAAATGATTTCATGGATTAATTAGTAGCCAAAGTTAGCGAAATCTAATTGTAAGGATTCTGAGTTGGTGTACTCCTGTATCTAATGGACAGTTGGGCAGTACTACTCCCTCCATCATAACTACCCTGCCTTCCAGGTTTAGTCCGAGCCAAATTTTGTAAAATTTAATCAAATATATAAGGAAACATATAAGCACTCAAAATATAAGCTTGCATTATTATAATCATTATATAATATATTTTTTCACATTGGTATTATAGATAATGATGTTTTTCCTATATGTTGTTAAATTATAAAGTTTGCTTTAAACTAAACCCAAAGCTCAGAGTGTCTCTGCATAACATAGATCCACGCAACCCAATTAGAGAAATTACATGTTTCACGATAGAGCCGATATACTTGTCCTAGATTGAACCCTAGATATGCTACATATGGAATTAAGTATGTTTGTCATGGAGTGAGCACTTACATGAACGTGCTATCAGGCTAAGCTAGGGCACAACCAGACACAAGAAACGTGCATTTTTTAGTGTCGCGGTGCCTTTTTCTTTTAAAAATCATCCGGTTCAATATACTGATTTATTCCACAAATGTGAAAATATAAATTTCGAACACCAAAATAACAAACATGTGGATATGAGTATGCATATTTTTAAATCCCCAATTTTTTATCAGATTTTATCATTTTTATGTAGCCCACAATACAAAGAATTTCACATTGAATTTTTTGCATGATTGTAGGCTACATCATTGAATATCTCCATATTTTTCATTCTTTTTTAAAAACTTATAAATATGATTTTAGTTTTCTAAACAAAGGGATCACTGGAGCTTGGGAGCCAAAAACATTTTCCACGCATGACTTAATTAGAAAATAGCGGAAAATTTATAATTAACAAAAGTGCCGACGGCAAGTACTTTTCTTGCTAGTGCACAATGTCATCAATTTCTACTTGTCGAGACCAAATTAAATTAACACGTTGCTTCCAAAACGAGCCAATGTCATCAAATGGTCTGTTAGTGCACTGCAATATATATAAGAGAAAACAACATGTGACCACATCTTAGTAGTATCTACTCCTAGTAATATTATATTTCGCCCAGGGTCCTCCTTTAAATTAACAATCTTTACTTTGGCCAACTCATATTTTCCTTTCCTGTAACAATAAAAAAAGTTGAATACAACTCACTTTTTTAACACTAATACATCTCACATTAAACAAGCAGCAACATAGCTATCCACAGTAAAAAAATTCATCTCTAGTACTCCCTCCATCCTATACAAGATGTCTTAACTTTGTCTAAATTTAAATGTACAGTTACATCAAAATTTAGAAAAAACTAAAACATCATTTATGGGATGGAGGAGTACATTTCTTTGGGGGGGGGGGCGATATATGGTGGAGTAGGTATGACTAGATTTTGCCTTAGATACTCCAGCCTAACCACTTGCACTCAGCTAAAATTTTGTACACCAAGTCTTTTCTAATTGTCATTTTGGACATCACATAGGGTATGAAATATTCTCTTGACAATTACCTTTTCTAATTACATGCTAGTATAATCAGGTAAACTTAGGAGTCACAGAGAGAAGGAGATTGAACAAGGCAGACTCTGTGTAATTTGTAAAGGTTCAACAATTCTAGAGACAAGTCATCAGAAACACCAACTTCATGTTTTGTCCCGTTTTTCCTAGTATAATATTTTCTTCCTTTGTGAACTGCAGCATCACTCTACCCACCTGAGGAGGTTTGTTAAACAGAAGAAACGTACAACGGCCACATATAAAAATGGAAGAAGCATATGTATGGCACACGGTGTGGACTGCTCCACTTGACAACCAACTTAATTTGGCTGATTACAGGAGTAGGAGTCAATTTTGGCAGCCATGTATGGAGTATGGACTAGACTGGCCAGCTCTCTTCCTATAAAACCCCATCAACACACCACAAACACCACACGCACAGAGCTCTTCACTCTCCAAAGACAGTCACCACAAGAAAGCATCTCCTTCTCCACAGAGCCACAGCTAGATAGCTCAGAGCAAGAAGCTACCTGGTATTCGTAGCAAGTTCAACTAATGGCGCCAACAATGGCCATCACCACCGCCACCCTCGTGCTCCTCGTCGTCTTCCTCCTCGCTCCCACCGCCCTCGCCTCTCGCTCAGGCCCATCCTCGCACCACGGCCACGGCAGCCACGCCAAGCACTCGCCGCCGCCACCACCCCCGCCCGCGCCAGTCGCCCCGGTGGCCGCGGCGCTGGTCCGCACCACCTGCAACTCCACCGCCTACTACGACCTCTGCGTGTCCTCCCTGGCCGCGGACCCCTCCAGCGCCACCGCCGACGTCCGCGGCCTCTCGGCCATCGCCGTCTCCGCCGCCGCCTCCAACGCCTCGGCCTCGGCCGCCGCGCTCGGCTCCAACGTGACCGCGCAGGGCGGCGCCGCCGTCGACGGCACCGTGCAGGCGCTGCTCCGCACGTGCGCGGTCAAGTACGGCCAGGCCCGGGACGCGCTGGCCGCCGCCAAGGTCTCCATCGCGCAGCAGGACTACGACTACGCCGCCGTGCACGTCAGCGCCGCCGCCGAGTACCCGCAGGTGTGCAAGGTGCTGTTCCGGCGGCAGAGGCCCGGGGCGTACCCAGCGGAGCTCGCGGCCAGGGAGGAGGCGCTCAATCAGCTATGCTCCGTCGCGCTCGACATCATCTCCCTCCTCAGCGCCACCTAGGCCTAGCTGAACCAAAGCTACGACCGAATCGACTATGATCAATACGTGCTGCGCACAAGCGTACACGTACGTATAAATTAAGGATGTGACCGTATGTGTACGTGTAGTTGTAACTAGTGTAGCGTACGTGTAATGACACGTACTAACTACTAAGTCTGCTTATGTTTCTCCTACTACTAAAGGCCGGGTTACAGATATTTGTTGAATTATATGGTATACTTACTTGATCACGTTATTTGGGAAGTTGATGTCTAATATTTTCAAAAATCCCATTCACCTAAAATTAGGCATCAATTAGTTCAAGTTTGAACTTTGAAGTACTTAAAGTGTGCAACTTTTGCTTGACGGTGGTGTCCGCCGCAAACATCAAAAGCCTTATTTCTAAAACCTTCGTAGCCATCCCTTCGTCTCACGAAACATGAGACATGCGGCGACACCTCTACCTCCCCAGATCTCCACCGACGTGAGTACTGGTCCCTTCTTCCCTTCGCTTGCTGCTCCGGAGACACATAAGGGAGGGGGGGCCGTTCCTCCGTTATGGTCTACTAGTGGTTTTTAGGTTTTGTGTTTGTCTAATATGGTGTGTCGTTGGGTGGTGGAAGCGACAACCGGTTGAATAAATCTGCCTCAAGTCTACTCCCACACCGGTGTCGATCTTCACGACGACGTCTCGCTGTCGTTGCCTACTCGACAATACCCCGTAGGAGGGATCCTCACGGAGGGGGAAAGAAATGAGGGCCATAGGCGGAGAGCACTCGGGACGGTGGTACGCGATTTACCCAGCTTCGAAACACCTGCTCGAGGACAGGGCCTACTGCTGCTTGTCTAGAATTATGTGGGCGTTTTCGTGTTGTTACAATGAGTTGTGGTTGGGCCTCTAGGGCTCCCATGATACGGCTTATAAAGGCGCCCGGATCTAGGATTTACACGGAGAGTTTTAGCCGGAATACAAGATGCCTAACTACGGAATATACATTGCCGTGCAGATCAAGGATCCACCTAGATCTAACTTACCGTCATGGATCCAGATACTTCATGGGCTTCATGGATCCGTCTACTTGCATAGGTCGGTCGGGATCCGACTCCTGTTCCTGGGCTGGACTTCATCCATCTTCTATCAACAGCAACTGGGCTGCCCGGTGGGTCATAAGTCACCACCACCATCTGTGGGCCACCCGGGCTTGCCGGATCTAGACCATGTCGTTAGCATACCCATAAATTATACCCACAACACTCGCAGTTGATGGCATCGTGTGCTTGTCGATCCTTCAGATTGGCAGCTTGGTCTTCTCATCGTTCTTCAGATCGATTTGGTGGGACCAGTTTCTCGACGTGTCGCATGCATTGGTCGTTATCCACGGCGGTGCTATGGGCCTAGGCGAGGTGGATGATATGGAGTAAGGATGTTGGTCCAAAGACGATGGATTTGTCGTTATTCCCTCACTCGTCGATGGGATGCGGTGGATCCTGGTCCAAGACAGCACAGGGACATCCCAGTCGACGTGCCACAACAACATTTGCCTCGTTGTTTGCAGCGGACATGTTCATCGACTTACACAACCTCGTTGGCGATGATGCTTTTTTTTGGATTTGGCAATGGTAGAGGCTCAATGTTTCTTCCAACGTGCGTGTAGGCGGTGTTGGACTTTGGCGGCGGCCGCTGGTTTTGGCGAATGCAAGGAACTCTATGGATGATATTTTTATGTCCTTCAGAGTTATTTTGCAAAGTTTTCAGGATAATTGTTTTCTCCTGATTTGTTTGTTAGTTTCCACCTTTATTTATTCATGTAACTTGATTTTCTATTAATTAAAAATATGTGGTTGCTCTTAAAGAAGAGGTTTGCAACTTTCTCTAGTCAACGGAAGAACCTCCAGACCTGTGCATTTGAAGATGCACACAACTAGTTCTTACAAAGTTTTTAGTTTGACAAACCTTACAAAGTATTAATAATAAATAAAAGATAAAAACAATACGGTACTACATGATTTCATTTTTTTTTTCGAATTATGGTACTTACTTGATCACCTTAAACAAAGCCATTAATAATAAATCTTACCCAATTTCAATATCCAAGAAAATTGTGCTCTCGAAGTTTCAATAAATATGTTTTACCTACTAATATACTAGTTATTGGTATTATATATAGTACTTGTTAGGTGGTGCCCTTTAGAGAGCTTCACCATGAATGCATATACATACATTATATATTTTATGCTCATTCAAGAAGGAACTTTTTACAAAATACAATTAAGGATGGCACAATTTATTTCAATATGTAAACTAGAATTGTACAATTAAGAACATTAATGCTAACATTTAGCAATTTTTGTATGTGGTTAATTGCATAAAAAAATAATAGAAAATTATACACGTTAATACCACAACATGAAAAGAATATTTTCTAAAATGTACAAAAGTTGAGTACAAATTTGCCATCCCTTTACTATTTTTTCTTCCGCCATTGAAAAAATGGACTGAGATCCACTTCCTTGCTTAAGACAAGGCATGGATGAACAGTGTCATGCCTTGACCCCTTTTGTTACCACTGGATCCATAATCAATGGCTAGATGAATATCCATAGTGCATGATGTACAGTACCATCTACAGTGCGCATGCTACAGGGCGCCTACTATAGTGTCACCTACAGTGCATGTGCTGCAGTATCTACAGTACGTTGCTACAGGGCTCAGGTCCTTTTCGTCGATTTCCAATCTAACGTCCAAAACATCAAGGCATGTCACAGTTCATCCGTGCCTTGTCTTAAGCAAGGCACTGGATCTCAGTCCTGAAAACATATGTGCTTCACATCTTTCATCATCATCATGATGAGACTCGTGTATCTGGGGTTGTAATTTTTAACTTAGAACACAAATTCTAATCTTTTTTTAGATTTTTTCCCTAGCTTTATCATACCACCCTTGCACTTGTTTATGATACATTGCTCTATTTTAACTAAGTAATCAATTTGGTTCATTGATTTCATAATAGCATCAGGAATTTTCAATCTAAAAAGAACTTGTTTTGTACTATCTAACTAGGTATTCTCACATGGAATGAATGACTTGAAAATCGTATTGAAACCCCATGAAGTCGAGCAGTCGCCGAAAAACACACCACAATTGTAGTGATGATTTTTTTCAGCTTTTTTTTGTATCACCTCCGTTATAATTATATATCTCCTCAAATAGTACATGAGTGTACTACAGGAATGGCGCAAGGCGCCGACGGACGGAAGCCCTCGCCGTAGCCACAGTAGCCATCGGCGTCTAGACCCTCGGCGCAAGCTACGCCATCTGTTAACTTAAAAAAAAAAAAAATTTAATCTCTCACATAAATCATTTTAACTCTAAGTCTCTAACTACACTTAATCTTATGTTAAATTACACTCATGGTCAAACTTCCCAATTTTGTCACCCATCCTCACACTACTCCAAGCCTAGCACGCTTAACATCTTCGTTCCTTTCAGTTAAGCTTCCATGAAAAAACAAAACATTGTTGATAATACTACCATATCAATCCTATTAACCCTTAGACCGTGATATCACAAATCTTTATTATTTTGAATTTTAAACAATTATTTAAATAAACATCAATGATTAAGTATTACTAATCTTTATGCGAAGGATGCAATTAATAATTTAATTTTAAAAAAAATAAAAAATATAAATCATGAATTTCTGAACAAAAACTAAAATCTTCTTGCTTTCATATTTCCATTTGAAATTTTGAGAATCTAAAAAAATGCCAACCGAGTAAATCCCGGTGAATTCGGATGCAAATTTTCCGGCGATCATTTTGATATATTTTTTTCGACTTCGTATGCAACCAGAAAAATAGTTTTACCAATACATGACGCAATTTTGCAAAAAAGGTTGAAATTCATTTTTGTTAAATTCTCTTGCAACTAGATGACATAACACATTGACATCTCGAAGGATTTTATTTCTTGATTTTTTATATCATTTTTTGCTATTCAGTTGAAACTTAAAAAGGCGATCCGCGGGGAGGGGGTGGTGCGTGGAGGGTAAAAAGTTGAAGGCTACGCCGAGGGTGGCCGTCGGCGTAGATTTAAAAAAGGGAGGAGGCTATGTCGAGGGCAGCCCTCGGCGTAGCTCTAACGTCGTGACAACACCGTCACGGCCTGGCTTTGGAGGGGCGCGTGTCCAGGCCTACGCCGATGGCCCGGAGTACACCGAGGGTAACCATCGACGTAGAGTTGCCTACGTCGAGGGTGTCGCTACGCCGACGGCTATTTGGCAGGGCTGGCCTGGCCGGGCCCTACGCTGACAGCCCCGACTTTTGGCCGTCGGCGTATCAGCAGGCCGTCGGCGTCTTGCGTCATTCCTGTAGTGAAGCCCAGCTCTCTTGTCCTTGGTAATTCTACTCTATCGTGTCCTTGGTAACTCCACTACGATAGAGGTCGGCATAACTGCTTGAAAATGTTAAACTTTGCAACTCTTTTCGTGTACATAGTACTGTAGTTTCTAATCATCATTTGTCACAAATAACTAAAGAAGAGTTAACAAAGTCATAGCTAAAGCAAAATACTTTGGGACTGTCTTGTAATAGAAACTCGTGAACTTAATTATGGAAAGACCAATACTTCTGGCTCGGTTTATACGAAAAAACACAGATAAAGATTTGTGTGAACATAAATAATATTGAAAATTCAAAGAATTAGAACAATCCCAACTGTTTTCTTCGAGAACAAACAAAAGGTCCATGCATCATTGTACAATGGTAGCAGCAAAAAGAAGACATCGCCCCTCTTGAATTCAGGTGCCCTACACAAAGCCATCAAAGCTTAACTGATTTAGCTGGCCATTGCACTGAATTTGAACACAAAAAAGCCTAACTAGACAATGCATTGGGATGGGAATATGTACAATAGGGTAAAAGCCATCAGAGAATTGTGGAACTAGTAATGATGGTTGGTAAACTCAAAATGTGTTTGGGCCATCGAGATGATGGATCTTGCCTGCTTGGACCATTTGGGTTTTTTGAGAAAAGGAAAGCAGTAGCGAGTGAAGTAACATGCTTCTACTCCTGATTTTATCATGGAGCGGGAATAAAACTGAAAAGCAGCAAAGCATGGTCGTCCAATTGTTCCCTGCTGTACTGGGTGCACGTGCACCTGAAGAAGCAGTTTCAATTCATAAACGTGTTCTTTCTCTGCCTATTTTTTTTCTCCTCCTCGGCAGTAACCTGGCTATTTAATTCTTGGTCAGATAGAACTTATTTAGAGCTCGGTCATGTCTTTAACTGTTGGATTTGTCACATAGATTAATGTTGGTATGGTTGCAAACGAAAATTTTCTGGTTGAAACATGGGTACAACTGATTTTTTTTTTTCAGTATTGAACTGGTTTTCTTTTCAGTTGTATATACTGGTTTCAACAGTTCTTTTTCTTTTCATTTTTACACTATGGCACCTCATGAATCAGCGGCAACTAATATGGAGCAGAGCAAGGGAGTACTTTTTCTTTTAACTGATTAGCTCAGTTGCATACTACTGAGCACACCCGGTACAATTTTTTTATACGTAGGCGATGTCATTCGACCGAGATTGCCATTCGCACCAATGACCTCCTTCCCTTCCAATTTACTCTTATGTTTTGAGTTTACCTTTCAAAACTAGTCTTCTGTTATCCACAATTACAAAGTTTTACTGTTGGCTACACGAGGTAACATGTCTATATGATGGAGAACACGATCATGTTCATGTGACTTTTCTCACGTAATAAGATCTGACCTTTTTTCCTTTACTATATTCCTCTTTACATGTAAGAAAGTAACCTCCGGTATGCGGTTGCAAAAGCCAAAAGAAGGCTGGCTGGCTGGCAACCGAACAGTGCATCCGAGATGTCATTAACCGCACTAAAGATGGATCCTTTAATCACAGGCTAAAGATGAAGGTTCATAGGCCAATGGTGCCTTTAATCACACTATTCTGCTTTCCAAAATAAAGGCCCCATCCCTACTTGGTGATCTCTCTTATTAGTGAGTTTGCTAGTACGAGTCAACAACTTACGAAAGAATCTGTAGAAATCAAAAGAATATCTTCAATGCTGCATTGGCAAAAAGAACACAAGTGCAGTTTTCCAACATTTGTAAGCATGTTGATATGCATCAAAGTTGACATCAGGCAGACAAACATAAATAATGTCCTGATGAAGTGATGAATCAAAAAACTAGTGACAAACAGAGTCACGAGGGCAGCAGGAGGAGCTCTGGTCATAAACAAGAAAAAGGTTGTAGAAAGTAAAGCCACGTTGATATAAAAATAAGATACATAGTACCAGATAATGGAAAAGAAGCATGCATAAATATCAATGGGCACTCAAAGTTTGCACAATCCAACAACCTCAGGCGATACCAAAATATATCAACCAGTGTTTCACGCACATCCCTACATCACGAGCAACTCACTTCATATTACATAAAATACAGAATTCTCTAACACTTCCAATACCATAACACAACTGGGAGACCAAAAGGAGCTCAAAGTTGAATAGGCTTGATCTTAAAGTGGAGGTTGATAAGTG
The DNA here is from genome assembly GCF_022539505.1 of Lolium rigidum. NCBI lineage: Eukaryota > Viridiplantae > Streptophyta > Magnoliopsida > Poales > Poaceae > Lolium > Lolium rigidum. The sequence continues at coordinate 232,328,255 of NC_061508.1, read as the reverse complement.
AAAACACGAAACACTTCAGGTCCTGCACGCAAAAACATCAATAAATGTTAGGAATAGTTTTCAGTTACAGGTACAGAGTAGTGGTGCAAAACAAAAAGTACTAGTTATCCTCACAACCATTTGAGCCAATTAGTCATTAATCTTGGCGGGGTTAACAGAAGCAGCTCGTAACATGGTTTTGTGCCCAGCTTTAAACTTTGAGTATAATGCATGTGTCACTAACAGTTCCTTAATGTAGGCAAGGAATTATTAATATATGGCCGCACATGGCATTTGTCCACTAAGTCAACCTAAAAGAAAATCATGATTTAATGATCAATATTCAATAGATGGCAGACAATTTTAGTCTTTTTTATTAGGTAGAAAATAATCAAATTAAGAATGCCATCAGAAGTGCGCTATTATTAACTCAATTAAGTTTATTCTAGGGTGGAAACCTAGCATCTTGAAAGTACTCCATCTGTTAAATAATATAAGACGTTTTAGGTTGTAGTAGATTCATCTATTTTGGTATGGATCTAGTCTACTTTTAGTGTGTAGATTCACTCACTATGGTATCTACTTCACTTTAAAATGCCCAAAACATCTTATATTTGCGAATGGAGGGAGTATTTCTAAGGAACCCTGATGCGCAATCAATTATACTCATGTACATGAATAGTCTGTTAGGTCAGGAAAACTACCAATTTGGTTAGGTTTCAACAGTGTCTTTGGTAGTACAAAACCGAAAGCAAATGTCTTGCTCTTTTTAAAAAAATTTGCAAGCATATAGTAGAGTTTAACAGGTGAATGTCATATCATGTTCAATATTTCTTTCTTTGACTTCATATAGTTCGTCTATTTTTACAACTTCCATACATGCCATGCTTGCTTGTCAAGATGGAACCAGGAACACCTCAGAAAAGGAAAGGACACTAGCAGATGTCAAACTGTATTTTTGTGTTTTCAGTTTTCATCTTGGTAGCTCGTAGTACACCAAAAGGTTGATGTGATGTGGCATGTGTATTTTTTGCTTCCTTTAGATAGCAGGTAGGGTGCTTACGGTGGTACCACGCTTTAATGACTGGGTTTAAAAGGTTGTGACAAATTGGTTGTCCCTTTTTTGTAATGGACGGGGTGGGTCCAAATTTCAGAGAAAATAAGATAATTTGACATCTAAGCTAGCGATTCACCAGCAATATATCTCAAAATCAGTCAGCTTGAATTAGACATAATGCAAGTGAAGATATGGCTTTAGTCCTCCTGCAGCTGATAGATAACATATTACAATGAAATTACAAACTGGTGAACATATTGACAGCGTGTTCCATAAACATATCAGAGTGTTCCCAAACTTCAAATTTGGTTGTTAAGTGTGTATTTCAGTGTACAGCGAATGAGTTTGCCAAAAGGATAGTTCAGCACCAGCACAAATTAGCAGCAAACTTGTTGAGGGGCTTCCCATTTTCTATTAGTTATCAGTACCATTAGAAAAGCATTCTAATTGCTACCATTATGACTGTACAGACAGAATACACGGAATCTACTTACAAATGTGATACCAAAGTGCACATTAGCAGACACTGATGTTTTTCCATCAACTTAAACGAAAAATAAAAAATCTGCAGGGCCATTGTCGTGAACCTACTTCAGCTAAGCTGATTTTTAACCATCAAGCTTATAAATGAGACAGTGTCAGTATAACCTCTCCCAAGTGAACAAACCTAGGCACATAATCTGTGATGCTATGCGTAAAGTTTTCCTCTGGTGAGTCTAGAGCTATGCCAACGACAACACATATTTGTCAAACTGGAAGGTACATCCAAGACACAATCGACAAAATTAGCACGAAATTGAGACTAATTTTCGGTTAAGTTATGTTCCAAATAGCAAGCAGAACATATAATCCACATTGCCGACATGAAGCAAAGTGTGCTGGCGATTCCTGGGCAATAATGAGGGTGGAATTACCTGGACGAGGTAGTAGAAGATGCGGAGGCCCTCCGGGTCGTTGCTGGTCTGGACGTCAACGAGGGAGCCGATCTTGGAGGTGGTGAAGGAGATGTGCTCGTTGCCCATGACAATCTCGAGCTCCTGCCTGCCGACGCGGTCGGGCTCCGGCCAGTTGCTGTCGTCCTCCTTCATTATCTGCCAACAATTCCAGCACCCACAGATTCGGCCGTCAGTAACTAGAACCCCGCAACCCTAGATTTCCTGTTGGTAATAATTAGCAAGGGGGATACAGACCTCGGAGTCCTGGATGACCCTCCTGGCCTCGCGGAGCACGGAGGGGGAGACGAAGACCTCCTTGCGGATCATGGTGTCGTTCTTGTAGTTGGAGTTGTTGGCGTACCGGAGCTTGCCGTCGGGGCGGAACTCGAACTCCAGGAACTCGTGCCCGAACTTGCCCTTGTGCCCCACGTAGTACCGCAGGTAGAACTCGGCCCCGCTGGCGTCCTCGCCGCCCGCGCCGCCGGCCGCCGCCATGGTCTCCTCTTGGTTCGTGGGGGCGGAGGTGCTCTGTTCCTGTTCGTGCTTGCCTCGTCGTCGACCTCGAGACCTTACTGGACCTCCCTTTTCTGCCTATTCCTCCTTTTATGGGCTGTCGTCATGTTTGGGCCGATGAAAAAGGCCCACATTTGGAGTCTGATACGTTCTCCTTTGTAATTCAGTCTGAGGCCCGTTTATCTTTCATCCTAAAAAAAGGTTCGAATACGTGTTCAAATTTAAACTTTTGTTTGACGCTGTAACAGTAGTTTTTTTCCTACTCTCTAATTTTATACCAAAATAATATTTACATATGTACAGATATACAAAGAAAAGGGAAAAGATAAAAGATAAAAGGCAGGGAGAAAATTCAGAGATTCAGTTGTATCCAGTCCTGACTCCTGAAGGTGTTGAGTTTTTTTTTCTGTTTTTTCTATATGAAAAATCAAAGCAAAAATCATCTTTTAATTGTCTTTCCCAGTTCTGAACTGAGGGTATTTCTCCCTTGGACACCTTTATGTTTCTTTCATTCCAAATTTTCTAGCATCCCATGATGATGATTTCCGTGCAATTATCTATGTGAAAACTCTGATTAGCAAAGCCTATTTCAGCAAAGAACGAAATGCCTCTTTTCTTTGCTGGTAAAATGAAGTTCCAGCAGTCCTTTTCAAAAGAGCAATAACACGCAGATGGGTCTCTGTGAGACTGTTTCTGTAACATCTTCTTCGCATAAAACACCGTTAGAATTAGGTAAATGGAAGTTTTTTTTTTTCCTTTGCAGTAGGTTCCTTGTATTAACTCTGTCATACAGCAGCAGCCTGAGAAAAAAAAAACTTATGTTCAAATTTAAAATTATCATGTAGATATCACATTTTCCTTGAAACTAAGCTCAGTTTTACAAGCTTCTCAAGCCTGCAATGTGTTTATTTGTTTTGATTGGGGTGCACCTTGCCCTGGTAATAGTCCACTTTTTTTTTTTTTTTGCGAAACTGGTAATAGTCCACTTATCTGAACATGAGAGCCCAAACAGATCAGAGAAATGTTAATTCAAAGAAAAAGGATTCAGTAACATGGACTTCTTCTGCAAAAGTAAGCATGGAACTTGGATCAACCACATCGTCCAACAATGCCAAGAACATATCAATAACAACTTTTGTACTAGCAACCGTTAAATCACTTTAAATTTGTACCAACAGAATCGCTTCGCAACAAATATGTAGGTGCACAGGGACTTGATACAAATCAAAGTAATATTGTGCCATGATAAAAAGAAAGTCTATCGTAGATGCAGAGTTTGGGATGAGACCCTTGGTCGTTTGGAGTCCCCCATGAGCTCCACCAATGACGGCAATGGCCGAGGAACTGCCACGTTCATCGACCTGTACAGCCTCCTCAGCTTCACGTTGAGAACCTTCGAGGACCCGACTCCAGCAGTATCTGCTCCATCGGTACCAGGGCCTTCAGATCTGTTGCTAATGTCTGCTAGTACAATGCGATCCTCCGAAGGCAGTTTCTCTGTTAGTTCTACTTTATCTTCTTTACCTACTGCCTCGACAATGAATCCGGCGCTATTCCTGGTCTTGCAAACATCCCAGAGCTTAGCTCTTGCAATTGAAATCGCTTCTCTGGATACGAATCTAGCTTCCCTGACTCGTTCCGCGCTCTGACTGCATTTCACGTCCTCGACAAGTTCAGCACAGCCTTCTGTACTCGAGCTCTGCTCTTGCACTTCACCTTCAGCAATGTCGATTACTTCACTGCCGTCAATGGATCCGCAGTCCTTCTGCAACTCAGGTTCTATTGCTGAAGCATGGAGCTCTTTCGTTACAGCCTGAGTTGAATCAATCATGCCTTTGTCAGGTTTGACATCCTTCCACAGCTCAAAGGATTTTGTATATGAACTATGCAGTTCCTCCTCAAATTTAACCTGCTCGTCCACTTGAACACTCCCATACGCGTCTTTCCACAGTTCACAGTCCTGAGGTAACCCAAACCTTGCTCTCCCAAAAAGTGTCACCGGTGGCGCCACTTCAATTGCAAAATCCTCTACCACTGATTCTTCATTTTGTAATACCTGACTGCAAACAGCAGAACAAGTGTATTCTTCCTCACTCTGCTTCATGGCTTCTAGTGCAGTTGGCGCCGTCTGCTGTGAGCCTACGACAGTAGAATTCCCATGCGGTATTCCAAGCAACTTCCAGATGGGATCATCAGGGCCTAGCTTGGACATGAAGCAGTGTTTCTTGACGTAGGACAGATCCATGGCAAGGCATGGAGGCGTCGTCGAGATGACCCACTTGGGCTGAAGGAACCGCAGGGCCTCCTCCAGCTCCTCGCGAGACGAATGCATCGATAAGCACACGTGCCACACCCCGAATTCATCCCGCATAGGCTCCGTCAGCACCAGCTTCTGCTTCAGTGATGCCTCCTGCGGGGCATAGTGCGCATACCACTGGGAGGAAGGCCTGATTATGAGGGGCTCAGGCTGCTGCTTTGCCCGTGCCAATGCAAGCATCTCCGTCGCCTGCTCCGACAACCGGGGGAATTCCATCACCTGGAAGCGCGAGGACGTGTCTTCAGTGAGGATCTCCGGTGCGACAAGCGAGAGGTTGTGGTAGCAGTCTGGACTCTTGTCCCTGTTGACGTATATCTTTGACCCGAATGCCCTCGACACCTCGATCAGTATATCCTCCTGTCCCAGCATGTCGGACACGAGATAAACCGTCGGCGCATTTGGGTGCTCCCAGATGCAATTGATCACCTGATATTTGAGGGCACGAAATGAGAATTCGACACACAAGCTCAGTTGATGGTCTGAATTGCTGAGTGCAGCACCATAACACAAGTACCTGGCGTATGGAGGCCTCCTTGGTCGGGAATTGCAGCGAGCACTTGGCAAACGTGCAGTCCAGGAAGAGGTAGTCGATGCGGCAAGACGGCGGCGCCTGGCTGGCTCCTGATCCCTCGACGGTGATGTACCCGAGGGGCAGGCCCTGGATGCAGTCGGGAGTGAGGCGGCAGTCGCCTGTGTGTAGGACGTTGCCGAAGGCGCCCTCGAACAGGAACATCACCGCGCCTGCCAAAAAAAAAATGGAGTCAGTCGTGGTGGCACCAATGAGGAATTAACCAAAAGGGGAAGAGGACGACATTGGCGGCGGACGGACCAGGGCAGTGGTTGGCGTCGAATGCGGTGACGGTGAAGTCGCCGTCGGGGTCCTGGACGAGCACCGGCGCGCCGAGCTCAATCTCCAGGAACGCGTCCGGTCCAAGCTTTGAGAGGAGAAATTTTCCAAGAACACAAGAATGCAGATCAGATGGAAAGAAACGGATAAGGCAGAGAGAGACGAGGCGTAGGTTGCTGCTGGTGGGTTACCTGAGGGAAGATGTGGCGGGCGATGAGGACGGTGAGGCGCGAGGCGTAGACGGCGCCGGCGGCGCTGGTGGTGGTGATGCCGACGAGGTGGTCGCGGTGGGCGTGGGTGAGGAAGCGGTGGCGCTTGAGGGCGGAGGCGGGAGTCCACGTGTCCACCGCGAAGGGCAGCCCCCTCGGCAGCTCGATCGGCATGGCCGCTCTCTCCTCCGCCTCTTCTCCCTCCCACCACGACGACGGCGGCGGCGGCGGCTTTTCAACGGTTTTCTCGCTGTTTTGTTTGGGTGGAGCCGTGGAGGGAAAGCGCAAATTACTTTAGCGCGCCGTCCGAAATAATTGAATTTTTGGCGCCAAACAGTTGCGAACATTTCTAAAGGCTAAAGCCGATCAGATATTACTATTTCTATATAATTTTTTTATGTTTTTTTAGCAGATTTAGATACGAATTATATTGGGTTGTGGATTTGGAACTGACTCGGATCGGAAACGAATAGTTAAGCAACTATACACATAAAATTGGAAGTACATTTCTTTTATGTAAAAGGTACGAGCAGAAAGAGTGTAATAGTAGATTACAGTGAGACGGGCACACGTGTTCGTATAATAAAGCAAGTTGCGTGCTAGTAGAATATATAGTTGGGCCGATGAAGTAACTATGTTGTCTCGATTTTTAGGGTTGGGCTTTTTTTATCGGATTATTCTCTTTGAGGATCTCAGATAATCCGTAAAAAATGTTGGATAATCCATACTTGTCAGATATTATCAATGTCATATTCGCTACCATATCCGCCGGGTATTCTCTTGACCAATATTTACATCCGCATCCATATCATATCATATCATATCCTCAAAAATAGATAAGATGCGAATTCGGAGTGAAAATTATGTGTACCATTTACACCCCCCTATGCTTGTATTGGGTCTAAAAATAGTGTGTCCAACAGTGTCCACTTAATTTTACATCTGTTCCAAGCAGACAGGGTGTTTGATTTTACCCAAGTTTGCCTTAACAAAAAAAAAATTCCAAAATTTTGGTTTTAAGGTTTTGCTTGCCCATGAGTTGGCCAACAATTACAAGAAAATTGAACGGGGATAGCATTGGCATGCCAAAATGTTGGCCATTAATATTATTATCCAAATAAACAACCAAATATTTGCCCATGACAAAAATATCCGTAAGGTAGCTTTTGGCCACACTCCCACTCATCAACAAACTCTGTAAAATACCTTCAAACATACCCTACAGAACATCTCTGCATAGCTGTCCTCACTCCTCACAATCCCACTCATCAACAAACTGATCCACAACGACATATATTTTTTATAAGGTAACAGCAATATTTGGAATCATCTTGTTCTTCTTAATGGAGAAAATACCTAGTCCCTTCTAGTAACGATAGGTTTGAAGCCTCAGTGCCTTAATCCTGGCACACTTGGCTCTGAGGACCGTGTTGCCGACGATCTTGAAGCAACCAGTCACATGAAGACGCTCCAACTGAGGGCAGCTATCAACAATGACTGCCAGGTCTCCGTCGTCGATGGCGCAGCCTACGAGGGCAAGGTCTCGCAGCCCTTCCAATGCCGCGATCCCAAGAGCCTGCTCCCTGCTCCCGTGGTGTAGCTCGAGACGCCTGAGTTGTGTGCATGTTTTGCCAATGATTTGATACACATCCCTTCCCATGTATTTGTAGCCGAGTTCTTTGTAGCCCGAAAGCACGATTCCATCCAGCAGAGGAAACCTTGGTATCACCTCGGCCAATCCTTCATAGGAGATGTTGCTGCACTCAACAAGGTCAAGGACCTTCAGAGAGGGCGACCTGCAAAAGCAGCACAAGCCTCTTAGCAACCCCCTGAAACGTTGATCTTCTATTGGAAGCCAAATGAACATGGTTACAGCTACACAGCTCATACGTCCCATTACAATCATGGTGGTGCATTATCTGTAACTTTTTTAAATTGGTACATAACTTTGTTTTTTTCCTTATAATTAAATACAAGAAGATCCGTAGAATGCTATCTTTTCACTGTTTTCATAGGAAAAACTTAGCCGTGCTATGTAGAATGCTACGTAGTAAAACGGTAGATAATCCAGCATACTAAAAATTGCAAAAGATGACTGCAATTGGATTTTACATGATGGATCTAGTTGGCTTGCATTTCCTAAACCATCCGATCCAAGGGCACCAAGAAATGAATTGAGAGGGTTGTTATGGAAGGCTGAAGTTATGCATCACTGATTTGACCGCCAGTGATAATTGAATTGCCACCAGAATTCTACACAAGTATTAATCTCTTTCTTGCAACAAAATTCCTTTCTCTACCAAGAATTTCGACCAGTTGTGCAGTATAACTACACTGGCCAATTACAATGTTGTTTCATCAACGTGGTACAAGTATACACATCCAAACAACTGATTTGACTCATAGTCATGGCTCATCATTCATGAACCTTCAGTTTAGTAAATGAATATAGGTGCCTGTATCTATTATATACTAAAAGCACAATACGGATGTTTAAATAGAGACGCCACGTTAATCCACATCATCCTAATTATTGTGGTTGTTAGATCTATAACTTACGGTGGAGATTTAAAGATAACAAAAGTTACGTAAAACTGTGGTTGGTAGACACAGCGGTTAAGGATGGCATGTATAAGAAGTCCCTTTTTTAGGAACTGTCACGTATGAAAGATACTTGGAGAACCTAGCTGGCCAGGAACAACCAAAATTATCCAAGTTTCTATATGTGAACCACTCAAATAGATGGGGGGTTCCAATTTAAAAGGGAAACAAAAAAAAAAAAGCTACTTAGCGTGCAACGCTAGGACACCATCCAGGACTTGAAGAAACAAAGGGTCTCCTTCACGTGGGCTGATCACTAGAAAACGGGTACATGCATGTAAGTAAAGAAATAACGTCTGTTGCTTCACATACCATATAACAAGCTTGGCATGTGTTTTCTCTATCTAAAAAATATATTTAATATTTTTATAAATATGAACATATCTATAATAAAAATAAATCTAAAAATATATGTATCTAGATAAAAGTAAGACACTTATTTTAGCACAAAGGAAATACTACTCTTCCCATAAAAATAGCTGCTCCTACTCCGTGATCGTGATGGGAGAAGGAGAGTCCCTACTATGCCGACCGACTGAGCATCATGATATTCATGAGAATGTTGGTCTATTTAAGTTTTAATATATACTTTGTAAAAGGAGTGAAGGTGAGTTTTGCGTAAATTAATCACAATAATATATGCCAGCTATACTAGACCACTTGAATATCTGATGGTTATGGCTCACGCGTTACACCTGAATATGAGAAATATAAGGATAAATGTAGAATTTCAATTAAGTGCTCGCGAGCTCCAGTGAACTTAGGATTTTAAAATAAAAAATGATATTTTAGTGTTTAAATATTTTTCTAAAAGTATTTACATGGAGATTTTCCAAATAATATGGAGACATGCATATATTTTCGACATGCATACAGAGATTTTCCCAAATAATAAATTGTGTTTTGGCTACACAAAAATCACAAAACCATGGCTTTGAAAAGGTCAAAAATAACTCCAATTTTTAAAATATTTGTGTCTTTTTATGGACCACATATGAAAACATTTTTCAATGAAAACATGGTCGTACATACATGTACCCGTATATTTATCTACCGATTTTTCACAGGAAGAAAATAAACTGTTGATTTTTTTTCTAAACCAATCTCACTGAACGTCGGAAGCCAAAATAAATTTTCACTATATATCAATATTATCATATTACTAAGACCGTTCTATTTGTTTAGCATGATTGTACATATAGGCTAAAATATATGTTTGTTATATAAAAAAAATTTAGGTGGATGAATGGTCCAATCCTATCATATTAATCCATTGCTATATAACATTTACATTTTCTTTTTTCGTCATTTTCTCTCTACAACAGCAACAGAAAATGAGAGAAAAAACATGATTTTGTTTTCATAAGAACTCCATATCAAGTAATGCAACCAAGCTATCTATAGAATTTACCGATAAATTCTATGCACATATAATTATGTTTTCTCACACAGACAAGTGTCGAGGGCAACTTGTGTAAGATGAGCACGAGCACAAAATTTAGGGAACACAAATGCACGAAGTGGAAAAAAAACATCAATTCGACACAACTTAAGTGTTCCGTGAAAGAAAACATGCTAAGGACACATGTAAGAGTGTGTGGTGATCATGGATCAGTTTGTTCAATATATTTTATTTATAGATAATAGATATATCTAATTATACATGTGAGCAAAAACTTAGTAAATATATATCAATTTTTTTTGCATCAACGATACCAACAAGAACATTGGATTATAAAAAATAGCTTGTGTAAAATGACAAATATGCATAGAGCTGCATACCACCTACACCAGAGAGCATACACTAATTGAGGTAAAGGCCTCGCAGATTGTAGCATACTTTGTAGGTTTCACAGCTCCAACTTTTTGTGTTACATGAATGTCTTTGAGAAAATATAAACCACTACCATCCGATTTCCCTAAGATATATTTTATTTTCTTTTGTTATTTCTATGCAACATACAAATATATTAATTTACAAAACCGAGATAAAGTTAACCAGTATCAAAGTATGTATTTTCAAAACAATTCCGTAATGAAGAAGATTAATAGAAGGAAAAAGGTATAAATAATTTAAAATAATTTTAAACATTTATAATATAGATGATGCCCTCGCATTTACGAGGGCCACCATGCTAGTTTGGTTTAAAACACAACTGCGATGTAAAGGCAGCACAAAAGGCCTTACCTAGCTTTAGAAATATGTGAAATCTATTTAAATTCTAAGAAGATAAATCCTCCCGTGTTTTGTGAAAAAGGCAGTGACGATAAGAATTGGGACATGATTTTAACACAAGAATTATCATACTGTTTGCAACTAAATCCTTCACTATATCCACAATCTATTTGCCGACATATAGTTTAGTATCACAACCTAGTAACTAGAAAATAGTACCTGTCGCCTATGTACTTGAGGAGGTTATCAGTGAGAAACCAGTCTCCCACAAACACCTCCATCCCCCCGGCAGAGCGGTCGACAGCCGCCTTCAACATTTCCCGCAGATCAACAGCGTTACTAAAAGCACAATACGGATGTTTAAATAGAGACGCCACGTTAATCCACATCATCCTAATTATTGTGGTTGTTAGATCTATAACTTACGGTGGAGATTTAAAGATAACAAAAGTTACGTAAAACTGTGGTTGGTAGGCACAGCGGTTAAGGATGGCATGTATAAGAAGTCCCTTTTTTAGGAACTGTCACGTATGAAAGATACTGGAGAACCTAGCTGGCCAGGAACAACCAAAATTATCCAAGTTTCTATATGTGAACCACTCAAATAGATGGGGGGTTCCAATTTAAAAGGGAAACAAAAAAAAAAAAGCTACTTAGCGTGCAACGCTAGGACACCATCCAGGACTTGAAGAAACAAAGGGTCTCCTTCACGTGGGCTGATCACTAGAAAACGGGTACATGCATGTAAGTAAAGAAATAACGGCTGTTGCTTCACATACCATATAACAAGCTTGGCATGTGTTTTCTCTATCTAAAAAATATATTTAATATTTTTATAAATATGAACATATCTATAATAAAAATAAATCTAAAAATATATGTATCTAGATAAAAGTAAGACACTTATTTTAGCACAAAGGAAATACTACTCTTCCCATAAAAATAGCTGCTCCTACTCCGTGATCGTGATGGGAGAAGGAGAGTCCCTACTATGCCGACCGACTGAGCATCATGATATTCATGAGAATGTTGGTATATTTAAGTTTTAATATATACTTTGTAAAAGGAGTGAAGGTGAGTTTTGCGTAAATTAATCACAATAATATATGCCAGCTATACTAGACCACTTGAATATCTGATGGTTATGGCTCACGCGTTACACCTGAATATGAGAAATATAAGGATAAATGTAGAATTTCAATTAAGTGCTCGCGAGCTCCAGTGAACTTAGGATTTTAAAATAAAAAACGATATTTTAGTGTTTAAATATTTTTCTAAAAGTATTTACATGGAGATTTTCCAAATAATATGGAGACATGCATATATTTTCGACATGCATACAGAGATTTTCCCAAATAATAAATTGTGTTTTGGCTACACAAAAATCACAAAACCATGGCTTTGAAAAGGTCAAAAATAACTCCAATTTTTAAAATATTTGTGTCTTTTTATGGACCACATATGAAAACATTTTTCAATGAAAACATGGTCGTACATACATGTACCCGTATATTTATCTACCGATTTTTCACGGGAAGAAAATGAACTTTTGATTTTTTTTTCTAAACCAATCTCACCGAACGTCGGAAGCCAAAATAAATTTTCACTATATATCAATATTATCATATTACTAAGACCGTTCTATTTGTTTAGCATGATTGTACATATAGGCTAAAATATATGTTTGTTATATAAAAAAAATTTAGGTGGATGAATGGTCCAATCCTATCATATTAATCCATTGCTATATAACATTTACATTTTCTTTTTTCGTCATTTTCTCTCTAAAACAGCAACAGAAAATGAGAGAAAAAACATGATTTTGTTTTCATAAGAACTCCATATCAAGTAATGCAACCAAGCTATCTATAGAATTTACCGATAAATTCTATGCACATATAATTATGTTTTCTCACACAGACAAGTGTCGAGGGCAACTTGTGTAAGATGAGCACGAGCACAAAATTTAGGGAACACAAATGCACGAAGTGGAAAAAAAAACATCAATTCGACACAACTTAAGTGTTCCGTGAAAGAAAACATGCTAAGGACACATGTAAGAGTGTGTGGTGATCATGGATCAGTTTGTTCAATATATTTTATTTATAGATAATAGATATATCTAATTATACATGTGAGCAAAAACTTAGTAAATATATATATCAATTTTTTTTGCATCAACGATACCAACAAGAACATTGGATTATAAAAAATAGCTTGTGTAAAATGACAAATATGCATAGAGCTGCATACCACCTACACCAGAGAGCATACACTAATTGAGGTAAAGGCCTCGCAGATTGTAGCATACTTTGTACGTTTCACAGCTCCAACTTTTTGTGTTACATGAATGTCTTTGAGAAAATATAAACCACTACCATCCGATTTCCCTAAGATATATTTTATTTTCTTTTGTTATTTCTATGCAACATACAAATATATTAATTTACAAAACCGAGATAAAGTTAACCAGTATCAAAGTATGTATTTTCAAAACAATTCCGTAATGAAGAAGATTAATAGAAGGAAAAAGGTATAAATAATTTAAAATAATTTTAAACATTTATAATATAGATGATGCCCTCGCATTTACGAGGGCCACCATGCTAGTTTGGTTTAAAACACAACTGCGATGTAAAGGCAGCACAAAAGGCCTTACCTAGCTTTAGAAATATGTGAAATCTATTTAAATTCTAAGAAGATAAATCCTCCTGTGTTTTGTGAAAAAGGCAGTGACGATAAGAATTGGGACATGATTTTAACACAAGAATTATCATACTGTTTGCAACTAAATCCTTCACTATATCCACAATCTATTTGCCGACATATAGTTTAGTATCACAACCTAGTAACTAGAAAATAGTACCTGTCGCCTATGTACTTGAGGAGGTTATCAGTGAGAAACCAGTCTCCCACAAACACCTCCATCCCCCCGGCAGAGCGGTCGACAGCCGCCTTCAACATTTCCCGCAGATCAACAGCGTTCATGTCGAGGACCTTGGGGTGGTGCCGCGTGTGCACCGATCGCCACAGATCAGGCTGCTTGGCCTCCTCGAGCCATGAGTGGCAAACAAGGCCCGCGCCCATGAGCAGATCAACAACCCCAAGCTTAGAGAAGACTGAATGGAGGGGCTCAAGAGGCAGCTCCGACCAGTTCCTGGCAGGCTGCTCCGGCGACGGCGGGGCGTCCATTTCTCTGGGATCAGCCTCTGTCGTGGGACTTCTCCTGCTCTTATAACTTGGCTGATCAGCCTCTGTCGTGGGCCTTATTATGGCCTCGGTGCCAAGCAAAATGGCACAAGATACCGCCTCGGCTCGAATTTAGTCGCCAGTAAATGGTGCCGATAAGTGATCATAATTTAGGCTCCAAATCTGCACGCGGATCCATTGTTAGATGCAGAAGTATGCTTTTTTTAGTAATCCGCTAAATATGGATGGATATGGATATAAATGTGAATATTGGTTAAACGGGTATCCGACGAATATGGTATTTCCCCCGGCCCTAAATACTTATCACGGATTTAGGTATACGTAGGATAAAAAGCGTCTAGATTCATTGAGCTGTGACAAGTATTTACATCTACTCACAATGTGAACAAAGTGATAATATTCGCTCAATACAAAACAACAAAATGGAAACACAACCGTGGAAAACAAAAGTCGTAAAAACTCAGTCAGTGCAACCTGCTTGTCGTCGCCCTGACTCTTTAATCGGTGTAATTTGTCATGTACTCATGTGTCTGCATGGCCTCGTTTAGCTCAGGAAGAAGGGACCTTCACTTTACTTTAGACTAGCTACAATGAAAGTATCATGAGTAGTCATACATGTCATGTTGACAAAAATCTGATGTGACATGACAATTAATAAGAAGAGATGCGAGAGTGATATCATAGGTAGATATTGTATCATAGCACCTAAAACTATAAAATTTATATCAAATACATCATGTACACATATTTGCATTGAAATTCTATAAAATATAAAATATGATGAAACTATGATACTACCTCACGATACTATGCATTAGAGGGGTGATATCATAAACTAGTATCATATTCATGATAATAGTGTATGATACTTTTCATTGTGACTAATCTCATAGATTCATCATTTTTTTTTTACCAAAAACAGCTAGCGGTGCCATTCAGTGATATTAAGAAGAAGGATGGTGCGGCAACGAAAATCTACAACACCTAGCAAAACTAGGACCCGAAGCATGGAAAAACAACGAGCTACATCAATAATTACGACAACACCAACCCCAATCCCCACAACAATAATAACAATACGAGCTAACTCACACCTACCAACAAAAGAAAGCACACAGAAAAAATTGCACGACACAAACTGTCAGGGAGGAGGACCTTGTCTTCCATCTTCATCTTTTTTTTAGAGCATGCCAAAGAAATACCTTATTTTTATAGAAGGAGAAGAACACAATTTACAAGAGGGCTAAACTAGGATGCAAATATCTTGGAAATCCACGAACTCCACACACACCCACACTAGAAAACCTAAGCCTACTCTCGCCAAGGTGGGGTACTCCCTCTAGCGTGAGCCAACTCCCAAAGACATATCTCCTCTTGTATGCCTTTAACAAGTTGAGATTTAGTGCATTGCTCGTGGACATTCCATCTTCATCTGACAAAGCAAGGCGGGCGATATGAACTTGGTCTTATCTTTTCCACCCGACAATACCCCAAAAAGAGGGAGGGGTGTCAAACATGAATGAGGTGGTCCAAGAAGGAAGACAAGCTCGCTAACCCGGCTTCCGATGAGAGCATCAGACTGACCCAAGGGCACACCACAAAACGGCCAACCACCTACAACCACTATCACAAAACCCTTTTGCGCATACCGACAAACAACACTGCGATAGAAACAACATAGGACCATCCCGGTTTAGGTGGCTCCAAGATGGCGCCTCCAAGGAGGTAGCGACGTCAAAGACAACACCCTTTGTCCGATCTAAAGAAAGATCTATGGCTTTTTCCCAAAGAATACTTAGAGTAGTCGGGTGTGCGAGGTCCACGACCATGCTTCCAATGAGGAAGATGGCGCACAGGAGCACCGACACAGAGCTTTCGCTCATAGAATCACACCCGAGGCCGCCACCAAACCAATTTGGCTGCAAGGATATCCGAACCTTAGCACTCTAGTCGGATTGAAGTTCATGAAGTTCGTGTCTCCTCCAAGGAGATGGCCACACCGAAGAGCTCCCCATACGTTGCAAACGTATCTATAATTTTTGATGCTCCATGCTTGTTTTACACCAATTTCTATATGTTTTGTTTATACTTTGTGGCATTTTTATGCATTTTATGAAACTAACCTGTTAACAAGATGCCACAGTGCGCTTCCTATTTTCTGCTGTTTTCGTATTTCAGGAAAGTTGTACATGAAATATTCTTGGAATTGGATGAAACAAAAGCCGAAGTTCCTATTGTACTATCACGAAGACGGAGTCCAAAGCAGAGACGGAGAAGAGCCAGGAGGCGGCCGCATGATACGTCTCCGACGTATCGATAATTTCTTATGTTCCATGCCACATTATTGATGATATCTACATGTTTTATGCACACTTTATGTCATATTCGTGCATTTTCTGGAACTAACCTATTAACAAGATGCCGAAGTGCCAGCTTCTCGTTTTCTCGCTGTTTTTGGTTTCGAAATCCTAGTAAAGAAATATTCTCGGAATTGGACGAAATCAACGCCCAGGTTCCTATTTTGCCCGGAAGCATCCAGAACACCCGAGAGCCGCCAGAGAGGGGGCACAGGCCCACCAGACCATAGGCTGGCGTGACCTGGGGGTGCCCCGCGCCCCCCTATGGTGTCGTCGCCCCGTTGACCTTCTGACGCCGCCTCTTCGCCTATATAAAGCCCCTCGACCTAAAACTTCGATACGGAAAAGCCACGGTACGAGAAACCTTCCAGAGCCGCCGCCATCGCGAAGCCAAGATATGGGGGACAGGAGTCTCTGTTCCGGCACGCCGCCGGGACGGGAAGTGCCCCCGGAAGGCTCCTCCATCGACACCACCGCCATCTCCATCAACGCTGCTGTCTCCCATGAGGAGGGAGTAGTTCTCCATCGAGGCTCGGGGCTGTACCGGTAGCTATGTGGTTCATCTCTCTCCTATGTGCTTCAATACAATAATCTCATGAGCTGCCTTACATGATTGAGATTCATATGATGATGCTTGTAATCTAGATGTCATTATGCTAGTCAAGTGGGTTTTACTTATGTGATCTCCGGAGACTCCTTGTCCCACGTGTGTAAAGGTGACAAGTGTGTGCACCGTGTGGGTCTCTTAGGCTATATTTCACGTAATACTTATTCACCGTTATGAATGGCGTAGTGAAGTGCTTATTTATATCTCTTTATGATTGCAATGTGTTTTGTATCACAATTTATCTATGTGCTACTCTAGTGATATTATTAAAGTAGTTTTATTCCTCCTGCACGGTGTAATGGTGACAGTGTGTGCATCCGTGTTAGTACTTGGCGTAGGCTATGATTATGATCTCTTGTAGATTATGAAGTTAACTATTGCTATGATGGTATTGATGTGATCTATTCCCCCTTCATAGTGTAAAGGTGACAGTGTGTATGCTATGTTAGTACTTGGTTTAGTTGTGTTGATCTGTCATGCACTCTAAGGTTATTTAAATATGAACATTGAATATTGTGGAGCTTGTTAACTTCGGCATTGAGGGTTCGTGTAATCCTACGCAATTAGTGGTGTTCATCATCCAACAAGAGAGTGTAGAGTATGCATTTATCTATTCCGTTATGTGATCAAAGTTGAGAGTGTCCACTAGTGAAAGTCTAATCCCTAGGCCTTGTTCCTAAATATCGCTATCGCTGCTTGTTTACCTGTTTTACTCGCGTTACTACCGCTCGTGTTACTACCGCTTGTTTATCGTCCCGGGCAAAGCACTTTTCCGGTGCCGTTGCTATCGCTTATATATATTCATACCACCCGTATTTCACTATCTCTTCGCCGAACTAGTGCACCTATTAGGTGTGTTGGGGACACAAGAGACTTCTTGCTTTGTGGTTGCAGGGTTGCATGAGAGGGATATCTTTGACCTCTTCCTCCCTGAGTTCGATAAACCTTGGGTGATCCACTTAAGGGAAACTTGCTGTTGTTCTACAAACCTCTGCTCTTGGAGGCCCAACACTGTCTACAGGAAAAGGAGGGGGCGTAGACATCACCGCACCATGCCTAGGCACGGGCCACCCCTAGCCACGCCTAGGGATGGTGTGGGCCCCTCGGGTGTCCACCGACCTTGCCCTTTCGCCTATAAATTCACATCCTCGGGAAAAACCTAAATACCTGAGCCTCCATCCATGAAAAGTTCTGTAGCCGCTGCCATCGTCAACTCTAGTTTGGGAGGGTTCTGAAGCTCTTCCCGGCACCCTGCCGGAGAGGGAGATCATCACTGGAGGCCTCTTCATCACCATGCCCGCCTCCGAAGTGATGCATGAGTAGTTCATCTTTGGACTGCGGGTCCATAACAGTAGCTAGATGGTTGTCTTCTCCTCATTATGCATCATGTTTAGATCTTGTGAGATGTCTATCATGATCAAAATCATCTTTATGTAATGCTACATGTTGTGTTTGGTGGGATCCGATGAATATTGAATACTATGATTGAGTTGATTATAGACCTGTTTATATGTTATTTGTGATCTTGCATGCTCTCCGTTGCTAGTAGATGCTTTTGCCAAGTATGTGATTGTGACTCCAAGAGGGAGTATTTATGCTCGATAGTGGGTTCATGCCTTTAGTAATCTGGGTTAGTGAAAGTAACTCATAAGGTTGTAGATGTGCTGTTGCTACTAGGGAGAAAACAACAATTCTTTATCCAAGGATAATTCTATTATTTACTTTACACACTTTACTTAATGCAATAATCTGTTGCTTGCAACTTAATACTGAAAGGGGTGCGGATGCTAGAAGGTGTAATATTAGTCATAGATGCAGTTGGATTACGATCTATGAATCTTGTTATAATGCCCAAATGAATCTCATAGTAATCATCTTGTCATGTATGGTCTTTATTCTATCAATTTCCAGTTGTAATGTGTTTACCCAGCATGTTATTTATCTTTATGGAGAGACACCTCTAGTGAACTGTGTACCCCGGTCCTTTCTGTTACACTGATAAAACCATCTACTACAAAGCACTGTTCTCTTTATTTCACTGCAAACAAATATCTTTTTCCAAACTATACGTCTAATCTTTTGTTTTCAGCAAAACCAGTGAGATTGACAACCTCACTGTAAGTTGGGGCAAAGTATTTTGGTTGTGTTGTGTGCAGGTTTCACGTTGTTGCTGACACCAGTAGTGCGCCCTGCCAAAGTCAGCCAGCAACACCTTCAGAAGTGATTTGTTTCTCCTACTGGTCGATTAAATCTTGGTTTCTTACTGAGGAAAAACTTGCTGCTGTCCTCATCATACCTTCCTCTGGGGGTTTTCCAACTGCGTGCTCTGCACAACATCAGCTCCCATCGACCCAAAGACGGCACACCGCACAAGAGCCCACCAAGGAAGGAAATCCACGGCCTAACTACACGACGCCTTAGCGACACCAGATCTCCATGCCTCTACACCACCGCACTGCCGCCCATCGCACTGCCTTCTCCATAGTGCCCACCGAATGGTCGTCGGATGCATCAATGCTCGAGGCCAAGTAGGATGGAAATGTAGCGGGTTTGGACGGAGATACCAAAACTAGATCCATGCACAAATCCATTAGCCTCGCTCTGGCCCACCCACGAAAGTATCCATGGCATGGATGTCGCTTCAAATCCAAATCCGTCGGATATCCAGATATCCATGGATATCCATGTGTTTGCGCACTATGTACATTAACATAATAATATTTAAGCATAACAATAACAATTTGGCGGCATTTCGATAGTATTTTCTTTAGCATTTCAACAATAAGTATGTGGGCCATGAATAGGAGGAGGAGAAGGAGGAAAGGCGACATGGTGAGAGCAAGCCCACCGCCAGCCCGCACGTCTTCTAGGCGGAGGAGAGCCATACTACCAGAGAGGTGGAAGGGAGGGCCGCTGGCCAAGCCCTCCCTCGCAGCGTGCGAGGGAGTGCGAGGGGATCCGTCTCTCGCATCTTGATTTTACCCTCAAGAGAGGGGCATCTAGGCCTAAGTAAAATCTCATGTCTCACTGACATGTAGGTCCCACATGCTAGCTGGATATTCATGGAGCAAAACCTCTACCCATGCCCGCCCCATGAAATCCATGGGCATAATCTTCCCTCCATACCCGTGCCCGTTGGGCCAGATATCCATGGATAAAATTGCCATCCTTAGGCCAACCCTCTGCCGCCTAAAAACCCTACACACACTAGCACCACCGCAAAAACCCTCCCGTCTCCACCATGACTGAGCTTGCGACCCTCACTGATGCCATGTGTAGACACACCACCGTGCCACACAAACCCGCGACCGAGGGCGCCATGTCCAGCGCAAAATAAATCACATGATATGATGGTATGTCCTCTTTGTTCCTATGAATTTGAATCAAATAGTGTTTGATACCTCAGGAAAAACAAATTAATCGCCATAATAGGTACGAGGGGGTGTGGTTTTTCTTTAAAATAAAGAGGGAAAAGGTCCATACCAAAAAGATCATAATGACTCAGCGGTGAGAATCAAATGGCATGCCAAAGGAAGATCCCTAGGAATTTCTACTTATCAAAGAGGGATTGACGCACAAGAGAAATAAAAAAAGTTTGAGTATATCTATAAAGTTCATGCATGAAAATCAAAGAAGCTTGAAATAAATTCTTAAGGGTCCAAAATCCTGGAAGTCAAACTTATTTCTAAGAATTTTCAAATTCTAAAATATTCTAAAATTCTTTTAAATAAAGAGAAAATTGCACATAGCCATAGTTTCAAGTCAACTCATGAAGGTTAGCCCCAACTTTTGGGCAAACTTTCATAATGCAACTTATTTTAAAGAAATATCTAACTAGCAGTCAACAACTCATCCAAATTCACCCTTTGATTGACAAAACTGACATTTCAGTCCTTGGGTCGGTTCTTGATGGCATGCATGTACACCACGCTGGCCTAAGATGTGAGACCCAAAATGTTTGTTTTGCGGTCAATGCGTGGATTTGGATGGATCATTCCTGTTTAGCTTAAATGTTGGGGTATTGTGGAAGGTTGTTCAGAAGTTGCGGCAAACAGTTAGGGATGTATCAGGTGAAAATGGCATATTCTGCAATTTTGACTAATGTCTGCCTGAACCGTTGGATCGTGTACATCTACAGAGATTTACCCAGCTCTATCCCACCCCAACTGTTTTTGCAAAATGAACACTGAAATCATATTTCCCTCCCGTTCTCACACATTGTTCTGAGTTCTCACTCTTCCCATCTTCACCACTCCCTAGCCAAGTCCCTCCCCACTGAGGCAACACGCTGGCAGTTCAAAGAACGGAGGCGAAGTGGATAGCAAAACCAGCGGCGAGAAGACAAGCAAGATTGCAACATTTACTTCCTTCTTCTCCCCCATTGGGGCCTGATTTTGCTCGGTAGAACACATGGCTCAGTTTGTTTGTTGCCATTCCCCTCAAAAGTTGCAACAGATCTAACTGAATGATCGCAAATTCGGTAATAACTTTTGTCGTGTTCTCTCTGAAAAGGCGAGGTCTGTTCTGGATTTGGAATGTTCATTTGGACAATGATTTTTTTACGGTGACATTTTTTTCGAGATTTTTAAAAGTTATGTCTTCACATTCGAAATTTCTTCAGATCGGCTTTTGTTCTTCAACTTCTTCGTAGCTAATTTCAGCGTTGCTAATATCCAAACTAACTCGGTAACGATTTCCTAGAACATGAAAACGGGGTTATATGAAAACATCTTGCCTCATCTTTGTTGCTGGGAAAATAGTGAAATCTCACCCTTGGTACATGATCGAAGGGCTAGAAATAAATAAAAAATCAGATTTTCAGAACTTGGACATTTGCAGCTGATACGTCCCCCAAACAGTTATAAGAACATCTCCAATGAACCACCTAAAGAGGACATGAAAAGTGTCGGTTTTGGTTGGTTTTGTGGTCGAGGGCAGACATGATCAGACTTGGATAGTGTTCACATCAACAGAAATCCACCCCAACTTTTGCTCGGAAATGGGGCGAGACAAATAGAAAGCATACTGCTTGTCCGCTTGGGGTGTCCAGTTGGGTGCTTGTGTTCGTCCATCCGACAGAAGTGGGCACGAAAAACCAAATGAGATTCCCCGTAGGAGATGCCCCAAGTCTACCAGAAACTTTGGTTTTGTGCAATTTACTCTTAAACAAAAGGGCTCCAACTGGGCGACCAGGATTTGGTGGATACAATTTAGGTGTACCAATTTTTTATTGAAAAAATTACTATTTAAATTCTATTTTTCTTTTTGTAAAATAGCATTCGTTCGATCAAGTCCATCTATTCCACCAGCTATTTCTGCTCCAACATGTCCACGGCCAGTGCGCAACACACAAAACATGCCACCTCATTTTGCTCAACCACGAAAATCGTGCACGCCCAAAAACAACGGGAGAAGAAATGAATACCACAAGTAACCTCCACAGCAGCGCCCACGTGTCTGTTACCCTTTCTTCCACAGTCACCGTACCGTGGGCCACGGCTCCTGCGGGACCCAGTGCTCAGCGACCGCGCGGGTCAGCGCCACGAGTCTGCCGAAGAACGGGGAGCGAGCGGCGCCGCGCTGTGTCAGCTGGATAGGCACGACCCGGGCCCACAGCGCAGCCTGCGAACGTTCCCTTTCCGCCGGATATTTTAAAGCCGCAGCCCCCCTTCCGTTGCTCGTCGCCGTCGTTTCCAGTTCCTCCGCCGCTCCACTCCCGTCGAGCGCCGCGCCGTCGTGCGCCGCCGCCGTGGGCCGCGAGGGAGCCGCGAGGGAGCTCCCGGGACCCGGCTCCGGCGCCATGGCTTCCAGGTGAGCTCCCCTGTCGACCTCCCGCAACCTCCACTCCACCTACGGCCCTCTCCCGCCCCGGTTGTTTCCCTGAGCTCCGATGCTACCTTCGGATACGCGGGCTGAGACGTTACTCCGGTCTAGTAGTATGCTCTATCGCCTTGCCCCCGATTCGGAGAGGGTTTGGGTTGCTCAAATTTTCGCTTCGTTTCGGGGAGCTGGTGGTGCCTGCCGGGGTGGGGGAACTTGCGATTGGATTCCTCTAGCGCCAAACTGTTAGTCGGATTCCTCCTTGCAATTTTTTTTTTGTCGATTAGCTGCGCAGCTCGACTCCAATTTAGTACAGTACTACTTTCGAAGCGTGTGGGCATGGGAATGTTTCATTGTTTCTGCTTGGCTTTTAGCCCCTCCAAACAAACAGGAATTACCTGGGGCCCGTTCTAGGTTGACCACTGTACTTGTTATGTCCTCCCGAATTTCATCCTTGCACTTGGCCGGCGGGATAGTTTTACTGCAGGGTTCTAGTAGTAGTACAAGTCCTGTAGCTGACTGCAACTGCGAGAACAAATTCACTGAAGCTGATACTTTAGGACATATTTTAACTGGAGCAATCGTGGTGAATCTTTTGGGGGATGCAGATGCTTGTATTTTTGTTCCAGTATGATGCTTGTTTTGCAAGTGACATTGGTTTCAAACACATGCTTCATCCATGGGTTCAGAACTTCAGATCAGAAGCAATCATCGCGCAAGCTAACGCATGATTCGTTGTGTTTCTTCTGGCTCATATTTTCTCCAGGCCCACGATGGGGTCCTTCGGTGTTGAAGGCACTGACCTGGAAGATGTCAAGGTCTCAAAAGACAGAGACGGCCCTTCACGCTTCCTCAGGCTCCCAAACATCCAGAACCAGTCTCTGATGTCCGGTCTGGCTTACTGCATAGCGTCCTGCAGCATGATTTTAGTCAACAAGTTTGTTTTGTCTGGCTATGGTTTCAATGCTGGAATATCTCTGATGCTTTACCAGGTAACATACGGTATTACTGTTACTGGCTGTATACTTCTCATGCTAGTTGTGTTTTCCTTCTGTGTTATGTCTGTGCTGCTTGGGTGGCATTGACATGTCTCCTTCATCATGGTTTACTGCAGAACATTGTATCGGTGACCATTGTTTCTACATTGTCCCTCTCTGGTGTGATTTCAACTGAACCGTTAACATGGAAGTTAATCAAAGTTTGGTTGCCTGTGAACATCATATTTGTCGGAATGCTAATCACAAGCATGTTTAGGTATGTGTCAGATATCCCCATCATTTTGAGCTTGGAGCACTGTTTTTTGTGCACTTCACTTTGGTCAGTACTTATATCCTATTTGGTTTTGGACCATGGAATCTTTCACTAAATTTGAGCAGGTAGTTTTTATTGTTATCTATTCTTCCATTTGGTAAAATATAAAAACCACACTCTATTTATTCCTTCCCACTCTCAGTACTAGTGCTTAATAATATTTGACAGCTCATAAAGTTCATTTAGGGATAAATGTATGTTGTGCTGATACTTGGTGGATGTTGCAGCTCATCTGCCCTGGGTCTGTCCACGTTCTGTTAATTAGTTAGACAGGACAGCGGAAAACTTGGATCAATTTCTAGGCTTAGGAAAATTTTGAGTTCAGTCTTTCCATATTAGCTGTGAAAATATTTTTCATCAACTTATATTAAGGAAGATAGATTTTAGTCTTTGTTAATGTTAATTTCCTGCACCTTATAATAATTTATGTACCTTTCAGTCTGAAGTACATCAATGTTGCGATGCTGACTATATTGAAGAATGTCGCAAATGTACTTACTGCTTCGGGGGAAACATACTTCTTTAAAAAGCAGCATGGTACACAAGTTTGGATTTCTCTCATGTTGATGGTATGTCTAATTATAAGTTATAAATGTTTTAGTAGGACTAGAATGCTTGGGGGGCTTATTTTCTTCTTCAATTGCTGAATAGTTGCATGTAGTTGATTTGTTGCCTTATATCTAATAATAGGTACTCAGGAAACACTGCCTCAGAATAACATGTGTATCGAAGACTTGACTCGCCTCTCATTTTCTGTAGATAATCTCAGCCATTGCAGGAGGAATAACAGATCTCTCGTTTCATAAAGTCGGCTATACATGGCAGATCTTAAACTGTTTTCTAACAGCATCATATTCGGTATTGTTCTTGATGCCAGCTGTTACACCTCCCAAATGTTTTAGATTCTCATCTCCAGTCCCATAGATTAACACTAGTTACAAGACAAAAATCTTTTGTTCTGTGGCACCTCCATATAACATGTTTTCTTCCAGCTTACATTGCGGCATGTAATGGACAGTGCTAAGCAAGCCACCAAGTCTGGGAATTTGAATGAGCTTTCAATGGTTTTGCTTAATAACGCCCTTTCACTACCATTGGGAATTATCCTCGTGCTTGGTTTTAATGAAGTGGAGTACCTGCTGGAAACGTAAGTTCCTCGCTCACTTTTTCTAGCACAAACCTAATGAACAACATACAATCTGTGGAACCGCCATCTTTGTGCAACTATCCACCCTGAAAGTTCCTTTCAACTTTCATGTCCACCCTGACATTACAAATCAGTTCCTTTTAGACGCACCAACACCAAATAGAGTCTAAAAGTTAGTGTATGTCCATGTCATCTGCTAGCTAGAAAAACTAGTTATAATTGCAAATATTTACCTTTTAGTCTTATGGAAAATGAATTTGCAGGCCACTGCTGAGGATGCCCATGTTTTGGCTAGTCATCACTGCCAGTGGAGTTTTGGGGCTTGCTATCAGCTTTACTTCGATGTGGTTTCTTCGTCAGACAAGCGCAACAACTTATAGGTACCAAAGGAATCCAACAGGCCTTTCTTAAATGGACGTACTTTCACTGTTCGTGAGCTTCTGACCCAAATATTGCTCCTGTTACAGCCTTGTAGGGTCTCTTAACAAGATCCCCCTCTCTATGGCTGGAATCCTTCTGTTCAAAGTCCGGACAAGCATGGAGAACTCCATAAGCATACTGTTTGGTAGGTTTTGTGTACGATGAGGTGAAACCTATATTACCTTTGGGCTGATACATGCCACATTTGCCTAACAGAAGAAACCTGCACCCTTTGACCATGCAGGTCTATTAGCGGGAGTATTTTTCGCCAGGGCGAAATTGCGCGACAGCTCCCAGTCCTAGCTGTCTGCCGGGTGTACAGGTGGTAGAAGAAGGTAGCTAGGATTCTCCTGGTCATCAGAAGCAGGATGCTCCCTCAGCTTACAGTCTGGGAAACCTGTGCATATGCGAGGTTCTTTCCCAGTTGGCAAAGGCATCAGACAACATGTAGTTAGCCTGGTGCTACAGTTTTCCTTTTCGTTTCTTCTCGGCAACGACCTGGAAAGCTGGAACCCTGTTGTCGCTCCATTGTTGCATGATGATACAGTCATACAGATAGATACTGCTGAAATATACCTGGTTGGGTGGGTCTGCTCTATGCATTGCTATGGATAGGTAAAATGCTCAAATGAACATGTAGTCCTTCCACTCTCCAGAAAATGCTATCGGAGCCCAAGCTCACTGGAGCTCTTTATTTTTTAAATTCGAAAATGATATTTTAAAATTTCAAAAATTCTGGGAAAAAAATGTACCTATCAGCGAACTCTTTGATCCAGTGTCCAAAGATGGGTGCCTAGTGCGGCTTGTAAATCAACTGGGATATGGTGTTTTTCTTGTTCCAGGGATGATCTTCAATGTTCTTCTCCAATGGCTTCTTCAACGACAATGCATAACTGGCGGTCGGTGACCTACCAATAGCAAGCACGAATAGTGATATGTTTTGCCCCGTGTACGAATCACTCAGTTTTGTTGCATGTCAGTGTTGGATTATTAGGCAATTTTCGTGTAAGTTTAATTACTGAAAGCAAGATTACAGTTGCACAAGCATACTTAACCATACACATCAGACTAAGCACATGCATCAGATCTGAACATGGAACAAGTAGCAGTGCAAGGTAGGAGAGTAGAAGCACGTACATCGCGACCGGGAAGGTCGCACCAGCAGCAGCACCACCACCATTGGAGTTGTTGATGTCGCCCATGGTGTAGTCGGATCTGTCGATGAAGCAGCCGAACCGTCGATGAAGAAGACGAACAGCAGCGAGCAGTCGCGCCGAGACGCTCCCCAAAAACCTTATCGCCCGTCTCCCGGTGCAGGATCTCAACGGACGGAGTTTCGGAGGCCTGCTCTCCCGGACAGCTGTGCACGCAGTCGCTGGGATGGGGAATACTAGAGAGTAGAGCACTGTTCTCCAGATCTGATCGGTCTCCTTGTATAGCCTGGGAGGAGAGCCGCCCCGAACACCAAGCAAAATATTTAGGCTTCCTTGAGTGTGTCTCGAACTCGAACTCGAGTCACGAAACACGGCGTGCGTGCGTGACGAGGCGGGGCGGGGGAGGAGGAGTGCGCGAGGGCTCTTTCTATTCTCACTCACTTGGAATGACTAGAACAGCAGCCTTTATATACCACTCCAACTCACTCCCAACTAGCAATGTGGGACTAAACTTTGTCCCCCAAGACTATCCCAAGCTGACAACGTGATGGACCTTGAGATTTCAGGAATTGTAAACTATATGGACTGCATTACTGGGCTGCAGCCCATCTACATTCAACAGTCAGTCTGTTTGAGATCCCTAAAACTTGACGAAAATGAATGAAACATGGTAGCACAAATCTCAAAGCATAAAACTAGGTGAATCCGACGGCACAAACATGCACGGGAGGTCATGTGCATGGAACAATCGCCAGTTCAGCACAAATACATTCGCTGATGTTTATGTTCTTTCGTTACTTGTGGGCATTTTTTCCGAGTGATACCTGTGGCTGTGGGCATTTTTAAAGGGTCTGTGCGCATTTTGTGCACTACATCTGTTTCGATGAGTAATGCTTCGAGCATCTCCACTGGCGCGTCCCAAATAGTCGTCGGTAGGGGCACCGGCACTGTCGTATGGATGGGAGGCGCCGGCACAACATCATCCATTTGGGGGAGCTGTTCCCACATCGGCGTCCCCCATACGATAGCCCCCGATAGATGATTTGAATTAAAAACTCAAACAAAAGCATATAATTCGAATAAGTTTCGAATTTAAATTTTAGCCCAACACATGGCCACCAAATTCGAATATGAAGTTTGGGCAACATACGACCACCGAATCGCCGTCTAGTCCGGCTGCAAAAAACAACTCCGGCTTTCAAGTCAAATGATCAGATGAACGGGGTCATGGGCGGCTCAACCTCAACCACGTCCTCATCGTCGGCGAGCCCCGACGGCAGCTCCGTCGCTGCAACAGGATCCACGGGCGCTGGGGGAGGCATGAACGTCGAGGGTGCCGGCGGAGACATGAACGTCGAGGGTGCCGGAGGAGATGCCGCCGCAGCCGCCGCCAACACCTCTTGGCCGATGCGCTCGCGGTACATCTCATGTCACACCCTCGCCAACGGGTCCATCTTCTCCATGTCGGCCATCAAGATCTTGGATTCTTGAGACATCTTGGCAAACGGAAGCTGCGTCGCTTCGTTGGTGGCCTTCATGGCAGCAGCGTGACACTACACCATGGACCAAACAAGAGGGCAGAGAACTGCCGGTAAAAGTCCACCTAAGCAGGCAATTTAACTGCCAGGAAAAAATAACTGCCGGCACAAGTAGGAGAGGGCAGACTTGCTGCCGGTATAGATGGAGGAGCACCGGCAAACAAACTGCCAGCAAGTGTCAAAACATATGGCGGCCCATATTCTGCCGGTACAACTTGATCCCGGCCCATCAACTGCCGGTACATCTGTGGCGAGGGGGGAGCGAAATAAGCCCGCGCACATTAGCGAGTTTGCGCGGGGAGCGAAACTTTGGCGAAAAAGGACCGCGCTCAGCCCATCTCTCTGTAACTAGTAGGTGGAAAAATCCCAAATCCCTAAATCCCCAATCTCTCTGGCCCTCACGCTGCCGCCACCTCTCCCCGCCGCCGCGCTCGCTCGGAGCTCGCGCGCCGCAACCGCAACCACCTCTCCTCCGCTCGTCGCTCCCGCCGCCGCGCGCGCCGCTGTAGAACCGTCAAACCTCATCCTCCCAATGGCCGCCGCCCTCTGCAGCATGTGTTGACCCTGTCCGCGTCCGTCCGGCACTTCCCGTCCACGTCCGGCGCCGGGCTCGCAGCCACCAGGAGGAAGTCGCCGCAGCCAGAAGGGAGCTCGCTGCCGGCTTCTCGAATCGTCCCCAACCTTGTCTCTCCGTGCCTGAGAAGTGTATTGTGCTGCCCGCTTCCACCATCCAAGAGAATCCTAACAAGAACTGCATCTGCTACTCACCACGGTTCCTGAACCTGTAGTCGACCAGCGCATCAAGGTGAGACCAGCCCCTCTTTTCAGTTATTTTCTACAGTTTTCTTATTGCTAAATCATGAATAAATCATGTGATGTTCTCACTGTGCTGTAACAAATATACGTGATTGCTAAGTTAAGTCAATAGTGAAATGTGCGGTGTAGTAGTCTTGTATACAGTTTGTTTTCGTCAGTCTTGACTGATTGCTAAGCTGAGTGTGGCAGCAGATGGTCTTGTCGTTGATCAATGGCGGCGCCAGAAAATAGATGTTGGGTATTCATTGTAAAAAAGACAGGATTAGGAGCTTGCATAGTTGGGTTTAGGGAATTCGATCTGATAGTGCTAGGTTAGTACGCCAAATAGCTAATTTATTAGTCTACTAGTCTACTAACAGCTAGTGCTAGAGCTGAAGAAGGGAAGACTCAAGAGCACCTGGTCGGCCGCTGCGTTCAGATAATTAGGTTCAGTGCGTTGTGCGTTGCCGTCGCCACCTGAGGTCGCCTGCTCCACTGGACACACCCTCAATCTACTGCCTGCTCGGCTGATGTCTGCTAACCGCCGGCCGCGGCCGTTGTCGCTAGGTCGCTGCAGGCACCGCCGCAATCACTAGGGCTATTGCAGTGCCGCGCCGCCTGCCGCTATCTGTGTGTGTGGGAGCCAGAGGCTGAGAGGTTCGAGCGCACTCGAGCGAGAAGAGACAAGACGGGAGTTCTTCGGCGTGGGCTGGCATATTGGGCAGTACGAGGCTATGGACATGTTCGCATAGTATAAAATTTATGTTGCCAAAAAAATTGGGTATTCATGTGAATACAGGTGCATACCCCCAGCGCCGCTAATGTCGTTGATGCACAACTGAAATTAGATTTCAGTAGTAACTCTATTTGTGTCGATTTTACAGGCCATCAGCGAGTATGTCATTTCCGCCAAACTTAATTAACATATTGAATGAGTTGTTTTGCACGAGTTGGAAATTTAATCATGTTATGTTATAGAGTAAGAAATCTGTATTATTTCACTTTACTGCATGTTTAACTACTGCATGTTTAATTCCATCTCCTTGAAATCTGTAGTATTTCACCAAAGTGAACCCATAATCTTAATTCCTTGATTGTATGCACTTTTATATATCTTCCTGTTGTGTCAGGTTAATTTTAATATCACTTGTGAAAAATGGATAAGAGCTGGATGGTTGAGGATAGGCACACCGAAAAATACATTAACGGGGTAAAAGGATTTATACGAGCTTTGCTTTTAGCCATTCAGCAAAAGGGAATACAATATTATGTCCTTGCAAAAAATGTCTAAATTGTTCTTGGCTTGAAGCTAGTCATGTCCTAGAGCATTTAGTATGTGAAGGGTTTGTCAATGGGTATAGAAGATGGGAATATCATGGGGAGGCATCATCATCTCTTGAGTCTGGTAGGGATGCTCATGTGCAACAATTTGACGAGGTTGAGGAGAATGATGACTTAGAAGAAGACTGCGATGAATTGGCTGGAATGATGAGAGACATGAGGCATGATTTTGGGGATTTGAGTGATGTTGAGGATGAGGGGGATTGTCGTGAACCTACCAATGAAAGTGACCCTTTTAAGCAATTAGTAGGTGATGCAGAGGAACAACTATATCCAAGGTTGCACTTCGTTTCTCAAAACTGCGTTTTGTGGTGAGATTACTCCATATCAAATCTCTTGGAGGTTGGAGCGATAAAAGTTTTAATATGCTACTAGAGTTGCGAAAAGAGGCCTTCCCCAAAGGTTCAAAATTACCTAAAAACTTTCATGAAGCTAAGAAAATGATAAGATGCCTTAGGCTTGACTATGTTAGCATCCATGCATGTGATAATGACTGCATCTTGTTTTGGAAGGAGCATGCAAATGATGATTGTTGTCCTAAATGCAAAGCCTCTCGTTGGAAGTCTCAAAAGAAGAGACCTGACGGGAGAGCTGCACACAAAGTCCCAGTGAAGGTTCTACGATATTTTCCAATAGCAAAGAGGCTACAACGGCTGTTCATATCGGCGAAGAGTGCAACAGACTGCAGGTGGCATGATGAAGGTCGTACAAAAGATGGTTTACTAAGGCATCCAGCAGATTCTCCAGCTTGGAAGCATTTTGATGCCATACACACACGCTTTGCTGAAGATAGTCGCAACATCAGGTTGATTATAGCAACAGATGGTTTCAATCCTTATAGATCAATGAATTGTGCATATAGTGTATGGCCTGTTATTGCAATTCCAATAAATCTGCCTCCTTGGGTGTGCATGAAGCAACCAAACTTCATCCTCACATTGTTGATTCCTGGCCCAAAGTCACCTGGGAGAGATATAGATGTTTTCCTGGAGCCTCTTATTGATGACCTACATTTACTTTTTGAGAAGGAGTTCGAACTTATGATGCATCCATGTCTCAACACTTCCAATTGCATGCTGCTGTGCACTCAACTATTACTGATCTCCCAGGTTTAGCTACTCTAGCAGGAGTTGTCACCTCCGGTGAGTATGGTTGTCCCAAGTGCCACTTACTTACTTGCTCACGTTGGTTGACCAATGGCAAGAAAACTTGCTATATGGATCATCGTAGGTTCTTAGTTCGAAACCACAGATTTAGAACAATAGACAAGGCATTTTTTGATGGCAATGTGGAATCTAGGACAGCCCCTGAACCACTTACTGGAGAGGAAGTGGATGCCCTCACAAGAAACATGGAGACCGTATTTGGAAAAGATCCTACGGGAAACAAACCATAAGAAAACGTAAACGTGGGGATCCACCACAGATTTTCAAAAGGAGGTCCATTTGGTTTAGGTTGCCATATTGGAAAGACTTGTTGCAGCCTCATAACATTGATGCCATGCACATTGAAAAGAATGTGTGTGATAACATTGTAAACACACTTTTGGGCATCAACGGGAAAACAAAAGATAATACTAACTCTCGTCGAGACCTGGAGTTGTTCAATATACGGACGGATCTTCATCCTGTTCCAGTAGGAAAAGATACATTTGATTTGCCTCCTGCCTCATACTCCATGAGCCCTGAGTTGAAGAGGTTATTTTGTCAAGTTCTGAAAGGAGCCATGTTCCCGCATGGTTATGCATCTGACATAAGAAAGAATGTCCATGTAAAGGAGAAAAAGATTGCTGGGCTGAAGAGCCATGACTGCCATGTTCTCTTGCAGCAATTATTTCCATTAGCAGTTAGAAAAACATTGCCAGAGGGAGTTAGTGCTGCATTGATCCGTGTGAGTAGATTTTTCAAGAAAATATATGCTCCCGTCATTCGCATAAGCGATATGGAGAAGCTTGAGGAAGAAATAGTCTGAGACGTTGAGCATTCTTGAGACCATATTTCTACCAAGCTTTTTTGATATGATGGTTCACTTGATGGTTCACCTTCCACTCCAAGTGAGGCTCGGGGGCCGATGAAGTACAGCAACATGTTTCCAATTGAAAGGTCATTTTCTCGACATGTTTGTGTACATCATATACAATTTCCGTTTAACAAATAAAAATGATACATGTTTAGTATATTTTGTATAGGTTCTTGTGCACCTTAAAGGGTTATGTTCGTACCAAAAGCCATCCTGAAGGGTCAATTGCAGAGGGCTACATTTTTGATGAGTGTCTTAATTTTTGCGCTCGTTATTTCGAAAGATGTGAAACAAGAATTAGCAGATTGGTCAGAAATGATGATCCTGAGCCCATGTCTAGTAGTATGCCTTTCTTTAACGGGGGCGGTCGTTATTTGGCGGGAAAGTATACTATTACTTTAGATCGAAATGCATGGCTTCAAGCACATAGATATGTATTGTTCAATTATGATAATATAACTCCATATTTGAGGTATGTAATATGTTATTGAAACCATTTCTTACTAGAGTCTGTGTTTGCATTCTTGATTGCTTTGCTTAATTTACATGTGTAATGAATCTTTTGCAGCAAGCATCTAGAGTATTTGTCCTCAACTGGCCAACGAAATGCCTTGCATGATTGACAAAATTCATCATGACGAGTTCCATGAGTGGCTTAGGTTGCATGTAGCACATTTGGTTGATAGTGGTGAAAAGATTTCAGAGGAGATTCAAACTTTAGCCAAGGGACCCTTATTTGTGGCAAGGACATACAGTAGTTACACTATTAATGGGTACAAATTCCATACAAAGTCTTATGATGAGGGTAGGCCTACCCAAAGCAGTGGTGTGGCTCTAGTTTCCAAGTTGTCGTCCTCTTCTAATGAAAGTAGAATATACTATGGTGTGATAACTCAAATTCTAGAGTTAGATTACGATAATAAAGGAAATGTTGTGCTCTTCAAATGTGAATGGTTCGACAATCGTGTGCAAGACAAGTGGGTTAAAGTTGACAAATTTGGTATCACACATGTCAACCGCAAGCATCTAATCCACACAGGGCATAAGTCGAGTGATGCACCATTCATTCTAGCATCTCAAGCAACTCAAGTGTACTATGTTGAAGATCCTCTTGCTCCAGACTGGTTGGCTGTTAGGCAAGCAACAAACCAACGAGACCTATATGACATGTTTGGCATGGGAGATGAGAATTCCGAGCAAGCGAGATGGACCTACAGTGGCATAATCTTGATCCTATTGAAACTATAAGCATTGATCTTAAAGACATACCTAAAACTAGGACAGACATAGATGGAGTGCTTGTTTCGCAAAAGAAAATCCAAAGTTTGTGATGTTTACTTTCATTATTTTTATCGGCTTCAAATTAAATATGTTTGTTCTAATATTATTGCATCTTCTTTTCAGGAAAAAGAATGGCAAGGGAAGAAGGGTCAAGCGAGGAGGCTCGCACATACGATGATGTACGTGAGGAACAAGTGGCAAGAAACACTGAGAAAATGAAGAGTTTGGGGCTTGCTGTTATTTCTAGTGAGATGAAAGCATCAAAGAAGGCTGCTGGAAAACCAAAGAAGAAGGTGATGAAAAATGACTTGATGTTTTGCGTTTTTGTTTTGTTCCTCTATGCTGAAACTTCTGTTGTCATTTTCATTTCCAGAGAGCTCTAGAAGTAGCTATTGCATGGCTCTATAAACATGTAGGATTATTTTGCTTTATTCACATTCCAAATAGCCAAATATTGTCTCAAGTTTCTAACGAAGCTTTACTTCATATGCAGCTGGAGGTTGACAAGTCCAAGATGAAGCAATCCTCGCCGCCACAAGAAAATGAACTCCCAAGAGGTAATAAAATATTGTCTAAGTTAACCATGGTGCATGTTACGATTATATACATGTCTATATATCAATGTTACAGTATGGTCATATGCTCTATAGTTTGCAACTTAACTCCATTCGATCTACATCATTTTAGTTATCAGGTTCTGAACCATAGCATTAATATCTGTAGGTTATGAATATGGACTGGCTTAATTAAACGAATTTTCCTTTACGTAATTGAAGTTGTTGTGTTGTATTAATATCAGTCAGTAGTATTTCAGTCGTGCTGAATACACAAGGTAAGACCGAAACCTGGGTATACTACGTACAGTCCAGATCATCCAAACAAGCTTGCTTGGCAGCTATAAGTGTGTTGTTTGCTAGTCTGGTTCCCAATCTCAGACTTGTCCTACATTCATGCTCATGTACTTTACTTATCCAAATCAGGGCGTTGTAGTAGCCTTTATTATGTCTTTGTTGAACCTGGTAATAATGCACTCTATTCCTATTTCAGAAATAAGAAGAAAAAAAGATTAAGACGGCTAAGTCGAAAAGTTGTCAAAGCAAATAGATAACTGTGTACTGTAACTGAATTTGTGATAGCAAGCTGTAGCCAGCCATAGAAACACAATGGAATTGCGGTTCATATTTCCAGC
Organism: Lolium rigidum; assembly: GCF_022539505.1. Classification (NCBI taxonomy): domain Eukaryota; kingdom Viridiplantae; phylum Streptophyta; class Magnoliopsida; order Poales; family Poaceae; genus Lolium; species Lolium rigidum. The sequence goes on along the minus strand of NC_061508.1, from coordinate 232,293,432 downwards.
CATATACAAAACTTACGATGCACTCCACCTATCCATATATCTCAATCGATAGTTTATACAGCAAAGCCTGAAACCTCAAATCATGGCATCCACAAACCTTTGAAGCAACCGCACTATACTACAGAGTACCAGAGTGCGAAACTATTACACATGGACTAAACCAATCGTAAAATCATAAGTCCAATGGAGGTCATTAAAGTGGACTGGACAACTAACATATATACTTAACTGAGCAAATAGACGTTGAAAATTTTGCTGAACTTACGTTGACCTGATCTTCATGCGGGCAGAGCTCTGAGGCACGGGTGCACGGCTACACCCGGATAAGAAAATGCAAAACAGAGCAGGGCGTCTCTGCTGCTGCAAATCAAAATCCAGCCCTGGGTGACAACAGAGAGTGCTTAACGGGCATGATCTGGTGGCAGTCGATTGCCGTCGTGGTCAAACTTGCGGATGATCTTGTAGGCCGGACCGACTCGTCGTGACCAGGCCCTCCTATCCACTGGTGTTACATGCCTTCTAGTGTCACTGGTGCTCAGCGATTACCATGTTTTTTTCCTGAATTTGGTCTAGTTATCTTGTAATATTGAAAGGCTTCCAGTTTTGCTGTGGAGCAAGCTCCAGATTTGTCACATGGCATAGGACTATAATCGAAACTCACACTGAAACTTCATCGGTTAGCTCATAAAGGAAAACCGCTGTAGTGGAAGATGTAGGTCTGACATGATCAACAAAAATACCTTGTCTTCATGTTGTCTTCGACTAACTTTCATGTGCTTAATTAAAGATTGTTATTAACTCTCATCTCTCACTTTGTTTTGTTCAGAGTTAATTAACAACGTAAGAGGTTGATCATCATCGGGGCAAGAAATAACTAGGATTTCCATGGACTAGATGCATGCCCAACCACTGTCTTGGACTTATTTATGCACTATTCGTTGTCTTAGGAACAAACATATGTACCTGTCATTGTCTTAGAAACAAATCTATTCACTCGTTGTTGTTCACTTTGTTGTCGATGGGCGAACTATTTATGGTTTTGTGCACCTGATGAAGTATGACCTATGGATTGACCATGCTTTATGAAGAATGTGACTTTTTGATCATATCTCACTTCGCAAGATATATTATTATTATGTTTATCAAAGTTTGATTGAATTGTGTGTTTGAGTTGACATACCGCCAAACAGGGGAGCTAGGAGTGTGGGGGTTGAACCAGTTCAGCATGCCAAGGCGGTCGGACCGCCGGAATATGATCTCGGGGCAGGCCCACTGCCGGGACAACTTGACTATTCAATGGCAATTAGACTGCCGGGAGATGTCCAACCTGCCGGGACAACTTGTGCCGGCAGTTTATAGACCTGCCGGGAATTGTTCCGATAATAGGGCAATCTAACTGCCGGCATAGATGTACCTGCCGGCAAAGACATTTGCCGGCAGGGTTATAGCGGGCATGCCAAACTGCCGGGCAAAAATCTTTGCCGGCAGTTACATTGCCATCTTAGGCGACTTCTCCCGGCAGGAGAGCTGCCCTTATGTTTGGTCCATGGTGTAGTGTGAGCTTCCATCTTCGCCGCCTCCACCTTCTCCCTCAATCTTCATGTCTTGCTTGTCGAGGATTGCCTTCCACACGACGACGGTCCTATCCACCGCTTCCTTGTTCTCCATTGAAAAGGAGGATATCATCTTCTTGAAGGAGGCGTCCATGGTGGCCAATGCCGACGCTGCATTCCTCTCGGTCTTGGTCTTTTAGTTGCCAATGGGTGCCCCGTGGAGGCACCGGCTGGATCGACTGGCCCATCTTCCCTGTCCTTGTTGAGAGTGTGGCGGATGATGTCCCATTTCTTTTAACCTTGTAGCTTGTTGAAGCAATACATAAAGGGGAAATCTTTGTCCTCGTTTTGGTACGTGTACATCGCAAGGGCGTCGAGAATCTAACAATACATGATACAATAACAAGATATAGAACAAGATGGATCATCAAATAGATATAGTATGATGCATTATGAAATAGACATCACCAAATGGACGGAGATCTTACCCAATCCACCATCGTCTTGCCGCTCTCATTATGGCCCTTAATCTTCTCATAGTAGCCATGGAACTTGCTACACGCCGCCTTGATGATGTTCCAACGGTGGGAGAGAGCGCCCTTGTTCCGGATCATGTTGATGGTGGCATACTCACCATAGTTCTTCTTCTCATTGAATGAATCTAGGATGCGCTTGTAGTACTTGCCGGAGGATTGGTTGGCGCCGGTGATGGGAGAAAAAGCTCACTTGCTTCCACGCGTCGATGAGACATTCATCCTGCAAAGACCTCCACCTCGGAACAAGAGTGCCACCGATCCGCCTGTTCGTCGTCGTCGTCGTGGTCACGCTAGTGTCGGCGTCGATCAGCTCCTCCTGGACCTCCTCCTTACCTTCGTCCTCCTCGGCCTCTTCTTCATATTCATCGACGGGAGGTTTGTAGGCGTGGTCGCGTATGAAGCCGGTGAGGATCTCGCCCCCGGCGGCAATCTACGCAATAAGTTACCTACTTTGAGTCACCGGTGGTGTCTACGATGCACATAACACATAAAAAATAAGGAAACTCACCTCGTCCTAGCCCATGGATACGCCGGACGTGCTTCCGAACACTTGGTTGGCGCTCCTGCTCTCGTCAACGAAGAGGTGGCAGGGAAGGCCGGTGCCGTCTGTCATGTGGTCGTCGGTGCTTCCCGGGCAGCGTAGGTCAGACGACGAGTTCAGGTCCACGCCCAAGCGAAAGGCGCTGCTGCCCCTCGGTGCCGAATCCGGCGAGAACAGAGCATTGGGGTCGAAGGTCATGTCTTTGTTGGCGCACTCGGGGGAGTAGCGGGCGCGGCCGTCCATCTGCGACAGCCGCATCTGCGAGAGCGACGGCCCCTCCACGTAGTACCCCGCGTAGTACCCGGTGACGACGGTGAGCTCGAGAAGTTGCGGCCGGCGGGCTGCTGGCTCCCTTCGGGCTGGCCGCCGCCCAAGCTGAGGCACACTTCCACAGCAGACGCCGCTTTCGTGGCTTCAAGAGCTGCAAGGCGACGCCTCCTGCGTCGGCCGTCGCAAAGGAGCAGCGGCGTTTATCGTCCTCCCACGCCTCCTGCGACATGTTCGCCGGCTTCTCCTTTGGTGCGACAGTGCGTGGCTTTGGCGGCGCCTTCGTCGACGCCTTCGCTCGCTTCGCTGGAGCCTTTCTGTTCGGTGGCATGGCGGCAGCGAGGGTTTTTTTTGGGTTGGGGGCTGGATGGGAGATGGAGCGGCGGGCGGGAGAAATGAGCGGCAGAGGAGACGGAGTTTTGATGGAAAAGATGTATACTTTTAGGATGTGTGGCTGACAGGCGACTCCCACGCCCAATTTTTTTTGTCTCGCGAGACACCGGCGCGCTCGATTCACGCCCTTCGCGTAGGGGCCGTCACGGGGTTGCTGGCACTTCCATTAGGCTCGAAAAATCGCTGGCGCTTTTTGGTGCGCGCTGGTGTGAGCCTATTTTCACTGCTGGCCCCCAGAACGCTATCGGGGCCGCTATGGGGCGCGTTGGTGGAGATGTTCTTATATTACTTTCGAAAAGTCAAACCATGTAAATTTGATCAAGTTTTTTTAAAAAAAACCATTAACATGCAAAATACAAAATCAATATCATTAGGTATGTCATAAAATATATTTTCATATATTATATTTCTTGATAGATTATTTTTAAGTTTGGTCAAACTTTACTTGGCTTAATTTTTTTTAAAAAAATAAAAATACAAGAATTATACTCCCTCCGTTCCTTTTTATAGTGCCTATAGATTTTTGGCATTTGTTTCAGAATATAAGGTTGTAGCTTAGCTTTTTTTAATTACCCCCTCCCCGTTCAGCTCCCAAATCGTTTAGCTCTCAAATTTAATATGGTAAGTTATGAAGATATGGATTTCCCAAATTTTATGTTGATCTCAAATCGTTTAGCTAGGGGTCCTGTGTAAAAAATATCCTTGCGCTAATTTCCGTGCCAAAAAACTATAGGCACTATAGAATGGAACAGAGGGAGTACATTGAAACGGAGGGAGTATGTTGATGGAGGCAGCTGCATCCTCTCGACATGTGTACTCGTGTTTGTATGCCATCCTTCATCCTTTTCTGCTACACAAAAAGCTCTAAACATACCCTGACACACCGTCTTGATCGGGTTCGTCAGCCGGTGGGAAGGAACCCTCGCCCCTCTCTCTCTTGTTCCCACCCGAAATGGATCAGGGTATCGCCGGAGGAGAGATGCACGATCCGGCGAGCGGCGCCAGTGATGAAGGAGGGGCATGGACGGGACAGAAGAGGCCCAAGCACCAATGCCCATCTCCCACCAGGGATTCCGGCGAGATTGGCGGTGCCCGTACTAGCTCATCATCCTCTGACGTTCATGCCGGCGCGGATCACCAAGAACCTTCCACCGAGATCGCGCGTGTCATTGACATGGTCGCACCACGGGATGAGCTGGAGGAAAATGACATTATCAGCGATGAGGAGTTCCTTGGATACCTCAAGGTTTTGGCCACCAGGCCTGCTCCTATCACCATCTCTGCGCGCAGTCTGGACAAGGAAGAGCAGCGCAAGCTCTATGGGCGCCTCGCTCTCTACCGTGCCAGGGCTTCCAAGGTTCCTTCTCATCCACATCTTTCATGTCGTGTGTGAGTCTGTAATTTGCAATCCTCCTGTTTTGCGACTGAACTTTATCCCTCACTGCGTATGTTTATGTTGTGCGTAGTTGGCCCGAGGAGTTTGCGTAGAAGATCTGGACGAGGTGACACTGACAAAGGAGTACTCTCCGGAAAATCTCAAGGCCTTGCTTGCTGACTATGAGAAAGATGACGCTGTCGATTGGTACTTTGACCGTAACTACTCCTCGCTCGATGACTTGGGCGACTACCATCGCCTTGTCCTTAGAGAAGTAAGTTTGTCTGCTGATACTTGTAATGGTTGCTAGTTCGGCGATTATTTAGAATCGAAAAACAGAACAGGTGTTACAATGCCATGTCCATATTCTTTATTTATTGTTCACGGGGTTATGATCAACATGTGATATATCTCCTACCATTCGTTCATTCATTCATTCATTCATTCATTCTTAGAGCATGTTGTTTTTGAGCCTTCCACGGAAGTGGGTACTACTGAGTTTGCTGTTGAAATATCTGGGCTGAAACTCAAGGCGATCAGGTTCTATTAAATCTATCAGTTCGCACACTTCAAATTTACCGTGATGTCCAAGTTATGTGTTTTCTCCTTATTCTTCAGAACCATTGCGATCTGCTGACTTATTTTACCACTTCCGTGATGATGGAAATTTCACCGTACCTTGAACAGTACTGATACCGTTCACTGAATTTCCAGTGTAGTTACGTCTTTCCCCTCTGGATTGCAGGATGGTATAAGGTACTTCGATTGGGTGACATACCGCTCATCGTTTACTAGCTATGAAATTGATGAAGAGTATGTTAAGCTCTTTGAAGAAATATCAAAGAAAATCAAGGTATGCATCTTCATTTCTTCAGGCAAAGCTATGAAAGTTTACAATATATTAATTTCATGTTTTTTTTTTGGAGGCTGATAATCTATATGTTTTGAGCAGTGGGTTAAACGTTACATGGAATGTCAACTAGCATCTTCCGAGGTAAATATGCCCTAAAGAAAATAATGGAGTAAAGGTACAAACGTGGTATAATACCATGATTAACTTTGCTCTTTAGTGGATAGAGATGAACAATAGAGGATTCCGCCAAGCAGTGAGGATCGCGGCAGGCTTTCCACGCATGAGCCATTTTTTTGCTCTAATGGCCTTTAAGGTACAGTCGTATCTACATATATTTAATTCCTGTGTTCAGCGCAGGTCTTTGTTGTATTTGACAACAACATTATTCCTTTGGTTCAGGAGCATGTGTCGGATGTGATGTTTGATTATTGGCAGCGTGAAGACATTGATCGTCTCTTTTTTGAGATTTGGAAGTGTATGACTGAGAAAAAGGTTAGCATTTGTGATGTACTCATGGAATAAGCAACAGTAGCGTCTGTCCGTGTTTTTGTGCCTGCTGTATATACTTGGTCAAGTTTCCTTTCTTGAACGTGGCTCAGATTGATTCCACAGCTGCTTTGGTCGAAGTCAATCGACAAGATATCTTCCCTCGATATCGAAGAAAAATCCAGTTTGCACTGGATCGTAGTGACATTTCTGATCTGTTTTTAGAGGTATGTTCTTATAATTAGCAGATGGTCTGCGATTTGCACCTTGATCCTTTGATTTCTGGTTAGTGACCGTGCGTGATCTTTGCTAATGCCTTTCATATGCTCTGTCTCTTGTTTAGTTTGATACCTGCGTGGAAGGCATCCCTGATGACGTAAGTTCGATGCATAGTGGACATGAATTTGTAACCGGAATGCAATACTGATTAATCACATCAATGGCACAAACACTGTTTTTTATTTAGGCAGCCCAGGATGGAGCACGTGAGCTGATTACATGGGCGGTTTGGAATAAGGTATGCATGCTTGTTCTTGTGTGTTCTGGAAGAAGATGGCAACTCATTTTCAGTTTCATCTTTCATTTTCAGCTTAATAAACCGAAGATGTGGCACCAGTATATTATAAGGAAGATGGAGATTGCTAAACACATAGGCTTGTATCCACAAGTATGCATATGCGTATTTTATACATTCTATATTTCTGTCAAAATTTCTAGTAACTGTTCACGTTTATTTGGTCTAAAAGAAAGCTGTTGTGTAAATCACCTTGCAGGCTTGACGTGTCTCGAAACCTAGGACACGGATGGATGTGACTAATAACACTGTATTATCCCTACAAGACATGCAAGTATTATCCTGCAGGTCCTGCACGCATTATCCTGCAGGGCCAAGCAATGCACCGAACAGCACAGCGCTACCGACGATCAGCTATGTCCTTCCAATTGACATTGCCGGTGTGCATGTGCAGCGTGGACCGATGCTAGGGATCTTTTTGAGAAACGTTGATATAAGACGTCAGGTTACATGGCATTGCGTGTCTCCGCATGGAGAGGAGACCGCGTGAAGTTTTTTCCTTCCACCTTGTGAAGAGTTCAGGAACAATCATCTTCATCTTGGTGTGGCCTTCTCTAAGAGGCACTGTGCAGACCTTGCAAGTTTTCTCAGATGAGGTGTCTGTAATTAATACTGTATTTCTGTTTAGAGAAGGGCAGGTGATAGAATTTACAGTAACATATGATCCGAATCATCCGATTTGTATTCTTTTCTTTTCCTATTGGTCTAGATGGACAAAGATCATGTCTGTGCTGCATATTGAATAGGCACACATATTAAAGTTTATATATAAATCTTAACCGCGACATAATTTCGTTTAAGCGGGGATAGCTCAGTTGGGAGAGCGTCAGACTGAAGATCTGAAGGTCGCGTGTTCGATCCACGCTCACCGCATTATTTTTTCGATCTGAAAACCAATTTTTTCTATACTACCAAGCTACCAATACATGCGGTCTATCTCGTAGCACTGATTCCTGAACATTGCTTATTTTTTAAAATTTGGTTGAAGTATCATATCTGTAAATCGAATGTGTGAATTTGTCCTGAAACATACTTTTACTAGTCAGCTTCACGTGCTTTGCACGTTAAAAAACAATCGTTGCAGCGAATAAACCTCCTAATTTTCCCTCAAAATTGCATTACATGTATTAAATTTAATAAAATTATGTCTTACTGAAACGTGGATACTTTCACATGCTTAAATGTAAATTGATGCCATGGATGTACTCCTGGTTGAATTTCTTGTTCCTTTTAAACTTTTTATTTCTACTTGTAAAGCTTTGATCATCTTCAAAGATATCTTCTAACATGCATGCCAGTATGTCACCAATGAGGGTGTTCCCGGCACTGATGCAACTTTCCATGAACGCGGTGCCAGCGAGCTGCAAGCCACACGCGACTAAACGAACTGCCGTTTTCATGCATACGACAACTTGTTTAGCCGAAGGCACGTGTTATACACATGGCCTTTTACGATAAAACTTGATATGATTAGAAAATATGGTACCCCATCTTAAAAACATATTATAGTATTTTTAAATTTTGGATGTACCTTGACACTATTTATTGTATATATACATCCGACTTTAGAAAAAATTGTAACATTATTTTTAAGGCTTAGAGGGTATCTGCTTTACAAACATGACTAATGGAAGATTAACGGCACCCATTAAATTCGCTCTACTGAAGCAGCTCTTTGACCAGGCAGTATCCGACACTTTGCCAAGGACATTATGGGCGTTTGTTGCTATAGAATTAGTGTACCGTATTTGTTGTCGAGCTAGCTGGATTTTAAAAATTAATTGTGCATGCACGCAATTGATGCCCTCAAGCGTTGTTTGCCACATCCTATGTGTGTCAACTTCCGTAATCATCGCGTCGAGACTGCCTGCCCTCTCTGTCATCTCGTCAACGCGAGTGCGCAAATAGATGTGAGAAGTCTAGAACGTCCTACTGTTTTGGCGCTCCGTCCTTTTCTAACTAAGGCCATCCTCCGTGTGGTGAAGTGGTGATTTATATGGAGAGCATAGCTGCATAGGCTAGCCAGCCAGCTGTGGCACACGAATGTTTCTAGAACAATGTAGAGATGACAGGTACTACTGTAGCTGCGAATCCTAGTGATTTTGGCCGTTGGATGGCATCAAATCAACGGTAGACATTGCATTATGATGGTTGGATTCAAACTTTCAAAATTGGTACACTATATAGGAGTATAGACAATGTACTACCGAAGTACCTATCAAACTTTTCTACTCCCTCCGTTCCTTTCTATAGTGCCTATAGATTTTTAGTACGGAAATTAGCGCAAGAGTATTTTTTACACAAGACCCCCTCGCCAAACGATTTGAGATCAGACTAAAATTAGGAAAATCGATAACTTCCTAACTTACCGTAACAAATCCCACAAATCTGTCTGGTTGACTCTCCATATATGTGCAGCCAGGTTTAATTAAGGAAAGAAAAATATTACTTCCTAAATCTAAGCAATCCTTGGGGCCATGCATTAGGAATCTCAATTAACTTTTTCCTATTTTGTATGGATTTTTTTCATGCATGTCGTGTAGGAGTTGACCGGTGGAGGGGGTAGTTGAAAAAAGTCAAACTACAACCTTATATTATGAAACAAATGACAAAAATCTATAGACACTATAGAAAGGAACAGAGGGAGTATCTCTTAGCACTGATTGATAAAAGAATATTTTGTATCTGTTGGATCTATATTGTACCAATAATTGTGTTGTTATAAATCACAAATGTTATTATTAGTTTTATAAATTTTGATTTACATATTCATCCTGAACGTCCATCCTAAAATACATGACATCCTAAAATGCTTTGTCTCAAACTTCTCTATCTCCAACCACTAATTGATGGAAATTACTTGGGATTTAGTAAACCAAACTTGCATCAAATAGTATCACGATATTATATGTACACAAATTAATGGTCAAAGTTGTTCATTCAAGGCTATGCAAAATCTAAAAATTGGTATTAAGTGGCATACCCGAAAACCGAATGTGGAGTTAGTTTTTAAACAGAACCACCGCTTCTCGGAAAGGAAGCGTATAATTTTTTTTACAATAATACTACCAATACATTTAGTCAAACTTTTCTATCGCATAGCCCTAATGATTTTTTTATCCACCAGATGAAAATCTAGCTAATAATTTCGTAAAACAATACATTTACACCGTCTAATAACGAACTTGGGGACACCATTATAAGTGTGAGTGTGGTTTCAAAACTTTAAACCATAGCTAAATAAAGGAAGAAAATTCAACGGACTCTACATCAATTGCATACAACCATATATATTATTTAGAAATGATAGGGCTTGACCGACAATAGGTCCACTAACATAACACAAACATATGACAAACGATAGAAACAAATAAAAAATTAACAACTCCTAGTCAAAGTTAAAAAATGGTTTGTTGCACGTGCGATGATTTCATGATGATGAGTCTAACGGTAGGCTGATATCGGGTGCCATGCATACAACGAGACGTACTATCTAGCTAATGACATCTAGCATGACTGGTCTTATAACTATAAAGACAATCCGCAACCCCGAAGAAGAGAAATGTCGTAGGTTTGCACAAAAAAACAAGATGCTTGTAGGAAGGTTGTGAAAAAACATTATATTTGAAATATTCAAATTCAAAGTTTTTCCATTTGAATTGGTATTTAAAAGTAACAAAGTTTTGAAAAAACATTATATTTGAAATATTCAAACAAATCTAATCACTTTTTAAATTAAATTTTTTCCATTTGAATTAGTATTTAAAAGTTATGAATGTTTGAAAACGTTACTATTTAAAATATTCAAACATTTCTAAGCACTTTTCATACTAATAATTTTTCCATTTGAATTATTATTTAAAAGTTATAAAGGTTTTTAAAAAATTATATTCTAAATATTCAAAAAAATCCGAGCACTTTTCAGATTAAAAGTTTTTTCATTTGAATTAGTATTTAAAGTTCTGAATGTTTGGAAAAAGTTTATATTTGAAATATTCATACATTTACGAATGTTTGAAAAATAAATAGTAGGTTTTCTGAAAACTGCGGGGTGTGAGAGGCATGTGCGTAACTTGCGAACAAAATTTGAGGACCTGCGTGCAAAACGGCAAACGGTGCACTGTCTAGCACTGCCACGTCTGCCTGGGTAGTGGGTCGTGTTGTCAGCTTGGCCATCAATTCGTGATCAAAGGCGGTCTAGTGTTTTTCGAGAAAACCGACGAAAAATCCGATAGTTTTTTTCTTCCGAAACATAAAGTGGTGCCAAAATAAAGATTTAGCTGCAAATGTGGTGGTTCTATGCTAACAACTCTTATTCATTTGAATTATTCATTGTTGATGTTATTTGTACTGTAATAATAATTGAACTATTTATGGTTGATTTTATGTGTGTGTGTTTGATCTTCATGTGAATAAATGCTTGTGAGATTTGCTTGTATTGGAGACGAACACGTTTCAGTTAGTGACGAGGCTATTTTTGTTCTGCTCCACGGCTGGCCGTTGTTAACTGAAAAGAAAAACCTCAAAACGCGGTGAGGCGAGGTTGCGGTTTTGTGGGCCGGCCCAAGTGAGCAACGCGGGCTCACCAGCTCGCTAAAGGAGGTCCCGAAGAATAGCCTGGCCGTGAACTGCCTAAAACCGGCCCAGCTCATGCCGGACGTGAGCGTCCATCCACTAACGGAACGGAACTCAGGGTCGCTGCGCTGGGCCTGAGACCCATATATCGAGCCGGCTACATTATTTTTCCTGCCCCTGCCCGACCATCTCGAAAGGAAGAAAAAAAGTACACGGCGGCGCTGCAATGCCCCGTGGCGGCGGTCGACGACGAGCGAGAGGCGGGGAAAACGCAGTCTTTGGCATCATCAGGGGCACGAATATAGCCAGAGCCATCATACATTTTGGACGTCCTCTCTATTACTTCAAAGAGCAAAAGCAGCTCGATCGTAGAGATTATAAAAGCAAAGCCTAATCTCGGTCGTTGGTGTCAGTGAATTTATGAAAGGGCTCAAGTTCGATGCACTAAATGATTCAAGATTTTTCCTGCTCCCCACTGAAAATACTGTCTGCAGACTGATGGAGTTGCAGTCTCGCAAGTAATACAGAGAAACAGAAAATTGCAGGTACGTACACCTGTGGTACTAGCTCGATCATTCAATCAGAACATCCAATCCCATCCGAGGAGTTCAAATAGAAAAATCAGGGGAGGAGCAGCCCGTAGCTGCGCTCGACGCACGCCAGAGGCCGAGAGCGGCCGGGGTCGTTCACCACAGCCATGCTGCGCGACTTGAGAGGCGGCGAGGGGCCGGGGTTGGTGACCACAGCCACGCTGCACGTCCCCTCCCGGCAGCAGTGCCGGCCTCGTGTTCACCTTCTTGTTGAGCAGGGTATCCTGGTGGTAGCCCCCTAGGAATGGCGGTGACGGGAGGAGCTCCCCTTCTCCTTCTCCCCCGATTCAAGATCTTGGAATTGTTGAAGCAGGTCGTTCCGGCTTTGTTGGAGCCACGCGTGTTGCAACTCGCAAGATCGAAACCGGAGCGACGCGCGGAGGTAGGTTGAGCGAAGCCTGAAGACCACACCGGGCCAGCGCGACGCCGGGTGGCGGTGATGCGGGCCAACGTTCCATCTTCACAGACTTTTAGGCACGTCCCGCACATGGAATCGTTATTTTTACTTGGCGGTGGCATACTTTGTAGTAATATTTAACGGTTTTTTTTTTACATACGACGAATCGACCTTTCTTCGCTGGTTTTCTTGGTCTAGGCAACTTTTCTACAGTGGGGTCGCTAGGTGCCTAGGTGGCACCATCGCTGTTGGTTTTCTGGGAGGGTTTTCTCCCGGGCTTTTTTTCCCACGTACCAAGATTGGAAGTGCTAGCATGCTAGCATATCTAAAAACAATAAAATGTTGTAGGAAAGCCAAATAGGCAGAGCCACATAGTGATGCACATGTCCTAGCTAGCAGGCAGCATATCTTAAAAACAACAAAATGTTGTAGGAAATCCAAATAGGCAGAACCACATAGTGATGCACATGTCCTAGCTAGCAGGCTAGCATATCTTAAAAACAACAAAATGTTATAGGAAATCCAAATAGCCAGAGCCACATAGTAATAGCTTGTTTCTGATAAGCCATAGCGCCCAGGATTGTGCCAGAAAGAGGCACCAAATAGTTCTACGTGCTCACCCCGCGAAATTGGCAATAATCGCAAAGAATTGCGGGAAGGAGGGCACCAGCTGCACTGAAGAATTTGTCTAAGGACGCTCCAGGAGAACACGGCCACAGGACAAGTGAAGAAGATGTCATCCGCCGTCTCTCTTTCCCCACAGAGAGAGCAGTTGCCGTTGCCCGGGCCATGCCTCGACAGGATGTTGGCACTAGAAGGGAGACGATCGAGGACTAGCTGCCACACAAAGATGTGGATCTTAAGCGGGACTTTGGCCGCCCAAACGTCCTTGAAATGTGCCAAGGTCGCCCCTTGCGACAGTCGCGCATACATGGATTTAACTGATAAAATCCCGTCACTCTCGAAGCGCCAGGACACCCTGTCCGGAACTTCGGAAAGCACGGTAGATTGGATCAACGACTGCAACTCTTCATGGGCTCTGACCAACTCCTGATCCAACTGTCTTCTAAATCTAAGCGGCTCTGTGGGGCCACATACCTGTGCCACGGAATCCATTTGAGAACAAGCAAGGTTGAAAAGAACTGGGAACCTATCTTTTAGAGGTGCCTCCCCCGCCCAACGATCCATCCAGAACTTAGTGCGGCGTCCGTCCCTTATGGAATGCCTAGCACCTAGTTTGAAAAGATGTTTTATTTTGTGTAGAGTGCCCCAAAACTGGGAGCCCCGCTGACCGGACGCCGCGAAAATGTCGTCGGAGTTGGTGTATTTGGCATTGATCAGTTGTCTCCACAGTTGATTGCCGTCTTGATACATCTTCCAAACCCATTTCATCATAAGAGCAACATTCATGAGCCTTGAGTTGACAATCCCCAGCCGCCCCACATTCCTTAGGTCTGCAAACTGTAGGCCAGTTGACCAGGTGGAACTTCCTCTTAGGGTCCACCCCTTCCCAGTAGAACCTTGCTCCGTGTGAATCAAACTTGGCATGGATGCCATCTTATAACAGGAAAAGTCTCATCGCGTACGTAGGAAGATTGGCAAGACAGGCGTTGGACAGGATCAGCCGTCCTCCTGACGACATGAACTTGCCCACCAAGGTTCCACTTTGGCAGCCAGCTTCCTGACCAGGAACAACCATTGTTCCATGGTCAGCACTCTATCCGAAATTGGCAGCCCAAGGTAGATGAACGGAAACTCCCCCAATTTGCAGTTCAGCTGATCCGCCACCCTCTGTTGTCTCTCCGGTGATCTCCCCATGACAATCACCTCTGATTTATGATAGTTAATTTTTAGGCCCGACATGTCCTCGAAACACATAAGGATGAACTTAAGGTTGGAAGCTGCTGCTCATCATCCTGGATCATGATAATAGTATCATCTGCATACTGTAGATGAGTGATTCCCCCAGGGATCAGATGTGGCACAACCCTAGCAATGTGCCCAGAAGTGTTGGCTCTAGTCAGAATGATGGAGAGAGCTTCTGCCATGAAGTTAAAGAGCAGGGGGGAGAGCGGGTCCCCTTGCCGGACTCCCCTTTTGTTTCTGAAGAACGGGCCGACTTCGTCATTGATAGAAATCGCCGTCTGTCCGCCTGAGACAAGCTGCATGATACGGTGGACAACCCCAGAGTCAAAGCCTTTGCATCTGAGGACCTCTTTGAGGAAATCCCAATTGACCCCTGTCATACGCTTTTTCAAAGTCCAGTAACAAATGTATCTGTTGGCTTATCCAATCTTATAACAAATCTTGCAGGAAGCCATTAGGAAAACTGAGTCTGCTAGTAACAAATGTATCTGTTGGCTTATCCAATCTTATATTTTACTTCCCAATAATTATCCTGGCACGCATGAACTTCTCATGCACAAGGAACATTGGAAGCATGTAGCTCAAGTTAAATTGTTTGACAATGCTTATTCATAAGGCAGTTGACAATGCTGAATGATCCAACTTCCGTTAGTATAAGAAGTGGTTTCTCTTTCATACTGCATTTTCTGAATCTAGCTTAGATGTTACCTAATTAACCTTGGCCATTGTGGATTTTTGGTGATGTTCTTTCGGATAGGAGATAAAAAAAGTAGCAATCTCTTTGATTTGTGTAAGGTTGCGACAAGCAAGAACTCATGTGTGCAAGAAACCATGTATTAAAAAATGTGGTGACCATTGCATCACTAAAGCTTATATTTCCATTTAGATCATAATTGTGCAGTTATTCTATAGCCGAGATTCTCATGTGACTTAAATTCAGTTTGCATCAGTTGACTGCATTTGTTACGACTATGTTTCAGATGATACCTGAGATGGTGGTGCCTCTTTTGGGACCAGAGGTGTAAGCCATGGTGGAAAGCATGAAAGGCGTTAACAAAACCTTGTTCACAATTCCACGCTTCCATAACAAAAAAACCCATTGGTAATGATAGTGGTATGTGACCCAGGACCGAATTTTGTAGGAAGGCATCAGTTCACATACTAGGCTTCAGATAAAATAATATCCAACTAGGAAAGAGTACATTTTAGTTACTTCATGATATCCTGAAATGCAAGTCATGTCCGGTCTTTTGAAGTAGGGACTTGATTGGAACTTGAATGCTATGTCCAGTTTTACATACATCAAGGTTAATTCCCTCTATGTATTCTCAGCAGCATCTTCAGTTAGTTTCGATTAACCAATGTGTGAAAGATCATGAATGAAACGTTGCATTTGTTTATGGTTTGGGTGGTATGGTAGGACTCATATACAAGAGCTGAAAATTGGCACCAGCTTGTGTAAAATGAAGCTGAGCTATTAGTCCCATAATTGGTTCTCTATTTCATCCTTTCATGGTTCAAATGCCACTCTGATATGTATATTGTAAATATTCATCTTTGATTAAGCTTTACAATTTAGAGTTTTCATTTGTTCTGAATAGAACAATGTTTGATGCAATTTACATTGGTCACGTGCAAGTATCATGACTTGCAGTGTTTACATGACACTGGTAAATATTTGTGTATCTCAAGATGGACTTTTTTGTTGTTACTTATGCTATAACTGTAGCTGCTAATATTTTTGTCATCCTGTTACCTGTCAATAATTTATGGTATGTTCCAGATTGTTTATTCTTTCTAGCATATCTTAAAATATTTATCATGGTTTATTCTTGCTTCTAGGGCCTTGAGATATGTTACGACAAAGCTCTTTAATTGGGTATTTGCTACGGTCCGGAAGATGTGAGATGTCATGAAGAACTTTTTGAGAAGATGTCTTTGCTACAGCAGTTTCAGTTTATACGTCCTGAAAACTTGGATATGAAACCAGAATATCAGAATGAAACATCATGGCTAGTATGAAACTAACTTCTCCTCTTTATCTCAGAGTTTTGTTTTCAGTAGAGATTCATTTTTTTAGTTATTTTAGAGATTTCTCACCAACAGTTGTAACTCATGAAGTTGGAATTTAAGTTGACTTTGCTTGGATAAATGTGGCTAGGCCAAGTCTTTCTTCGGTATTAGGAATGATTCTAGTATTCATCATGCCATGCTGCTGTTTTTTTAGCGTGGTATCAGATCTTAGTATGATGCACCAAGCAAATGGACACTCTCCTTTTGGTGTGATTTATGATTGTATTTTGTCCTTTTCAGTATTTAAAAATGGCTCATCCACAGAAACATATGCATACATAAATAAAAAAGATAATAACGTTCATTGTGTTTCCTGTAGCTCCTGAGATGGTGATAGTGTGATTGATGGGTGCACTTGCTATCTTGTATGAACGAAAACAAGTGAATCTTGCTAGTCTGACTTTATATGTTTCTGCAGCCAGTTGAAATTGTCGCACCCCGATCACATGCTAGTTTAATCAACCGCACCAGCAGAAGATAACTTTGACATGGCTCTCCAAGCTGTTGCTTGAGACCCCCAACGTGATTACAATTATAGCGCACTGAGCCTCTCATGTTTCAGCTTGAAGTGATGTAGCACAGGGAATTGTATTGTTTTCTGCTTTATATTGTTCTATGGAATACCGTATTCCAATCCTGTACACTCAAACATCTGATTTTGATGTTACATATTGTGATAGTGATGGTACTGGTATTCCATATTATTTACTGTGGTGATTATGTTTTGGTTCTATTGGATTGTGTGAATTATTATTGGGACAGTTCGCAAAGTGTCCCTAAATCCCTTTTGGGGCAGTTTGCAAAGTGTCCCTAAATCCCTTTTGGTGCAGTTTTTGAAAAGCCCCAAAATCCCTTTTGGGGCAGTTCGCAAAGTGCTCCTAAAGCCATTTTGGGGCAGTTCGTAAAGTGCCCCTAATCTCTTTTGAGGTAGTTTTCAAAGTGCCCCTGAAGCTCTTTTGGGGCAGTTCTCGAAGTGCCCTAATGTTATTTTGCGGCAGTTCTCGAAGTGCCCCTAATGTCATTTTGGGGCAGTTCTGAAAATGTCCCTAAAGCTCTTTTGGAGCAGCTCTGAAAGTGCCCTGAAATACTTTTTGAGGCACTTCAATTAAACTGCCCCTAATACATTTAGGGACACAAGTATCCGGGGCATTTTTAAAACTGCCCCTAAAGGTAATTAGAAGCACTTTGTTAACATATAGGGGCACTTTGAAGTGCCTCAAAGTCCCTACCGTGTAGTAGTGCACGTTGCTCTAGCGGTCCTCAGTCCGCAATCGTTCATGTCACGCCAAGGGCTCTCTCGACGCCATGTTCTAGGTGCCGGCAGGGCCTTATGCGCGCTTGTACGAAGACGACGGCTGCACGGCGTGGCTCGATCGACGGGCACGCCGACCGGTACATCGTGTATGGATTTCTGCTCGGCTGCATATGTCCACTCACAAAAATGACCTGAATTATTGCTGGCTTCGCCATTCAATTCGAAACTATATATTAGCCGGTAGCCTGCTTGTACTCGGCACCATAGTTTCCTGCCCACCCAAGAAAGTATTAGTACATCTCCACAATCACCATGGCCACGCCACCGGATCACTGCCTCACTGGTGACTGGTCGCTCGCCGTATCTGCTCAATCACCATGGCCGCGTCGCCGGGTCACTGGATCGGCGCTGGTGTCCATGCCATCGGCTCCCACAATGCCAAGGCCACCTTGACGCGCTTCTCCTCGCTTGCCACGTCCCCGCCATCACCGTGGGCACGCCGCCGGGCCACTGGATCGACGCTGGTGAGTGGTGGGCTGGTGGCTATGCCATCGGCCCCCACATTGTCGAGGCCGGATCGGTCGAACCCTCCAGAGATGGAGTACCAACGCAGCCGTCGTACCTGGTGCCCTGGTGGTGCTGATATAGAAATTCAAACCGACATTGATTTTATTCACGTGACAAATCTGTATCTCACATCCAGTTGTATAATCGCGTACGACAATAGGGCTGACACGGATACGAGCAGGAGAGCGAACAGCGTGCGCGATCGGGAGTGCGTTTGGCTAGGCCAGGTATTCAATATATAGGGACATCCGTATTGGTGAGAAATAGTTTGGATCGGTCACGATGTTTCGGATGTTGCTCAGCTCGCCCGGAATAGGTCAGCGATCGATAGCCTCGACCACGGACGACGGACCAAAACCAGGAAAAAGGACCAAACATACCGAACGAGGAAAGGCTTCGTACTCTAGATCGGTTTATGTGACGGACGAAAATTTGGTCCGGTTTTTTTTGACCTACCAACATCACCGATTCGTAACTTATTAGTAGAGATTAGGAAACAAACCCATGCGTTGCAATGGGATATGCAAAATCTACAATAACAAAGACGCATAAAATAAATTCTTGTTGGCACGGCGGAAATTTCGCCGGGTTAGACGATGCTTGATCTGATATCTGAATCAATTGAATTGCCTCCGATTTTTCTCAATTACCATACTTCCTCCGATCCATATTAATTATCGCTAATATGACTATATTTGGACAAATTTTAGTTCTATATACATATATTAAGGACAATTAATAGGAATCGGGAGTATCAGCATACATGTCACATCCACAACAGATAAAATCAAGTAGCTAGCATTGCTTCGTACGAATGCTTTCAACGAGTGATAGCTTTACTTGGAATGCATGTTTCTTGTACCGTAGTATAACTAATATGTGTGATGACGTGGGCATAGCCCAGTGGTTGGGGTCGCAGTGGCGCACCGCAACGATCAGAGTTCAATCCTTGTCAAGAACGAATTTCTGGAATTGTCACGCCAAGTTCCGCTTCTACTATATCAATGGTGTCTAGTTTCTCCTAGACAATGTTTCATAACTAATATGTGTGTGCACATAACTGCTTCAGTCTTATATACGGTACCAAGGATTTACCTTTTATTTCATGAGCCTCGTCAATAGATTCTTGATTAGAGAAGTTGTGCTATCACCGGTCTATAGACTATATAGTGTAGATTGTGCCACCGTGAAATTCAGTAACCAAGTATAAGGTATAAGCGTATTTGTGCGGCCAACCAAAGCAAGCACCCGATGAAGCTGCCGGTGCCGGATCATACGCAAGCCTAACACACGCCCAACTCCGTTGATTGCACCAAGTCCCTGGAAGAGCCATGGCGCGGCGAGATGGGGTACGCGAAATCGTGAATAAGCAGCAGCCATGAGAACAGGCACCCCTTGCGAAAAGTTCTTTTGGATCATGGGCACCAGTGCTCTCAGTGTATTAAAAAATTCTAAAAATATATTTTTATATTTCAAAAAATTATGTAGCAAAATTCTAAAAGTAACCAATGATGTATTCCACTAACGTATAAAATCTCAATTACAATTTTTTGTTTTCTGAGCTACACAAAAATGATAAATTCTGATTTTTTTTTGAAATTTGAATCACTATACTCAGATCCATATATTTGTTATTTTTGTGCAGCCCAAAATACACATTATTTTCAGTTGAAAATTTACACGTTTGTGGGATACAATACTGACTACATCATGATTTATTTTCAGATTTTTCTAAAACATACAAATATGATTTTTAATTACTTTTCTGAAAAGGGATCACTGGAGCTCATGTGCACCAAATCTCTGTCCCACCCCTTGTCGATATGAAAGGCAACCTTGTCGAGACAGGGAGCGTGAGGATCTCGGAGTCGTGGTTGCAGCGGTCGAGGTAGAATCCCTTGCTCTAAACAAATCTTGATCGGCTCGTCTGGATTTTCCTGTCTCATTGTGAAATATGCCCGCGCGTTGCGGCGGATTGATTTTTACTGAATATATTATTTCACGGGAATGCAACTACCATCGATAATATTTGAGAATATGTTTTTCCTAATTTTTAGGTGTCCAACTCTGTCTCTAAATCTCAGTCACCTAGATTACCTTTTTAGCTAGTTTTCCTATTTTTATATTTGATAAAATCTAAAGTCACCTAAAATTACAGTATAGATAGTTTGCAGATTGAGCCGAAAATAAGGGGCCTCCTCACCTAGACACTAGTAGGGAAAGCCTCATCAGTGGCGCACGAAAACTTGATTCTGTGGCGCACGGGTGGTGCGCCACAGAAACGTCGCCACAAAAATAGGGTTTCTGTGGCACACCGAACCATGCGGCACAAAATTAAGGTGTTCTGTGGCGCACACGGGCCGGCTGCGCCACAGAAATAGGTGCGCCACTGAATTCTGTTTTGGTGCGCCACAGAACAATGTACGGATATACTCGATTTTGTGCTCCCTGGTGTATTATACAGGTTTCGTACACAGTATACAGGTATAATATAGACAGATAGACAAATATAATATGGACACATATAACATAGCAACATTATACATCATTATCACAGTACTTAGAGCCCGATCGAGATACATATATAGTGGCAAGTGTCAAATGTTTTGCATACAACTCTTAATTCATACAAAATTCACAATTTCGAGATACAAAGTATTCTTCATCTGGTTCCTCCTTTGCTCCCTCCTCTCTACCCACCAGGCTCGCTTGCATCGGGGTCTTCATCCGGTTCCTACTATGATTAAAATGGAAGAAAGTGAGACCAACAAGTCCGGTGCACAAGAGAAATGGAATAAATGACAAAGCAAATGGAATGACAAAATGGAATAAGTGCCTCATACATTGTTGGTCAACACAAATATTAACATTCCGGGATGGAGTCAGTGAGACCAAGTCCGATGCACAAGAGATTGATATTTGTGCTATCTTACCAGGCTCACTTACGCCACCCCAGAGTGTACCGGTGACCAAACATTTTAATCATCGGCATTTTGAAAATACCAAAGCAAATGGAATGCCAAAATGGAATAAGTGCTCATACATTGTTGGTCAAGGACTGAAGCGCGGCAACACGGGCCGGCATGATGCTAGGGAGGCCGGCACGGTCTTTGCATCAAGGACTCGTTCACTGGACGGCGAGAGAAGAAAAGTGGCATCTGCTGCAAAGTACTCTATAACTGTGGAGTCTGACGATTGTGGTTATGGCGATTATCATTATTCCCTCGGTGTGTCCAATCGTGGTCCGGCCATGGAGAAAAGCGCAGAGCGCAGGAGACGCGGCCACAAGAGAGGCGGCTGGGACTGGCGTGGTTCTACGCCGGAGAGGCAGGTCGGCGTTGTTGTCTCGTCAAGGCCTCGTTCACGGAACGACGGCTGGGGAAAGGGGGGCCCGTCTACAAAGTATATTGCGGCGTATAGGTGACCAAACATTCTAATCATCGGCACTAAAATGGAAGAAAGAGCCAAGTGGTATCTCAACTAGATATCATATGCCTCATACTTTGTTGGTCGAAAGAAATATTAACATTCAGGGATGGGGTCAGCGAGGCCAGGTAGGATGCACAAGAGATTGATATTTGTGCCATCGCACTAGGCTCAGTGGCCCCACCCCAGAGTGTACAAGTGACCAAACAATTTAATCATCAGCACTAAAATGGAAGAAAGGCCAATGCAATTAAGAAGTAGCTAGTATGAACTAAATGGAATGCCTCATACTTTGTTGGTCGAAACAAATATTAACATCCAGGGATGGAGTAAGTGAGGCCAGGTAGGATGCACAAGATATTGATATTTGTGCCGTCACACCAGGCTCACTTGCTCCACCCTCGAGTGTACGAGTGATCGACCAACCATCTAATCATCGGCAAGTACAAAAACACCACCAAACCAGCAACCATGGTGACATAAGTCAAGATGCTCAAACACACATAGCATGCATGGAGCAGATGCTCCAAAGGGATTATTCATCACTTGGTATATAGACCAAGTGATGCTGGCAAAAGAGAGGCCAATCAAGAACCAATAAATCCAGTAAGTGATAGATATGCCTAAACAAGCAACAACACATAGCATATCCCAGCTAACCAGATAAAACCAACCTTGACAGCCAACTTAATAACCTAGCATCACCTAGTCTTTTAAACCATCAGAAACTTCCCATTTTCTTCAAAGGATAACACAAGTGGCATTCATTTACATGATCCCCTACCGTGTATATCTCTATTTTCATCAAAGCCAACAAGAAATAGAAATTTATCATTACTCGCTTGAGTTCGTAACAAAGTCAGGGTACCATAAGGGATTATTCATCACTTGGTAGTAACCAAGTGATGTCGGCAAGAGAGAGGCCAAGCCTGAGCTAGTCAATCCAGTAGAGATGGATATGCATAAGTAAGCAAGAACACATAGCCTATCCAACTTAACCAGATAAAACCAACCTTGACAGCCAACTTAATAACCTAGCATCACCTAGTCTTTTAAACCATCAGAAACTTCCCATTTTCTTCAAAGGATAACACAGTGGCATTCATTTACATGATCCCCTACTGTGTATATCTCTATTTTCATCAAAGCCAACAAGAAATAGAAATTTATCATTACTCAGTTGAGTTCAAAACAAAGCTGGGGTACCATAAGGGATTATTCATCACTTGGTAGTAACCAAGTGATGTCGGCAAGAGAGAGGCCAAGCCTCGAGCTAGTCAATCCAAGTAGAGATGGATATGCATAAGTAAGCAAGAACACATAGCCTATCCAACTTAACCAGATAAAACCAACCTTGACAGCCAACTTAATAACCTAGCATCACCTAGTCTTTTAAACCATCAGAAACATCCCATTTTCTTCAAAGGATACCACAGTGGCATTCATTTACATGATTCCCTAATGTGAATATCTCTATTTTCACCAATTATCCAACTATGAGATGCAACCAATGGCAGTAGCAAGAGCTAATGAGGTCACAAAGACAAAGCACAAGCAATCACACCAAGTGAACCACTACCGAGGTACATCAACCATAAATTCATCCAAGCCAACAAGAAATAGAAATTTATCATTACTCAGCTTGAGTTCAAAACAAAGCTAGGGTACCCAACTCTAGTTGGCTTCCATCCAAGCTTCAATAACACATCAAAGGAATCATTACTGCATAATTAAGGAGTTCATCCAATACATGGTGAGAAGCTACAGAGACATGAGCAATGAGCCAAC
>NC_061508.1:232099561-232270217 GCF_022539505.1 Lolium rigidum | reverse complement strand
TGATGTTCGTTCCATTGTTCCCGGGCATTTTCAGCTTGAGGTATGCATAGTGCGGCACAGCCATGAACTTGGCATAGGCTGGTCTCCCGAGTATGGCGTGATACTGTGATTCCCAATTCACGACTTCGAACTCGATTTTCTCCTTCCTGAAATTGTCGGATTTGCCGAAGACGACGCTCAGGTATGCTTTGCCAAGAGAGTACGCTGGTGAAGTACGGAGAATCCCATGGAAGCGGGTGTCTGATTCTTCTAACATTCTCATGGTGATCCCCATACTTTGAATTGTGTCAAGGAATATCAGGTTGAGTCCACTTCCTCCGTCCATGAAGACTTTGCTCATCTTGAACCCTCCTATCTGTGCTTCGACCACTAGGGCGGGGTGTCCCGGTTTTGGTATAGTCATCGGGTGATCCGCTCGGCTGAACGTGATATTCTGAGACGACCACTCGACATACTCAGGGATGTTCGCCATGATGCTTTCTACCTGGTTGATTTCTCGGGTGAGCTTCTTCATTTCTCTCCTTGAGACGCCTGTCCTATGAATCATACTCATCTGCCCACGTGGTGGTGGAAATGCCTCGTTGGGTTGATGAGGTTGAGCTTGCTGGACCTGATGTTGCGGTGGAGGTGGTGGTGGTGGTGGTGGCGGTGGTAGCTATTGCTGGCCTGCCTGCTGGATGAGTTTATGCATATCGATGAACTGCCGACAGTCCCTGAGCAGGTGGCTAGACTTTATTTTACCATCCTTGGAATCGGTATATGAATGCAGGTAGCAGGGGCGTTGATCTGCTCAGCGTAGGGTAGTTCGGGAGCTCTCTGTTGTCGTGGTTTATAGTTGCCACGGTTCCCAGAGTTGTTCTGATTACCGTCCTGCCGATCATCTCGCCTGTCGTCGTGCCGATCATCCTGCCGATCAGAATATCCTGCGGCCACCAAGTTATTGTCATCGTAGCTGCGGTTCTTCCTTCTCTTGTTGCGATCCCTTCGACCACCCAAATCGTGCTTCGGCTGGTCGTCCTCTTCGTCGTCACTGCGCTGTCGTGGCTTTCGAATGTTGTCTTCGCCATCGGCCCAGCTGTTGGCGATTTCCATTAACTTGGTTATAGTTTTCGGCTTCTTGTGCCCAAGTTCTTCTATATAGCTTTCACGTCGGATGCCATCACTGAAGGCGTCGATCGCTCTATCGACAGATACGTCTTCCGCAGCGTTTAGGAGCTTGGTGAATCTCCCGATGTATGCACGCATCGACTCCTTCTGCTTTTGCTGACAATGCCGTAATTCCTCGATCCCGACGGGCCTTTTGTAGGTTGCTTGGAAGTTGGCGACAAAGGCTTCTACTAGGTCATCCCACGACTTAATGGAACCCTTTGGCAGATCTCTGAGCCAGGCTCGCGCTGAGTCCTTTAGGTAAAGGCAGTAGGCACTCGCATTGCTTGCTATCCGGTTCCCTTTTGCGGAATTCATCGTCCGTAGATAGTCCTCTATCCAGGATCTCGGCTCCTGCTGCCCATCGTACTTGGCGGCGTCGGTAGGGGTGGGTTTGAACTTCTTGGGTGGCATCATCTCCCGAATTTTGTAGCTTAAACAATCGGCTCCCCTAAGCTCGCCATCGTTCTCCTGGGTCTCGTCCGAAGAATCGCTGTCGAATTCCTCTCTAAGGGCGCGTTGTCGCCTTGCTTTGTCGATCCTACTCTGAGTAATTTCATCCCGAGCGTCTCTTGCGCGATGCTTTGAGCCGCTGGCCTGCAACGTGGTCTTCTCCTTCCGTGGAACTAGATTGTCTCCTAATATCGCGAGACTTTCTAAGGCGCCACGGTGAGCCTGAGCCATGGATCCTTCGGGACGCTGATTAATGAGGTATGCTGCAAGGTTGGTTGTTGCTCCCGCAACGTTTTTGGCCGTGGCATGCCCGCGGTGTCCATAGTCATAAAGGACTTGGTCAGGTTTGACGTTATCTCCCTTGCATCATCTTCCGAAAGCCTGGACATTCTTGACCGATGTTTGCCTCCTCCGTGGGTACTTCGGGAGGCACTTCCCTGCGAGCCTCTGCGTCGCTCGCTGGATCGGTCCGCTGCAGATAGGCGTTTCTCGAGGGTGGCTTGCTCCTTAGATAGGCGCTCACGATTTTTCTCCAATATGGAGCGGTAAGCGTTGAGAGTGCCAACCGTGGTTCCTGCCGGAAGCGGCGTATCGTTAAGTACGGCTGCCTTGGCTGCTGCCCACTCCTCCTCTGCGATGGTGTGGTCGCTGTTGTTGTTGCTGGCGCTGTTTTCAAAACTAGCTCGCCTGCTGGAACGGGGGGTGCGAACTTCGTCTCCCCTGTTAGCGACATAAACTTGGAGGGGTGCCACTCTTCGGGTGTCTCCTTGGGTGATGCTGCCGATGCTGTTCTCTCCCGATGAATAGTAGGCATTGCAGATGAACGGCGTGTCGCTTGACCCCAGTCCGTGCCTGGTGTCGCAGTTCATGCAGTAGTACGAGGTTAGCTCCGAGGACGCAGGATCATCAGATCCGACCGACATAGAGGACGCCGAACGGGGAGTCGAAGGCGCGGATGGACTCGACGGGCTTATCGGGCCAGCCGAAAGGTCAAGTGATGACGACGCGCTCGGACTCGTCGATCTGGAGATGGGAGATTCTAGCAGCCGAAGAATTCCTTCTGAGTTGACGTTGTAGTGGACGCTCCCGAAGGCCATCTCCATGTTGCCTTGTAGACCGGAGAAAGTCGAGCGAGATGAATCGCTATGTGGGGTGAATTCGTAGGAGCCGAAACGAATTGGGCTTCCCAAACGAGGCGATGATGGTGTTGACGAAGCTGCTGATGACATGACAGGTTCAGCCGATGTACGATCTTGTGCCGACAGGGTTCCCACAGACGGAGCCAATTGTCGAGGGTACTCCTCGCCAATGCCCTCCGATAGGGGCTTAGGGGTTGATGGAATCCTGCAAGCTGACACGAGACATCGGTTCACAGACAAGCGGGGAGAGCGATTTACCCAGGTTCGGGGCCCTCGATGAGGTAAAACCCTTACGTCCCGCTCGTCTGTTCTTGATTATGATGACAATGGGTTACAATGGGGTGCCGAATAGTTCGGCTGAGATCTCGTCGAGATGGCTATTGCTAAGGTGACCTAGCTCTAAGCTTTTGCTGGCTAAGATTGCTAAGATTGATCGTGTCCCTCGGCAGCCCCTCTCCCGGCCTTTATATAGGAGGCTAGGTCTCAAGAGGTCTCACCGAGTACGACTAGGTTTACAGTAATTTTAGATCCGATCTTTCCTTGTTCGATCGCTTCCTTGTCTTGCCCGTCAAGGTACCTTCTGGTGCGCCGTCCTAGTGGCCCATCTCTCCTTCAAGTGTCTTCATGGGCCTCCAATTAGTCAATACAGGATAGGGTAATGTGGGTTACCCGAAGGGTAGTGCCCACGTCACCAAGCCACCCCCACGTCTCGACTCCAAGAAGGCGGAGCGCGATCGCCTCAAACTGCTGTCCACAGCAGGGAAAGGGTCACGCCCGCTGATCCCCGGCGCCACATAAGTATTTGGAAACACATCTCACTGAATGTGTAACTTTGTTATTTAAATCTTTCCTTTGCTTGTTACAGGAGCCAGAAGGTCCCGGCTTCACGGGCTAACACCCAGAAGCCAATCACTAAATATTTGAGGACGTCTCCGGCCACCACCAAGCACCTCCAACCCAGCTCCCCACTCGACTCCGCCTGAGGCACAGCCCTCCCCCAACTCAGCTGCCCAAGCTCAACCGGAAATTATTCCCGTGAGCAGCGAGAAGGGAGGCGGAAGCTGCTCCGCTACGAAGCGGGCCGCTCCGGAGGAGCCTCAAGACAAGATCCCGGAGGAGGCGGAAGTGACCTCCAACGACAAGGCTGAAGCTTCGGCTAAGGATGCCGTCGGTTTTCCGACCAATTTCAGTGATCCATCGAACCTTTACTCCACTCCGAAGGCTTATTCACAAAAGTTCTTCCACAAGTTGACGGAGTTGGAAAAATGGGAGCTTGAGAAGGACCTGCTGAACTCCATGCCGAGCAACGCATGGGGTAAAGTTGATGTTGATTCTTCCGAGATTCAACTTCACAAAAAAGGAGATCAGTTACTTCTTCGACCAACTGCTCGTCAAGCGCAAGGTAAACCAATATTCCCATTAGCCCCAAGTATCTAGGCGGAAACTAGCAAGAGTTAGCACCTTTATACTTTGAGTAAACCAAACTGAATTTTTTTAAAGTGTCATGGTAGCCCCCAAGCGTTATGACGGAATTTTTCTGGCAATGTTGCTTCGAAAGAGTCTACACTTAAAACTGATATTCATCCGGAAACTTATCCATGCTCTATAACTGTTACAAGAACAACATGCGCTACATTATGAATTTCACAAAAACATCTCCCTGCAGCGTCGTGTCACCCTGAGCCAGGCGCATGAGATCCAGGCTTGCAAAGAAAAAAGTGCGGATCTAGAAAAGCAGCTGACGGAAACCCAAGGTATGTCTCCGACCAAGCTTACCATTAGTCCAAATTTCCGAATTTGAATTGAATGTTAGTTAACTTTGACAGGTGCATCTTCCTCCCTCGCCACTGCTTCCTCCGAGCTCGAGAACCTGCGCTCCGCGTACAAGGACTTAGAGACAAAGCTCACGGAGGCGGAGACGAAGCGGAAGTTTGCAGAAAAACAGTTGGCGGAGAAGAACTCTGATTTTTTCAAGAAAGAGGCTGATTTTGTGACCAAGCGGAAGGTTGACAGCAACCCACTGAAGAAACTTCAAAATGATGTCCATGGGCCCCGGAATTACATGACAACAGCGGAGATAGGCTGGGACCTACTCAACACTGATGTCATGGGTAAGTATCCGGAACTTCCTAAGTCAAACTAATCCCCTGAACTCAAACTGATGCTTAGCTCCGACCATTCTTTGCGCAGAACCGCTTGGGTATGATGAGGAACGCCACAACTAGTTCCCACACGATGATCTGATCCGGCTCGCCGGAGATGATTGCAAAGATCTGATCTCCGCGTGCCGGAAAATCTGCTACAATTTGGCGATTAAGGAGAGCAGTACATGCGATGTCCGTGATCTTATAAAGAGGATGGATGCTCTTCCAGAACTTGTTGTCAATCTTCACGCCTCATCTGCCAGGGGCGCCGCCCAGATGTTTTTGGCTATGTACTTGGCGCGTGCTCCGGAGCTAGACATCGATCTCACCACTACCGGAGTTTCTCCGGATGCAAATGTAGACGCATTATTGGATGCATGAAGTGGTTACGATACCCGGATTGCGCGCCGCATTCGCCACAATGAATTTTACGACAAGGTGGTGCTTCCCGCTGACGAAGGCCTTGAAGCATAATATGACAAGGAGCGAGAAGCAGAAGCACGTCCTGTCGGATCCGGCGACGAAGGCCAATTTACATGGACCAGTTCCAAGGACCAATCCAAGGGTGGTGCTACTTCTCCGACAGAAGAAGCTGAGGATGATGATGATGAAGGTGCTGTGTCTTCTCCGGCCAAAGAAGCGGAAGATGAGCAAACACAAACTGAAGATGAAGCGCGCTCTTCTCCGGCCAAGGAGAAGTAAAAGACTTATTCCTGCGGAAAAACAATGCATCATTTTGGCCCCATCCAGGGTTTGTAATATATAACTTAAATATTCATAAGTAGCTAGGACAAAACAATTGCATGGGCGGAAAAACTTATCCTGTTATTCGTTCAGTATTATATGCATGTTTCGTTTGTTGAAAAAGCAAGTGCTAGTTTCTAAGTTTTTCGGCTTGCTTGTTTGACCTTCCATGAGCTGGGAGACCTTTAGCCGGAAACGCTCGCCTGCAGCGACGAAGCCTGATACGTCCCAAACGTATCTATAATTTTTGATGCTCCATGCTTGTTTTGTTACAATTCTTATATGTTTTATGTGCACTTTTCCACACTTTTTTGCATTTTCTAGGAGTAACCTATTAACGCAGTGCCAGTTCCTGTTTTCTGCTGTTTTTGTGTTTCAGAAAAGTTGTACATGAAAGTTTCTCGGAATTCGACGAAATAAAAGCCCAGAGTCTTATTTTTCTGGGACGAAGATGGAGCCAGAAGGACACGCGCAGGAGAGCTGCCATAGTGCCAATACATAGGGCAGGCGCGGCCCCACCCTTGGCCGCGCCTGGCCCACGTACTGGCGCCTCGACGCCTCGTTTGCTCCATCCTTCCACCTATTTTATTCCTCGTATCGGGAAAACCCCAGGGACGAGAGCCTCCATCCATGAAAAGTTCCGACACCGCCGTCAACCGAAACCCTAGTTCGGGAGGGTTCTACAGTCCATCCCGGCACCCTGCCGGAGAGGGAAATCACCGTCGGAGGCCTCTACATCGCCATGTCTACATCTGAGGTGATGCGTGAGTAGTCCTCCACGGGACCATGGGTCGATAGCAGTAGCTAGATGGCTGTCCTCTCCTTGCTGTGCTTCATGTATAGATCTTGTGAGCTGCCTAACATGATCAAGATCATCTATTTGTAATTGGTACATGTTGGTTTGATGTGGATCCTTGATGTCTACTCACACTTCTTTTCCTGTAGACAGTGTTGGGCCTCCAAGAGCAGAGGTTTGTAGAACAGCAGTAAGTTTCCCTTAAGTGAATCACCCAAGGTTTATCGAACTCAGGGAGGTAGAGGACAAATATATCCCTCTCAAGCAACCCTGCAATCACGATACAAGAAGTCTCTTGTGTCCCCAACACACCTAATACACTTTCCAGATGTATAGGTGCACTAGTTCGGCGAAGAGATAGTGAGATGCAAGTGATATGGATGAATATGAGTGGTAATAGAAATCTGAATAAAATATGGCAGCGAGTAAACATGCAGTAGAACAGTAAATAAACGGAGATTCGATATTTGGAAATAAGGCCTAGGGATCATACTTTCACTAGTGGACACTCTCAACATTGATCACATAACTGAATAAACAAATACTAGTTTCTCTACACTCTCTTGTTGGATGACAAACACCATTCATTGTGTAGGGCTACAAGAGCTCCCTCAAGCCGGAGTTAACAAGCTCCACAACATTCGGTGTTCATATTTAAGTAACCTTAGAGTGCATGATAGACCATTGCAATTATACCGAGTACTAACATAGCATGCACACTCGTCACCGTCGAGCTATGAAAGGGGGAATAGATCGCATCAATACTATCATAGTAATAGTTAACTTCATAATCTACAAGAGATCACAATCATAACCTACGCCTAAGTACTACATGATGCACACACTTGTCACCATTACATCATGAAGGAGGAATAGAATACTTTAATAACATCACTAGAGTAGCACATAGATGATATTCAACTAGATCACAAAGCTCATGATCACATAAAGATCACATGGGAGAGAGAGATGAACCACATAGCTACCGGTACAGCCCTTAGCCTCGGGGGAGAACTACTCCCTCCTCATCATAGGAGACAGCAGCGTTGATGAAGATGGCGGTGGTGTCGATGGAGATGCCTTCCGGGGGCACTTCCCCGTCCCGGCAGGGTGCCGGAACAGAGACTTCTGTCCCCCGAATTGGAGTTTCGCGATGGCGGCGGCTCTGGAAGGTTTTCTGGTGTTTCGTCAATCCGTGTCGAAGATTTAGGTCAGGACGGCTTAAATAGGCGAAGAGGCGGAGTCGGAGGGGCCATGGGGGACCCACACAGTAGGGGGGCGCCCCCCTCTGGCCGCGCCGCCACCATGTGTGGGGGCCCTGGGCCTCCCCTCTGGTCCCTCTTCGGTGTTCTGGAAGCTTCGTGGAAATATAAGATCGTGGGCCTTGATTTCGTCCAATTCCGAGAATATTTCCTTACTAGGATTTCTGAAACCAAAAACAGCAGAAAACGAGAACTGGCACTTCGGCATCTCGTCAATAGGTTAGTTCCGGAAAACGCATCAAAACGATATAAAGTGTGAACAAAACATGTAGGTATTGTTATAAAACAAGCATGGAACATCAGAAATTATAGATACGTTGGAGACGTATCAGCATCCCCAAGCTTAGTTCCTACTCGTCCCCGAGTAGGTAAACGATAAAAAGAATAATTTCTGTAGTGACATGCTACTTACATAATCTTGATCATACTATTGTAAAGCATATGAGATGAATGAAGTGATTCAAAGCAACGGTGAAGATAATGAGTAAACAAATGAGTCATATAGCAAAGACTTTTCATGAATAATACTTTCAAGACAAGCATCAATAAGACTTGCATAAGAGTTACTCATAAGCAATAAATTCTTAGTAGAAAGTTTTGAAACAACACAAAGGAAGATATAAGTTTCAGCGGTTGCTTTCAACTTCAACATATATATCTCATGGATAGTTGTCAACACAAAGTAATATAACAAGTGCAATAGGTAAACATGTAAGAATCAATGCACACAGTTCACACAAGTGTTTGCTTCTAAGATAGAAAGAAGTAGGTAAACTGACTCAACAATGAAGTAGAAGATTGGCCCTTCGCAGAGGGAAGCATGGATTACTATTTTTGTGCTAGAGCTTTTCATTTCGAAAACATAGAAACAATTTTGTCAACGGTAGTAATAATTCATATGTGTTATGTATAAGATATCCTATAAGTTGCAAGCCTCATGCATAGATTACCAATAGTGCCCGCACCTTGTCCTAATTAGCTTGGATTAACATGGATTATCATTGCATAACATATGTTTCAACCAAGTGTCACAAAGGGGTACCTCTATGCCGCCTGCACAAAGGTCTAAGGAGAAAGATCGCATTTGATTTCTCGTTTTTTATTATTCTCAAATTAGACATCCATACCGGGACAAGATAGACAACAGATAATGGACTCCTCTTTAATGCATAAGCATTAAACAACAGATAATATTCTCATAAGAGATTGAGGATTAATTGTCCAAACTGAAACTTCCACCATGGATCATGGCTTTAGTTAGCGGCCCAATGTTCTTCTCTAACAATATGCATACTCAAACCATTTGATCATGAAAATCGCTCTTACTTCAGACAAGACGAACATGCATAGCAACTCACATGATATTCAACAAAGGTGTAATAGTTGATGGCGTCCCCAGAAATATGGTTACCGCTCAACAAGCAACTTATTAAGAAATAAGACACATAAGTACATATTCTTCACCACAATAGTTTTTAAGGCTATTTTTCCCATGAGCTATATATTGCAAAGACAAAGAATAGAATTTAAAGGTAGCACTCAAGTAATGTACTTTGGAATGGTAGAGAAATACCATGTAGTAGGTAGGTATGGTGGACACAAATGGCATAGTATTTGGCTCAAGGATTTGGATGCACGAGAAGAATTCCTCTCAATACAAGGCTAGGCTAGCAAGGTTGTTTGAAGAAAACTCAAGTATAAAAGGTGCAGCAAAGCTCACATATGAACATATTGTAAGTATTATAAGACTTTACATCGTCTCCTTGTTGTTCAAACACCTTAACCAGAAAATATCTAGACTCTAGAGAAACCAATCATGCAAAGCAAATTTTAACAAGCTCTATGTAGTTCTTCATTAATAGGTGCAAAGTACATGATGCAAGAGCTTAAACATGATCTATATGAGCACAACAATTTCCAAGTATCAAATTATTCAAGACATTATACCAATTACCACATGCAGCATTTTCTGTTTCCAACCATATAACAATTAACGAAGCGGTTTTCAACTCCGCCATGAACATTAAAAGTAAAAGTGAAGAACACTAGTGTTCATATGAAAAAGCGGAGCGTGTCTCTCTCCCACACAAGGTATGATCCAATTTATTCAGAGAACTAAGATAACAAAACGAAAATAAAAGCACACAAACGCTCCAAGTAAAGTACATAAGATGTGACGGAATAAAAATATAGTTTCACTAGAGGTGACCTGATAAGTTGTCGATGAAGAAGGGGATGCCTTGGGCATCCCCAAGCTTAGATGCTTGAGTATTCTTGAAATATGCAGGGATGAACCACAGGGGCATCCCCAAGCTTAGACTTTTCACTCTTCTTGATCATATTGTATCATCCTCCTCTCTTGACCCTTGAAAACTTCCTTCACACCAAACTCAAAACAAACTCATTAGAGGGTTAGTGCATAATCAAAAATTCACATATTCAGAGGTGACATAATCATTCTTAACACTTCTGCAAATTTCACAAAGCTACTGAAAGTTTATAGAACAAAGAAATCCATTCAACATAGCAAAAGAGGCAATGCGAAATAAAAGGCAGAATCTGTCAAAACAGAATAGTCCGTAAAGACGAATTTTTCAGGGGCACTTAACTTGCTCAGATGAAAAAACTCAAATTGAATGAAAGTTGCGTACATATCTGAGGATCACACACGTAAATTGGCAGATTTTTCTGAGTTACCTACAGAGAGGCCTATTCAAATTCGTGACAGCAATAAATCTATTTCTGCGCAGTCATCCAAATCTAGTATCAACCTTAATATCAAAAACTTTACTTGGCACAACAATGCAATAAAATAAAGATAAGGAGAGGTTGCTACAGTAGTAATAACTTCCAAGACACAACAAAACAGTAGCAAAATAAAAACATGGGTTATCTCCCAAGAAGTGCTTTCTTTATAGCCATTAAGATGGGCTCAGTAATTTTAATGATGCACTCTCAAGAAATAGTAGTTGAAGCAAAAGAGGGCATCAAAAGGCAAGTATGAAACAAATTTAAGCCTAACCCACTTCCTATGAAAAGGAATCTTGTACACAAATAAATTCATGAACAACAAAGTGACAAGCATAGGAAGATAAAACACAAGTAACTTCAAAATTCTCAACATAGAGAGGGGAAACTTAATATTATTAAGATGCATATAACCATGTTTCCCTCTCTCATAATAACTTTCAGTGGCATCATGATCAAATTCAACAATGTAACTATCACATAAATCATTCTTATTCACATGCATAAAAGTATCATTACTCTCCACATAAGCATAATCAATTTTATTAGTAATAGTGGGAGTAAAACTAGCACAACCATCATTGTAATCATCATAAATTGCAGGCATGGTATAATCATAATAACCTTTATCCTCCATAGTAGGTGGCACCAAAATACCACTATCATTATAATCATCATAAATGGGAGGCAAAGTATCATCAAAGAAAATTTTCTCCTCAAAACTTGGGGGACTAAAAATATCATGCTCATCAAAACCAGCTTTCCCAAGCTTAAATTCTTCCATAGCATTATCAACAATGGTGTTCGTAGCGTTCATACTAATATCATTGCTACTAGCATGCAAATAAGGTTCCATAGGTTTTTTAATTTTCGCATCAAACAATCCATGTCTTAACTCAGGAAATAGAATAAAAAGCTCATTGTTATTTTCCATTATGCCTAACTAGTGAAAAATAAAAACAAGAAACAAAAAGATGCAATTGCAGGATCTAAAGGAAATAGCTTCGAGCACTCACACACCGGCAACAGTGCTAGGAAATATCTTAGTAGTCGGAGGATGTGAATACCTTTTACCTTACCTCCCCGGCAACGGCGCCAGTAAAATAGCTTAGTTGCCGGGGTCCGGAGTGTGAGTGCCTTTTACCTTACCTCCCCGGCAACGGCGCCGTAAAATAGCTTGATGTCTACTCACACTTCTTTTCCTGTAGACAGTGTTGGGACTCCAAGAGCAGAGGTTTGTAGAACAGCAGCAAGTTTCCCTTAAGTGAATCACCCAAGGTTTATCGAACTCAGGGAGGTAGAGGACAAAGATATCCCTCTCAAGCAACCCTGTAATCACGATACAAGAAGTATCTTGTGTCCCCAACACACCTAATACACTTGTCAGATGTATAGGTGCACTAGTTCGGCGAAGAGATAGTGAGATGCAAGTGATATGGATGAATATGAGTGGTAATAGCAATCTGAATAAAATATGGCAGCGAGTAAACATGCAACAGAACAGTAAATAAACGGAGATTCGATATTTGGAAATAAGGCCTAGGGATCATACTTTCACTAGTGGACACTCTCAACATTGATCACATAACTGAATAAACAAATACTAGTTTCTCTACACTCTCTTGTTGGATGACAAACACCATTCATTGTGTAGGGCTACAAGAGCTCCCTCAAGCCCGAGTTAACAAGCTCCACAACATTCGGTGTTCATATTTAAGTAACCTTAGAGTGCATGATAGACCATTGCAATTATACCGAGTACTAACATAGCATGCACACTGTCACCGTCAGGCTATGAAAGGGGGAATAGATCGCATCAATACTATCATAGTAATAGTTAACTTCATAATCTACAAGAGATCACAATCATAACCTACGCCAAGTACTACATGATGCACACACTGTCACCATTACATCATGAAGGAGGAATAGAATACTTTAATAACATCACTAGAGTAGCACATAGATGATATTCAACTAGATCACAAAGCTCATGATCACATAAAGATCACATGGGAGAGAGAGATGAACCACATAGCTACCGGTACAGCCCTTAGCCTCGGGGGAGAACTACTCCCTCCTCATCATAGGAGACATCAGCGTTGATGAAGATGGCGGTGGTGTCGATGGAGATGCCTTCCGGGGGCACTTCCCCATCCCGACAGGGTGCCGGAACAGAGACTTCTGTCCCCCGAATTGGAGTTTCGCGATGGCGGCGGCTCTGGAAGGTTTTCTGGTGTTTCGTCAATCCGTGTCGAAGATTTAGGTCAGGACGGCTTAAATAGGCGAAGAGGCGGAGTCGGAGGGGCCACGGGGGACCCACACAGTAGGGGGGCGCCCCCCCTCTGGCCGCGCCGCCACCATGTGTGGGGGCCCTGGGCCTCCCCTCTGGTCCCTCTTCGGTGTTCTGGAAGCTTCATGGAAATGTAAGATCGTGGGCCTTGATTTCGTCCAATTCCGAGAATATTTCCTTACTAGGATTTCTGAAACCAAAAATAGCAGAAAATAGGAACTGGCACTTCAGCATCTCGTCAATAGGTTAGTTCCGGAAAACGCATCAAAACGATATAAAGTGTGAACAAAACATGTAGGTATTGTTATAAGACAAGCATGGAACATCAGAAATTATAGATACGTTGGAGACGTATCAATCCTTTATAGAGAGATTGCTTTGGTTGAGATTATGTATTATGTTATTATGATCTTGCATGCTATCCGTGTCTAGTAGATGCTCTGGCCAAGTAGATGCTAGCGACTACAAGAGGGAGTATTTATGCTCGATAGTGGGTTCATGCCTCTATTTAACCATGGGAAGTGACCTTGTTCTCTATGGTTGTAGATGTGATGTTTCTACTAGGGAGAAAACAGCGGTGTTCTATTCAAGGGTAGTTTCATCGTTTACTTTACACACATTGCTTAAAGCGATAGTCCGTTGCTTGCAACTTAATACTGGAGGGTGTCGCGGATGCAATCCTGAAGGTGGATTATTAGTCATAGATGCAGTTGGATTACGGTCTATTTATATTGTTGTAATGCTTGCATACTTTCATAGCATGTATTCTGCACCAACCATTAGCGTAGAATCTTTGTTTGTCAATTGCCCATCTGTAATTTGTTTACCCAGCAAATTTATTTTATTGGGGAGGCGTCTCTAGTGAACCGTGGACCCCGGTCCTTCTTCTTTTAATTGCAATCTTCTACAGCATTTTCCTGTTCTGTTCTCTGCAAACAATTCTTCTTCCACACAGTTCGTTTAATCCTTTGTTTTCAGCAAAACCAGTGAGCTTGACAACCTCGCTGAAAGTTGGGGACAAAGTACTTGGTTGTTTGTGTGCAGGTCTCCACGTTGCTGCTCACGCCGGCAGTGCGCCCTGCCACGAGTTGGTTCGCAACACCTCGGGAGAGAACGTTTTTCTCCTACTGGTTGATAAACCTTGGTTTCTTACTGAGGGAAAACTTCCTGCTGTGCTCATCATAGCTTCCTCTTGGGGTTCCACTCAACGTTGCGCATAAATTCTGCTTCATCAACTTCACACCAGCAAGACTTTTACTGGCGCCGTTGCCGGGGAGAAAAGCATATCTTATGCGAGGGGAGTCTCTCACTCTCAACTCTTTTACTTTGTTATTGTTTTGCTTGCATATTTTATTTTTTATCTTGTTTGCATTTTATATCGAAAATCCAAAAAAAATTAGTATAGTTTCTATTTGTGTTGTTTACTTTACTTTGCAAAATGAATGTCCCTGAAGTTGAGGTTCGTACTTTTAAGCAACAAGGGGGTGAAAGTTTGAAAGATGCTTGGTATAGAATATATGATGCTCATCATAGATGTACTAAGAAATATTCTACTATGATTCTTCTTAGGAATTTCTATGTTGGTATTTCTACTTGGAATAGATATGTTCTAGATAATCTTATTGGTGGTAATTTCCTAGGTGCTCCCGCTTCGGAAGCCTATGTTTTAATTGAAAGTTTAGTAGGAAGTCCTCCCATTAATGTTGCTAAAACTGAGATCACTTTAGAAGAGGTGGTAAAAATACTAGATTCTTTAGAGAAAAGCTTGCCCAATTTACTTTTTGATGCTATCCATACTAATGAGTTGATAGGAGGAATCAATAAAAAATTGCTGTTTTGGAGGGTAGCATTGCA
This sequence comes from Lolium rigidum, assembly GCF_022539505.1. Taxonomy (NCBI): domain Eukaryota; kingdom Viridiplantae; phylum Streptophyta; class Magnoliopsida; order Poales; family Poaceae; genus Lolium; species Lolium rigidum. The sequence continues at coordinate 232,255,638 of NC_061508.1, read as the reverse complement.
AATGATGATAGAACTATTAGAATTGGTAAACTTGAAGAAGCTATGGAAACTTTGAGTTCAATTTTTTCCTCTCTTGGTTTCAAAAAGGAGAGAGCTTTTGTTGGGAAAGAACAAAAAATTATGTAACTAAGAATAAATTGCATGTTGAATGTTTAAATTTTTTCCTCTCTTGGTTTCCTCCCTAAGGCACCCAAACCAAAAACCCGTGATATGTTTAAATTTGATAAAACTTTTAGTGCAACTAAGAATAAATTGCATGTTGAATGTTCAGAGGTGTCTAAGGTACTTGATGATACAAATGGTGTTTTGGAAGAAGTAATTGATCTTGATGCTTTACCTCTTGACAATACTTGATTTGCACCCTTTCTGCGCCTAGCTCAAAGGCGTTAAAGAAAAGCGCTTATGGGAGACAACCCATGTTTTATTTCTGTTATTTTTGCTTTGTTGAGTCTTGGCAGTTATTTCTACTGTAATAACCTCTCATTATCATTTTTATTTCTTTTTTGTGCCAAGGGTAGCCTCTAATATAAAGAAAGCAGTGTTTGGGGTATTTGCAATTCTGAAACAGATTCTGTGCTGGTCACGAAAAAAATCTAAAAAATCTCCAGCATGTTATTTTGAGCTGAATTTTTTTTTGATTATGCCCTAGTATGTTATCTAACTTTTGTTAGTTTAGAATTTTGCGATTTGAGCAACAGAACTATTTCTTTAATTTCTATCTCTGCCTGCTGGTCTATTTTGATAGATTTCTGCCATGTTTTGCATTTGCGTCTTATGCTTCGTATTTTTGAGTTCTTTTGTGAAAAAGAGCTTTGGGAATAAGTAGCTACAGTAGCATATGTTAAAATGAGTGTTTGATATGCGCCATTACTTAAGCCTTGCTGGTTTGATATATTTTTATTTGCACTAATGTTGCTAATCAATTGTGCTGAGTTTTGTGTAAAGGAAGTTTTCAAGTGTAGGGAGAGAAGAATGATGCAATAAGATGAAGCATGGACAAGAGCTCAAGCTTGGGGATGTCCCCTGGACCCCCAAGAAATATCCAAGAAGTACAAGCGTCAAAGCTTGGGGATGCCCAAGGCATCCCCTCTTCATCAACAAAAAGCACCAGGTCATTTTTCAACACACTATATTTGTATTCCTTCATGTGATATGTGTTATCCTTGGAGCGTCTTTACTTTTTGCTGTGTGTTTACTTTCAATAAATTTGGATCCCATCATTCATGTTTACTTTGGAGTGAGACACGCTCCACCGCTTTGCATATTTACTTTGGAGTGAGACACGCTCCGCTGTTTTGCATGTTTATTTTGGAGTGAGACACGCTCCACTGTTATGCATTTTGCGTTGGAGAGAGACACGCTCCACTTTTATATTTATTTGTGTATCAATATCTCTCTGGACATTTACTTGTTTTTCATATATGAGAGTTGTTTGGTTTCATTTTGTTGGCGTTGTAAGCATGAAAAAAGTTTTATGTGTATGTGATGCAAATGGAAGCATTTTTAGACTGTGGCATAGTTATTTTTGCATATCTTGCTAGATGTTCTTCTCATGATGAGCTTGTTAATTATGTTTTCATTATGATTAGTCTCAAATACTGAGAGTGTTTAGTGTGCCATTTAAGGTTTCATGCATTGTTTTTAGCATACAATAGAAAAGCATAATATTATGGTATATATTCTCCTGCGAATGTTGTTATTTGGGTCGACTTGGCACATGTTTTGCAACATGTTACGACTACATTCCAGTCAATTCTTGCCTCTATGATCATTTAGTTTGCAACTTGTGTATCACTTTATGATTTGATTAATATATTTTGTCGATGTGCATGATTATGGCCATTATGCTCTCTTAGTTGGTCGCACCCGGTCTTTTTCTAGCCTCCATTTGTGTGAGTATTTATTCATGCATCCAACCACCAAAAACCAAATATGCCAAAGTGTACACCATATCTACCTACATGTGGTATTTCATTGCCATTCCGTAGTAGTTTGCTCATGTGCTACCTTTAAATTTCAAAGTATTATATTTTTGTTGCTCATGGGAAAGTAGTCAAAAATGACTATTGTGCCTAGCATGTGTTCCTTGTGTAACCGTAGCTCTTCTAAGTTGCTTGTTGTGTGATAACCATTGAAATACTGGGGACACCTCAGCGTGCTTTGCCGATGAATATCATGTGGGTTGCTATGCATGTTCATCTTGTCTGAAATGAAGGAGATTATCCATACAAAATAGTTTGAGTATACATTTTTGTTAGAGAAGAACATTGGGCCGCTAACCGAAGCCATGTATCATGGTGGAAGTTTCAGTTGGACAAATCCTCAATCTCTTATGAGAAAGCTTCTAGAAATAAAAAAAAATAAGAGGAGTCCATTTATCTGTTGCTCGTGTCGTCCCGGTATGGATGTCCCAAGTTGAAGATGCTTTAAAAATGAGAAATCAAAAGCAATGCATCTCCTAGGACCTTTGTACAGGAGGCGTGGGGGTACCTCTTTGTGATACTCGGTTAAAACAACTTGTATGTGATGAGAGCTAATGGTGATCCGAGGTGAGTAGGACGAGGTGTAGCACTAGTAGCAATTATGCTTGAGGCTTGCAGTTTAGAAGTAGCACTTCTGCACAACCCATATGCTTTGTACTCACCGTTGACATCATCCACCTCTCAAAAGTGCATTTTATACTCTTGTTGTTTCAATAAAAAGCTCTAGCACATGAGTGATCTTACTTGCCTCTCAAAGAGAGACCTTCTTTTACTTTTATGTTGAGTCTCCACCTTCTAGTTTATGTACCACTTATGAGAGCATATTTGTCATTCTTAGTTTTATGTGCATGGTCCCAAGATTTTATTTATTGATCCATAATTGTGGTATTGCTTGTTCAAACTTTTTGTTTCTAGTCATCCTTATAACCTTTTAAAGGTGTCCAAGCATTTATGTTTTGCTTCCACTTATGGGACAAGCTGAGTACCACTTTATTATGTATCTATGCTATGCTCTTGACAATCACTTTGCTTTCCATGCATGTTATACATTTTCTTTTGTTTGATTACTATTCTTGTTTTAGCATGGTTATTAGTTTTCATTGTTTGATTATATCTATCATACTTATGTTAGGATTCTATGATTCGAGCTATGTTTGCTTTTACACTTAGATTGATCAAAGTAGTGTGACAACATGTCAGCTCAAAAATTATTTGTTTGTTATTACTTACCTACTCGAGGACGAGCAGGAGTTAAGCTTGGGGATGTTGATACGTCCCAAATGTATCTATAATTTTTGATCCTCCATGCTTGTTCTGTTACAATTCTTATATGTTTTATGTGCACTTTTCCACACTTAGCATTTTCTGGGACTAACCTATTAACGCAGTGCCAGTTCCTGTTTTCTGCTGTTTTTGTGTTTCAGAAAAGTTGTACATGAAAGTTTCTCGGAATTGGACGAAACAAATGCCCAGAGTCTTATTTTTCTAGGACGAAGACGGAGCCAGAAGGACACGCACAGGAGAGCTGCCACATGGCAGTACATAGGGTAGGCGCGGCCCCACCCTTGGCTGCGCCTGGCCCATGTACTGGCGCCTCGTCGCCTCGTTTGCTCCGCCCTTCTGCCTATTTTATTCCTCGTATCGGGAAAACCCCAAGGACGAGAGCTTCCATCCACGAAAAGTTCCGACGCTGCCATCAACCGAAACCCTTGTTCGGGAGGGTTCTGCAGTCCATCCCGGCACCCTGCCGGAGAGGGAAATCGCCGCCGGAGGCCTCTACATCGCCATGTCTTCATCCGAGGTGATGCATGAGTAGTCCTCCACGGGACCATGGGTCCATAGCAGTAGCTAGATGGCTTTCCTCTCCTTGTTGTGCTTCATGTATAGATCTTGTGAGCTGCCTAACATGATCAAGATCATCTATTTTTAATTGCTACATGTTGGTTTGATGTGGATCCTTTATAGAGAGATTGCTTTGGTTGAGATTATGTATTATGTTATTATGATCTTGCATGCTCTCCGTTTCTAGTAGAATGCTCTAGCCAAGTAGATGCTAGCGACTCCAAGAGGGAGTATTTATGCTCGATAGTGGGTTCATGCCTCTATTTAACCATGGGAAGTGACCTTGTTCTCTACGGTTGTAGATGTGCTGTTGCTACTAGGGAGAAAACAGCGGTGTTCTATTCAAGGGTAGTTTCATCGTTTACTTTACACACATTGCTTAAAGCGATAGTCCGTTGCTTGCAACTTAATACTCGGAGGGTGTCGCCGATGCAATCCGGAAGGTGGATTATTAGTCATAGATGCAGCTTGGATTACGGTCTATGTATATTGTTGTAATGCCCGCATACTTTCATAACATGTATTCTGCACCAACCATTAGCGTAGAATCTCTGTTTGTCAATTGCCCATCTGTAATTTGTTTACCCAGCATATTTATTTTATTGGGGAGGCGTCTCTAGTGAACTGTGGACCCCGGTCCTTCTTCTTTTAATTGCAATCTTCTACAACATTTTCATGTTATGTTCTCTGCAAACAATTCTACTTTCACATGGTTCGTTTAATCCTTTGTTTTCAGCAAAACCAGTGAGCTTGACAACCTCGCTGAAGGTTGGGGACAAAGTACTTGGTTGTTTGTGTGCAGGTCTCCACGTTGTTGCTGACGCCGGCAGCGCGCCCTACCACGAGTTGGTTCGCAACACCTCGGGGGAGAACGTTTTTCTCCTACTGGTCGATAAACCTTGGTTTCTTACTGAGGGAAAACTTCCTGCTGCGCATAAATTCTCCTTCACCAACTTCACACGAGAAAAGCCCAATGGCGATCCGTCAATAACCACGGACACAAGCCCCCAGCCAAGGTGCCGGAAGTCGCTAGCAGGAATCCATAAGTTTGCAACAAAAAACTCATCCACCAGAAAACTTAAGCTCACATCCTAAAGGACGATTTTGAAAATCACAACTGTTGTGGGTATACTTTATGGGTATATCAACGGCATGGCCTAGATCCGGCAAGCCTGAGTGGCCCATAGTTGGTGATGTGGCATGTGGCCCATCGGGCGGCCAAGTTGCTGTAGATCCTGAAGGATGAAGTCCAGCCCAGGAACAGGAAGCCGGATCCCAACCGACCTACGAAGGATGCCGGAACCGTGGAGGCCCATAAGGTATCCCGATCCCGCACGACATAGATGGAAGGCGGATCCTTGACGTACACGGCAAGACGTTGTACCGTAGTTAGGCAACTTGTATTCCAGCTAGGACTCTCCATGTAAATCCTAGATTCGTGCGCCTTTATAAGACGGATCCCGGGAGCCCTAGAGGCACAACCAAAACTCGTTGTAACAACGTGAAAGCGCCCAGATAATTCCAGATAAGCAGCAGTAGGCTTTGCCATCGTGCAGGTGGTCCGAAGCTAGGTAAATCGTGTACCACGTCCCGAGGACTCTCCGCCCAATGGCCCCTACTTCTTCTCCCCTCCATGAGGATCCCTCCTCTGGAGTACCGTCGAATAGGCAACGACAGTCGGCACCCACCGTGGGGCCTACGGCGTCTGGAGGCCAGAACCGGGAGGGTTCTACCTTCGGAGGCATCGGCGACACCATCGCCGTGGGGCGCGTCAAGTACGCTGGGAACTTTCCGATCGTCCCTGAGGATGAGTGCTGGATTCCGGCTAAGACAAACCCCGTCAAGCTCTCCATCATCCCGATCGGCGGGATACACCTCTTCATCGGCGAGACCGTCGATTCCGATGGGAACGCACTGGTAAGTAACGCTGACGCGACCACCGCTGAGCAGGATGCAGTCGCGAAGATCCGATCTGAGACGCAGGAACTTCCTGAGGAAGATTCCGCCTTAGATCTGGAAAAATCAAAACCCACCCAATCCGCCCCTGAGCAGGAAACAAAGGTGGAAGACCAATGCAGATCCGCCTGGGTCTCCCAGGTGTTAGAGAAGCAAAGGTATCACTTCGTGCACTTCTTAGCCCATACCGCAGGAGCTGCCCCTCAAGAAGCTGGCCCCATGCAGGCTGAGGCACCGGAAAACAGCGACGTTCCGGATCAGCAGGAGGCTGTCGGAGAAAGCGACGCTCCGGGTGAAGAATCAATCATGGGCAACCTAAGCCCAACTTCCGACGATACCTCCTCCATGGACACTGAAGAGTACGATCGCAAGATGAAAGAACTCGGAGGCGGTGAACAAACTGAAGTAGAATCCGCCCAGCCTAAGCATGTTCTCGCAACCTTGGAAGCGCTGCATCAACGGGAATCTGAAGATGAACACACCCCTTCCGACCCACAACCATCTAATGCAGGATCTCCGCTATCGCGGGAACGGCCGCATAAGGAAGTCCTGTCCCCAGAAGAACTGGTTGAGCAGGCAGGCATGGATGCGATCGCACACTCGGAGATTCTCAACAAACCTATAACTCCTGAGGACGCAGCAGATCCGGAAGCTCTAGAAGCCAAGAGGCAGGAGATGTTGGCAACAGCCAAAAAATTCGCCACCACTGCAGCAGCAATGCTGGACGAGAGGAAAGAGACCGCGCACTTCATGGATAATTTTCTCAAGCGAGAACGTCAGGTTGACGAATCACTGGAAAAAGTCAAGCAACTCCGGAAGCACTGGGAGGACAAGATCAACGAGGCTCAACAGGAGACCGATAGAATCAGACGAGAAGTTGTGGCTCCCCGGAAGATCACCTTCGCAACTCCCACTGTGAAACAACCATTCACAACTCCAAAGGATAACATGAAAAAGGATGCGGAGATCTTGAAGAAAAAGGACGAGGAGATTGATATCGACTACGTCCGTACGCTCGTTGCCTCAGCAATGATGCAGCAGAGCAAGGCAGATACTTCGTGCATGTTGGAATCCAACCCGGATCACTGTGTGTCTACCGCGCAGATGGACGCCCACGACAATCGCCATCACGATGACGAATCGTGTACCGGATCAACGGAGCGCAGAAGAAAAACCAGAGAATACCCAAATCCGATCCCCATACCGTCAAAGATGCCTCTGTCAGATCCGAAGAAGGGAAAGGATACAATGTACGCTGGTAGGAACAAGTACCGGAACCCGTCACCTCCGCCTAACGGGTACCCGCGTCCTCCACCCCCTCGCCGCCATAGTCCAGTCGGAAACACTAGGCCCCATGGGGCCGGTGGAATCAATATCCGCGAGAACGTGCCGCCTCCGAGGAGCGGAAACAGGGAGCGTACGCCGGAACCCCGTGATACGTCTCAAACGTATCTATAATTTCTTATGTTCCATGCTAGTTTTATGACAATACTCACATGTTTTATACACACTTTATATCATTTATATGCATTTTCCGGCACTAACCTATTAACGAGATGCCGAAGCGCCAGTTCCTGTTTTGTGCTGTTTTTAGTTTCAGAAATCCTACATAGGAAATATTCTCGTAATTGGAAGAAACGAACGCCCAGGGTCTTATTTTTCCACGGAGCTTCCAAAAGACCGAAGAGGATACGAAGTGGGGCCACGAGGCGCCCTAACCATTGGGCGGCGCGGCCAGCATGGGGCCCGCGCCGGCATATGGTGTGGGGCCCCCGTGCCTCCCCCGACTCCGCCCTTCCGCCTACTTAAACTCTCCATCGCGAAAACCCTATTACCGAGAGCCACGATACGGAAAAAGTTCCAGAGATGCCGCCGCCGCCAATCCCATCTCGGGGGATTCAGGAGATCGCCTCCGGCACCCTGCCGGAGAGGGGAATCATCACCTGGAGGGCTCTCATCATCATGCTCGCCTCCGGATTGATGTGTGAGTAGTTCATCCTTGGACTATGGGTCCATAGCAGTAGCTAGATGGTTGTCTTCTCCTCTTGTGCTATCATGTTAGATCTTGTGAGCTGCCTATCATGATCAAGAACATCTATTTGTAATGCTACATGTTGTGTTTGTTGGGATCCGATGAATATTGAATACTATGTCAAGTTGATTATCAATCTATCATATATGTGTTGTTTATGATCTTGCATGCTCTCCGTTGCTAGTAGAGGCTCTGGCCAAGTTGATACTTGTGATTCCAAGAGGGAGTATTTATGCTCGATAGTGGGTTCATGCCTCCATTGAATCTGGGACAGTGATAGAAAGTTCTAAGGTTGTGGATGTGATGTTGCCACTAGGGATAAAACATCAATGCTTTCTCTGAGGATATTTGTGTTGATTACATTACGCACCATACTTAATGCAATTGTCTGTTGTTTGCAACTTAATACTGGAAGGGGTGCGGATGCTAACCCGAAGGTGGACTCTTTAGGCATAGATGCATGCTGGATAGCGGTCTATGTACTTTGTCGTAATGCCCTAATTAAATCTCATAGTAGTCATCATGATATATGTATGTGCATCACTATTTGTCAATTGCCCAACTGTAATTTTTTCACCCAACATGCTATTTATCTTATTGGAGAGACACCACTAGTGAACTGTGGACCCCGGTCCATTCTTTTACATCTGAAATACAATCTACCGCAAACTCTGTTCTCTGTTGTTCTTCGCAAACAAACATCATTCTACACAAGCATACGTTTAATCCTTTGTTTACGAGCAAGCCGGTGAGATTGACAACCTCACTCGTTAAGTTGGGGCAAAGTATTTTGATTGTGTTGTGCAGGTTCCATGTTGGCGCCGGAATCCCCGGTGTTGCGCCGCACTACACTCCTCCACCAACAACCTTCACGTGGCCTTCATCTCCTACTCGGTTCGATAACCTTGGTTTCTTACTGAGGGAAAACTTGATGATGTACGCATCACACCTTCCTCTTGGGGTTCCCAACGGACGTGTGCTTCACGCGTTATCAAGCTCTTTTTCTGGCGCCGTTGCCGGGGAGATCAAGACACGCTGCAAGGGGAGTCTGCCACATCCAATCTCTTTACTTTGTTTTTGTCTTGCTTTACTTTATTTTATTTACTGCTTTGTTTGCTTTCTCTATATCAAAAATACAAAAAAAATTAGTTACTTGCTTTATTTCATTTACTGTCTTGTTTGCTTTCTCTATATCAAAAACACAAAAAATTAGTTACTTGTTTTACTTTACTTAATTTAGTTCGCTTAGTTTATTTTTATTATTGCTGAAATGAGTAATCCTGAAGTTGAAGTTCGTTCGTTTAAGCAACAAGGGAGGGGAGGTTTAAAGATGCTTGGTATAGAATTAGCGATGCTCATCATAGGTGCACTAAAAAACACTCCACTATTATTCTCCTTAGGAACTTTTATGTTGGTATCTCTAGCTGGAATAGATATGTTCTTGATACTCTTGCGGGAGGTAATTTCCTAGGCACTCCTGCTTTAGAAGCTAGTTGCATTATTGAGAGTCTAGTTGGAATACCACCTGTTAATGAAGTTAAAACTGAAATCTCTCTTGAGGATGTTATGATAAAGTTGGAGGCCATAGAGAAAAATCTCCCAAGTGTTGAAACTAAATTGGGAATATTACTTGATAATACTGATAAACTTGATAAATCTCTAGGAAGAATTGATGAAAGAATTACTGTCTTAGAAACTTGTGCTATCCATGATAATCAAACCCATAGGATTGGTGAACTTGAAAAATTCATGGGAACCTTGAGTTCAACTTTTTCTTATCTCAAGTTTAAGGAGAAAGCTTATGTGGGTAAGGAGCAAAAATTCATGTATGTCTCTAAGGTGCCTAAGCCAAAGAATTATTATAAGCCTAAAATTGATAAAGCCCTTAGCACCACTATGGGAAATATAGATAATGGAGCATCTAAGATACCTACAGATTTTGATGCTTCATCTCTTGATAATACTTGATTCACACTTTCTGCGCCTAGCTGAAAGGCGTTAAAGAAAAGCGCTTATGGGAGACAACCCATTATTTTACTTCTGCACTTTTGTTTTATATTTGAGTCTTGGAAGTTGCTACTTCTGTAGCAACCTCTCCTTATCTTTATTTTATTACATTGTTGTGCCAAGTAAAGTCTTTGATAGTAAGGTTAATACTAGATTTGGATTACTGCGCAGAAACATATTTCTTGCTGTCACGAATTTGAGTAGGCCTCTCTGTAGGTAACTCAGAAAAATCTGCCAATTTTCGTATGTGATCCTCAGATATGTACGCAACTTTCATTCGATTTGAGCTTTTTCATCTGAGCAAGTTAAGTTCATCAAAAAAATTCGTCTTTATGGACTGTTCTGTTTTGACAAATTCTGCCTTTTTATTTCGCATTGCCTCTTTTGCTATGTTGAATGGATTTCTTTGTTCCATTAGCTTTCAGTAGCTTTGGGCAATGTCCAGAAGTGTTAAGAATGATTATGTCACCTCTGAATATGTGAATTTTTGATTATGCACTAACCCTCTAATGAGTTTGTTTTGAGTTTGGTGTGGAGGAAGTTTTAAAGGATCAAGAGAGGAGGATGATACAATATGATCAAGAAGAGTGAAAAGTCTAAGCTTGGGGATGCCCCCGTGGTTCATCCCTGCATATTTCAAGAAGACTCAAGCATCTAAGCTTGGGGATGCCCAAGGCATCCCCTTCTTCATCGACAACTTATCAGGTCACCTCTAGTGAAACTATATTTTTATTCCGTCACATCTTATGTGCTTTACTTGGAGCGTCTGTTTGTTTTTATTTTTGTTTGTGTTTGAATAAAATCGGATCCTAGCATTCCTTGTGTGGGAGAGAGACACGCTCCGCTCGTTCATATGAATACTGGTGTTCTTAGCTTTACTTTTAATGTTCATGGCGAAGGTTGAAACTGCTTCGTTCATTGTTATTTGGTTGGAAACACAAAATGCTTCATGTGGTAATTGGTATATTGTCTTGAATAATTTGATACTTGGCAATTGTTTTGCTCAAATAGATCATGTTTAAGCTCTTGCATCATGTACTTTGCACCTATTAATGAAGAACTACCATAGAGCATGTTGAAATTTGGTTTGCATGATTGGTCTCTCTAAAGTCTAGATATTTTCGGGTGAAGTGTTTGAACAACAAGGAAGACAGTGTAGAGTCTTATAATGCTTGCAATATGTTCTTATGTAAGTTTTGCTGTACTGGTTCATACTTGTGTTTGCTTCAAACAACCTTGCTAGCCAAAGCCTTGTACTGAGAGGGAATACTTCTCGTGCATCCAAATCCTTGAGCCAAAACCTATGCCATTTGTGTCCACCATACCTACCTACTATGTGCTATTTCTCTGCCATTCCAAAGTAAATTGCTTGAGTGCTACCTTTAAAATTTCATTCCTTGTCTTTGAAATATATAGCTCATGGGAAAATAGCCTTAAAAACTATTGTGGTAAAGAATATGTAGCTTATGTATCTTATTTCTTATAAGTTGCTTGTTGAGCAGTAACCATGTTTCTGGGGACGCCATCAACTATTACACCTTTGTTGAATATCATGTGAGTTGCTATGCATGTTCGTCTTGTCTGAAGTAAGGGTGATTTATCATGATTAAATGGTTTGAGTATGCATATTGTTAGAGAAGAACATTGGGCCGCTAACTAAAGCCATGAATCATGGTGTGCGTTTCAGTTTGGACATTAATCCTCAATCTCTTATGAGAATATTATCTGTTGTTGAATGCTTATGCATTAAAGAGGAGTCCATTATCTATTTTCTATGTTGTCCCGGTATGGATGTCCTTAGTTGAGATCTATCAAAAACGAGAAATCAAATGCGATCTATCTCCTTGGACCTTTGTACAGGCGGCATAGAGGTACCCCTTTGTGACACTTGGTTGAAACATATGTTATGCAATGATAATCCATGTAAATCCAAGCTAATTAGGACAAGGTGCGAGCACTATTGGTATTCTATGCATGAGGCTTGCAACTTATAGGATGTCTTATGCATAACACATATGAATTATTACTACCGTTGACAAAATTGTTTCTATGTTTTCAAAATAAAAGCTCTAGCACAAAAATAGTAATCCATGCTTCCTCTCGCGAAGGGCCATTCTTTTACTTTATGTTGAGTCAGTTTACCTACTTCCTTCTATCTTAGAAGCAAACACTTGTGTCAACTGTGTGCATTGATTCCTACATACTTGCTTATTTGCATTGATTCCCTCTGCGAAGGGCCATTCTATTACTTTGTGTTGACAATTATCCATGAGATATACGTGTTGAAGTTGAAAGCAACCGCTGAAACTTATATCTTCCTTTGTGTTGCTTCAAAACTTTCTACTAAGAATTTATTGCTTTATGAGTTAACTCCTATGCAAGTCTTATTGATGCTTGTCTTGAAAGTACTATTCATGAAAAGTCATTGCTATATGATTCAGTTGTTTAATCATTGTCTTTACCATTGCTTCGAATCACTTCATTCATCTCATATGCTTTACAATAGTATTGATCAAGATTATGATAGCATGTCACTTCAGAAATTATCCTTGTTATCGTTTACCTACTCGAGGGCGAGTAGGAACTAAGCTTGGGGATGCTTGATACGTCTCAAACGTATCTATAATTTCTTATGTTCCATGCTAGTTTTATGACAATACTCACATGTTTTATACACATTTTATATCATTTATATGAATTTTCCGGCATTAACCTATTAACGAGATGCCGAAGCGCTAGTTCCTGTTTTGTGCTGTTTTTGGTTTCAGAAATCCTACACAGGAAATATTCTCGGAATTGGAAGAAACGAACGCCTAGGGTCTTATTTTCCACGGAGCTTCCAGAAGACCGAAGAGGATACGAAGTGGGGCCACGAGGCGCCCTAACCATAGGGCGGGGCGGCCGGCATGGGGCCCGTGCCGGCCTATGGTGTGGGGCCCCCGTGCTTCCCCCGACTCTGCCCTTCCGCCTACTTAAACTCTCCGTCGTGAAAACCCTATTACCGAGAGCCACGATACGGAAAAAGTTCCAGAGACGCCGCCGCCGCCAATCCCATCTCGGGGGATTCAGGAGATCGCCTCCAGCACCCTGCCGGAGAGGGGAATCATCACCCGAAGGGCTCTACATCATCATGCCCGCCTCCGGATTGATGCATGAGTATTTCATCCTTGGACTATGGGTCCATAGCAGTAGCCAGATGGTTGTCTTCTCCTCTTTTGATATCATGTTAGATCTTGTGAGCTGCCTATCATGATCAAGATCATCTATTTGTAATGCTACATGTTTTGTTTGTTGGGATCCGATGAATATTGAATACTATGTCAAGTTGATTATCAATCTATCATATATGTGTTGTTTATGATCTTGCATGCTCTTCGTTGCTAGTAGAGGCTCGGCCAAGTTGATACTTGTGACTCCAAGAGGGAGTATTTATGCTCGATAGTGGGTTCATGCCTCCATTGAATCTGGGACGGTGACAGAAATTTCTAAGGTTGTGGATGTGCTGTTGCCACTAGGGATAAAACATCAATGCTTTGTCTAAGGATATTTGTGTTGATTACATTACGCACCATACTTAATGCAATTGTATGTTGTTTGCAACTTAATACTGGAAGGGGTGTGGATGCTAACCCGAAGGTGGACTTTTTAGGCATAGATGCATGCTGGATAGCGGTCTATGTACTTTGTCGTAATGCCCTAATTAAATCTCATAGTAGTCATCATGATATATGTATGTGCATCTCTATTTGTCAATTGCCCAACTGTAATTTGTTCACCCAACATGCTATTTATATTATTGGAGAGACACCACTAGTGGACTGTGGACCCCGGTCCATTCTTTTACATCTGAAATACAATCTACTGCAAACTCTGTTCTCTGTTGTTCTTCGCAAACAAACATCATTCTACACACCATACGTTTAATCCTTTGTTTACAGCAAGCCGGTGAGATTGACAACCTCACTGTTAAGTTGGGGCAAAGTATTTTGATTGTGTTGTGCAGGTTCCACGTTGGCGCCGGAATCCCTGGTGTTGCGTCACACTACACTCCTCCACCAACAACCTTCACGTGGCCTTCATCTCCTACTGGTTCGATAACCTTGGTTTCTTACTGAGGGAAAACTTGTTGCTGTACGCATCACACCTTCCTCTCGGGGTTCCCAACGGACGTGTGCTTCACGCGTTATCACCCCGCCGAAGCTGGAACAACGATCGTGAGCCAGAGCTCAGAAGGAGCCTGAACAACGATCGTGAGCCCGAGCCCAGGAGGAGTCGGAACGAGGAACGTGAGCCGGAGCCCCGCCGGAGCCGGAACGACGGAGGCGACCATCACCAAGGTGAAGGCAGCCATCGAAGCCGGAGTGAGTCGCGGGAAGAACGCCGGGAATCCGAGGGCGGAAGCCAAAAATCCTACAGGCCCCCTCGCAGGTCTCCCTCGCCACCAAGTGGAGGAGGTGGAGGCGGAGGCGGAGGCCGGAGATCTCGCTCCCGCTCAAGAACCCCTGGTGGAGGCCCACGCGATGCCCAGGAACGCCTCAACGAGTACAGAACTGACTACATCGGCCCAAAATGCTTCGGCAGGATGATTCGAGAGGAACCAAAGCCAATGATGAACCTCAAGCTACCCGGAAACCTGACGCATTATGATGGCACCGAAAGGCCGGATACCTGGATAGAGGATTACTATAATGCAGTAACCTTCGCCGGAGAAACCCCTAACATCGCCTGCCGCATGCTCCAGCTGTACCTTGTAGGTCCAGCCCGAATCTGGCTCAGTGACCTCGAAAAGAACTCAATCTTTTGCTGGTTTGACCTGAAGGACGCCTTCGAGAAGCACTTCAGGGGCACCTACAAGAGACCTGCCATGACAAGCGACCTACAGGCATGTATCCAGAAGAAGGGTGAAACATCAAGGAGCTTCCTCACCCGATGGTTGCAAACCAGGAACGAGTGCGAGAACGTTGACAATCGCACAGCTATGCACGCCTTTATAGGTGGATTGCAGAGAGGAGGACTGCTGCGGCACAAGCTCACTTGCTTGGTCAATGCAAACAAACTGACTTTGGATGACATGATCACCATCGCCAGCGATCACACCGCCGTCGATGACGACGCAGGCGGAGATCTCGCAGCTACAACAATTCCCCTGCATCAGCAAAAGAAGAACCGTGATAACGGTAACAGCAGCGGCACCAAGCGGAAAAATCCCCCCGACGACCAAAGAAGTGGCGGATTCGACCTGATCGCCATGGCTTTCCAGCGCGGAGGTCAAGGAGGCGGAAGAGGCCGCGGCCGCGGAGGCGGAGCTGGCAGGGGCCAGCAGCGTGGTGATGAGGTCACCGCTGCCGGAACCCGCGCTCCCCAAACTTACGAAGAGTACAGAGACATGCCTTGCCTGGCCCATCTGGATCCGGCTACAGGGAAGTCCACTCATACCAACCGCAACTGCAAGTGGGTCAATGATCTCAAATCTGACCCGGAAGGAGGATACAAGCGAGCCTGGAAACACCGCCCACGCGGCAAAGGAGGCAAGGGCAAGAACAAGGACAAGGAGGAAGACAGTTACGAGGCGATGGATGAGGATGATGCTTCGCCGGATCCCAAGGGAGGATCCGTAGCTAAACCCAACCCCTTCGACAAAAAGAGCGTGGGCGCGTACCACACCTTCCTCGGAAGCCCAACAGTCCGTGCAAGCAAATCAGCTCTCCGGATCCTGAACGCCACAGTTCCAGCTGTGCCGCAGTACGTCAGGTGGTCGGAAACTCCGTGTACGTTTGATAGGCAGGATCACCCTACTGTCATTCCGAAAGAGTGCTATGCCTTGGTTGTAAGTCCCCGCATCGACGGATATGACTTCTCCAAGTGCCTCATGGACAGCGGAGCCAGCCTGAACATCATGTACCTGGAGACTCTGGAGCGGATGAACCTTACCAAGGAACAGCTCAAACACAGCACCACTGAATTCCATGGTGTAGTTCCGGGCAAAAAGGCAAACTCCCTTGGCAGCATCAGACTTCTCGTGGCCTTCGGCGATATCAATAACTTTCGCAAAGAGATGATCACGTTTGAGGTCGTGCCCTTCAAGAGCTCCTACCACGTCATCTTCGGCAGGCCCACCTACCACAAGTTTCACTCGAGAGCATGCTACATCTACAACAAGCTCAAGATTCCGGGTCCCAAGGGTATGATTACCGTATTCGGAGACTACAAGAAGGCTCACGAGTGCGAGTTAGGCGAAGCCGCCTTCGCAGAGTCTGTGATATCTGGAGAGGAGCTGCAAGGCTACAGAGCCGCGGTGGATCCGCAAGAGATGCACACCACCAAGAAACAGATCTCCGAAAAGAAAAACTCATTCAAGGCTGCGATAGAGACCAAGAAAATCGACTTCAAGCAAGGAGATTCCACTAAACAGGTCTCGGTCGGAGCCAACATGGACCCCAAATAGGAAGACGCGCTCGTCGAGTTCCTCCGCGCTAACATGGACATCTTCGCATGGCAACCTTCTGACATGTCCGGAGTACCTAGGGAACTCGCCGAGCACTATCTCAACATAAATCCGGGGGCTAAAGCGGTGAAGCAAGCTATGCGACGCTTGGAGATAAGAAGCGCCGCGCCATAGGAATGGAACTAGCAAAGTTACTAGAGGCAGGTTTTGTAGTAGAAGTTATCCATACTGATTGGGTAGCAAACCCCGTCCTTGTACCCAAAAAGAATTCTGAAATACTAAGAATGTGCATCGATTACTCCGGCTTGAATAAGCATTGTCCGAAGGATCCGTTCCCCTTGTCGCGCATTGACCAAGTCATTGATTCGATGGCAGGGGCGGAACTTCTGTGTTTTCTTGACGCATATTCCGGGTATCATCAGATCCGGATGAAGAAGTCCGACCAAAAGGCGACCTCGTTCATCACTCCGTTCGGCACTTACTGTTATGTCACCATGCCTCTTGGTTTGAAAAATGCAGGTGCCACCTACCAACGTACGATGCAGCGGTGCCTGAAGGACCAAATTGGCCGGAACATACATGCTTACATCGACGACATCGCAGTCATGACCCGGAAAGGATCCGACTTGATCAGCAACCTCACAGAAACCTTTGAGAATCTCCGACGGTACAAGATGATGTTGAATCCGCTGAAGTGCGTCTTCGGCGGTCCAGCTGGAAAACTCCTTGGCTTCATCGTCTCTCATAGAGGCATTGAAGTTAACCCGGAAAAAATCAAGGCAATCCTGTGTATCAAAAGGCTAACTTGTCTCAAAGATGTGCAACGACTAACTGGTTGTGTTGCA
Source organism: Lolium rigidum (assembly GCF_022539505.1). Lineage (NCBI taxonomy): Eukaryota > Viridiplantae > Streptophyta > Magnoliopsida > Poales > Poaceae > Lolium > Lolium rigidum. The sequence continues at coordinate 232,238,529 of NC_061508.1, read as the reverse complement.
GCAATCAGTAGGTTTGTTAGCCATCTTAGCGAGAAGGCGCTACTATTGTACAAGCTGCTGAAGAAAACAGACAAATTTGTCTAGGACGACGCAGCAGATGCATCACTTCAGGGGTTGAAGGAAATACTCACCTCCCCACCTATCCTAGCAGCTCCAGAAGAGTCAGAGCCTATGCTCCTTTACCTGGCAGCTTCCAACAAAATCATCAGCCTTGTCATCGTGGTGGGGCGAAAGGAAGAAGGTCACGAGTAAGGACTCCAAAGGCCAGTCTATTACATTAGCGAGGTACTGACGGAATCCAAACAAAGATATCCTCACTTTCAGAAGTTAGCCTATGGCGTGTTCCTAGGTAGCAGGAAGCTGAGACACTACTTCCAAGAGCATCCAGTAACAGTCGTGAGCAAGGCTCCGCTATCGACGATTCTTAACAACGCTGACGCAACAGGACGCACAGAAAAATGGGGCATTGAATTATCCGCATTCGACATCAATTACAAAGCCAGAACTGCGATCAAGTCCCAGATCTTGGCAGATTTCGTCGCAGATTGGACAGAAGCTCCGGATGCAAATCTGGAGCCGGAACAAGAAACATGGGTCATGCACTTCGATGGATCCAAGCAGCATCAAGGCTCAGGAGCCGGAGTCACCCTGAAGTCCTGATGCGGGGTGGCCTTTGGACACCTCCTCACCAAGACCACCAAGTCCCCCAAGTGGACCAATGACACGGGCTCGAGTCAAAGCGCTACATGATAAGGTGAACTCTCTCCTCACTACCCTCGATCTCGGTACCCCATTGGATGGATTGCTACCTCAGGCCGATACTCTTTGTGTTATCAGATACGAGCCTCGAGAGAAGGACGCTGCAGCAGACCCGAAGCTGGACAAGGAAGAAGGAGAAGAAGGGTACCAGCTGAAGGACGCCCTTCAGGGCCGGCACTGCCGGCCTCCAGGCACCGGCACTGCCGGCCTGCTCACCCCGGCACTGCCGGCCTCAAGCCGCCGGCACTGCCGGCCTGCTCACCCCGGCACTGCCGGTCTCCAGGCCCCGGCACTGCCGGCACCTCCTGCTGAAGACGCGAATTAAGAAGGCCAAAACCGGCACTACCGGCCAAGGACCAGCGGCACTGCCGGCCCCACCGGCACTGCCGGCCCAAGCTCACCGGCACAGCCGGCCCCACCCTGTTGACTTCATCTCAACCGTTGATTCTTCATCTATGAACCAGGATAATTTATGTAATGCCCATTGTACCCCTGTACGAATCTGGACCTATAAGTACCTCTCCCCTTCCTCCAGATTAGGGTTAGAATTAGAACCAAGAGAAACCTTGAGCTTTTGCTCCTCCCTTAGGGAAACCCTTCTAGATCCACCCATCTACGAAGTAATCTACTCTTCTAGGTAGTTGATCTCTTCCATTCTAGGAATTCTAGTGTTTTGGATCTTTTGCTTTGGCAATTCTATCTATTTGCACTCTTTTCCTCTTTGGAACTCTATCAATTGCTATTGCCAATCTTTTGTGAGGGATTCTACTCCTTGTGGGTCTTTTTCTTGCAATTCCATTGGGTTGGTGTATCGGGCCAACGAAGAACAACCGGTTGTGTGTGTGTGTGTGTGTGTTGCGTTTGTATCTTCGATCCACCCCGTTTTCCACCCGTGTTCTTCGCGTTCCTCCACCTCCCCCACGAATCCCATCCAAATCCGTGAAGATTGGGCACACCCTCGGGCTTAGCCCTTATCAAATGGTATCAAGAGCTCCTTGGTTGCCACAGATTTGACCCCCCCCCCCAAATTTTCTTGAGAAATTTTTCGAAAATCCCAAAAAATAGCCCTAAATTGACCTTGGTTGGATCTGACAAATTGTTGAGTTTTTGGTGGTTTTGGTCCAATAGAAACTTGTCTTTGGTGTTGATCTACAATTCCCCCAACTTTTCCCACCGGATTGTGCCAATTTTCCCATGAAATCGAAGATTTTCGGGTCATTTTTCCGCCAAATCGACGAACAGCCGCGACCAGGCCGGCACTGCCGCCAGGAAGGACCGATCGCGCGAGGCAGCCTGCCGCCACCTGATGCCGCACGCGCTGAGGCCGGCACTGCCGCCCTCCAGACACCGGCAGTGCCGCTGGCCCCGAAATTTCCATAGCTCTCTTCGTTTTCGTTTTGGCATTTCCAATTTGTATTTGGACTTCGGTTTGAGTGCCATTTCAGCTACCACAAGCTTCCGCAACATCAACAACGACGACGGCACCCCGAGGATCCAAGCGGTTCTTTTGACACCTCCACCACCATAGCAAGTTCAAGGTCATCGGCCACCATCATCAAGTGGTATAACTTGCCTCTAACTTGTAGCCCTAGCCTCTTTTGCGTACCTTTCCTATCGAGAGTGGCTTTCTAGTGTTGCGAAGCATTGCACAAGCGTCTCGACCGTGAGGGTGTGTGTGTGTGTTGAGCAAAGCTACGAAGCAAGCTCGTGTGAAAAGATAAGCAAAAGAAGTGTGACATACTTACATAGATAGTAGTATCCTTGCATAGTGAGAAAAAGAAAGAAAAATACAAAAAAAAGTGTGAGATACACAAAAGAGTCCAAAGCTTATAAGCAAAAGAGAGAAAAGAGAAGAGAGGCGTCTTGCGCAAATCTTGTTGCTTCTCAATTTTGCAACCAAGCCACGGTCTCTCTTGTGTTAGCGTGACACCGAGCTAGTAGTCGTCGTTAGGACCATTTTTGTTCGTGCTCATTTTCCAAGTCGCGCTAACCCCATTTTGTCCCACGCGTGTGTTCCACCTTGTGTATGCCTTTTGTGATCACCGCCTTTGATTTGTGACTTTTGGTCCTTACCCACTTTTGACAATAGACTTTTCGTTTGGTTTTTCCATTTGGCTTTCCACATCCATACCTAAAACCATATAGAGTTTTGCTTTTGTGTGTGTAACCGGTTGTTCCTCATCTCTATACACCTTTCCAATTTTGTTGTGAGTCTTTGACTTACTTGTGAGTTTTCCTCTAACCCCCACAACATAGTTCTTGTTTTAGTTGTAACCATGTCTAGTGGAGAGGGGAATCAACTACCGATGACACGGCACCAACATTGGATAGCGACTCAAGCCATCAACAAGAGTATCCATGACCTCACGGCAAGGATTGATGAGACCGTCGCACGCTATGAAGAACGAGCTCAAGTGCAACGAAGGGACCTCAATGTCCAAGTGCAAGACCTCCATGACAAGCTTGATACTCAAGGCCATGATATGAGGGCAACACTCGCTACTCAAGGTCAACAAAACTTGGCGAGCATGAGAAGGCAAGAAGAAAGGTTGGCACGCCTTGAACAAGCTATTGCCAACATCGCCAACAACCGAAGCCAACACTCAAGGTCTTCACGCTCTCATAGTTCAAGGCACCGAGCTTCATCACCGTCTTACCATGCATCTAATGAAGACCCACACCACCATAATGTGGATGCTCAAGTACTTCAACAACAAGCTCGAGATGTGGAGCAAGCACGTGCTCAACTTGAACAAGAGAGACTACAACAAGCAAATCGCCAAGCTCAATTCCAAGAGGAACAACAACGTCTTCATCATGATCAAGCTCTACTTCAAGCCCGTGAGCAAGAACGCCTTCGCCATGAGCAAGCGGCACGTCACCAACAAGGGCAACCTCGTCCATCTCAAGTGGCCAATGCTCAAGGGCATCCACAACATCACGCCGAACAAGAAGTGTACCAAGAACGCCAAATCATCAATATTGATGCTCCTCAAGATGATGGCGCAAGAAGAAACAATATGGACAATAGAAGACACAATCCTTTCAATCATCGAGCTCGTCAAGCACCTCATGCTCATCAAGGTGAAGCAAGGCACCACAATGAAGAAGACGCCTCAAGTGAAGCTAGTGTCATGCCACACCCTCGGCCACCTCTTGGAAGGCGCCCTCCTCCTCCAAACCGCCACAATCAAAATGAGGATCCACCTCGACAACCTCGCAACCATAATGAGGATGAAGATGATGCAAGACCTATACCTCGATGCAATGACCGTAATGAGGAAGAAATCTGCTTTGGGAAGCTCAAGTTCACAATGCCCAAGTTCCAAGGAGAGGAAGACCCCGACGCATACTTATCTTGGGTACTCAAGGTTGACAAGATCTTCCGCATACACAACTTCTCCGAAGCAAAGAAAGTAGCCATGGCATCACTTGAGTTTGAAGGATATGCAAATGTTTGGTGGGAAGAAGTGAACAAGAAGCGTGACAAGGAAGACTTAGAGCCCATTGACACATGGGAAGAGATGCAAGAAGTCATGCACAAACGCTTTGTGCCCACCCACCACAAACGTGACCTCTTCAACAAGCTTACTCAACTCAAGCAAAGCTTCAAGTCCGTTGAGGAATACTACATGGAGATGCACATGACCATGATGAGTGCCAATGTGGATGAGCGAGAAGAGCAAACTATGGCAAGATTCTTGAATGGGTTGAACATTTCCGTCAAGAGGATAGTGGAGTTCTTGCCTTACACCAACATGGTTGAGTTGCTTCATCAAGCTACAAGAGCCGAGCGCCAAGTGCGAGAAGACTTAGCAAGTGCCAAAACAAAGTCCTTCTTTGCCGCAAGAAATGCAACAAATACCTCCTCAAGCATCAAAAATGCAAGTGCTAGTGCCTCTAAGGATCCTCCCAAGCAAGCAAGAAGTGCCATCAAGACTACAACCTTCAAGCCGGAGCAATCAACTATGTCCTCCAAAGCTTCCACCTGATCTAGTAACATCACTTGCTTCAAGTGTGGTGCTCAAGGACATAAATCCTTTGAATGCAAGAACACAAGAGTTATGATAACTCGAGATGATGGAGATGTGGAGTAGTTGAGTGAAGGTGAATATGTGCCTTGTGTAGTTTCTATTGATACAGTTATACCACAGGCCCACATCTTCAGATTTGAGAATTTTTGGGTAGATCAACCTGGTTTCTTGGATTGTGTATCTTCTGCTTGGAACATTAATGTCATGGGACAAAATGAAGCCTCTGTTCTGACTAGGAAGTTGAAATTCTTGAGGCAAGCCTTGAAAAGATGGAAGACTGGTTTGTCAAAGTTAAAGCAATCCATTGCTAAGTGTAATATTGTTATCTTATTCTTTGATACTCTTGAGGAGGAGAGAGTTTTATTTACTGAGGAGCAAAATTTCAGGCAGATAGTAAAGATTCATCATGAAAAGCTTTTGCATGCACAATTCCTTTATTGGAAAAAGAGGTGTACTGCTAGATGGATGAAGTTAGGTGAAGAAAACACTAAATATTTTCACTCTATGGCAACCATCAGGTACAGGAGGAATAATGTGGTGAGTCTTCTTGCCGATGATGGTAGAACTCATCACCGATCATGAGGAAATGGCTGCTTTGGCCCTCAATTGTTACAAAAACGGAATGGGAACTTCTAGGGAAATTGACATGTGTTTGGATTTGCCTCGCTTTAATTAAAAGAGTGGATGGACTTGAGGTTCTTATCGCTCCTTTCACTACGAAGAAATGGATAATGTCATTAAGAAAATGCCTCCAGATAAGGCTCCTGGACCAGATGGTTTTAATGGTCTTTTCTTGAAGAAATGTTGGGATATTGTCAAGGAAAGTTTCTATAAGTTAGCTGATGAATTCTATCATGGTAGAGTAAACCTGGAGCCAATTAATACTTCCTACATCACTCTGGTTCCAAAGTGTCAAAGTCCTGAAAAAATAAATGACTACAGGCCTATTTCCCTCACAAATTGTTGTCTCAAGTTTCTCACAAAAATGGCTGCTGATAGGCTTCAAGATAAAATTATGTTGTGTATCCATAAAAACCAGTATGGGTTTATCAGGAACATGAAAATTCATGATTGTGTTGCTTGGGCTTTTGAATACATTTATCAATGTAAAGCTGCTGGAGCTGAATGCATTATTTTGAAGTTGGATTTTGAGAAGGCCTTTGATACAATTGAACATGAAGCTTTAGTTCAGATTTTAAAGCACAAGGGTTTTAATGATGAATGGATTAGATGGGTCAGGTGTTTTCTTGGTTCTGGGTCCTCCTCAGTTTTGCTCAATGGTATTCCAGGAAAGCAGTTCAAATGTAAGAGAGGTGTGCGGCAGGGAGACCCCCTCTCACCTTTACTATATGTGTTGGGAGGAGATGTGTTACAATCTGTGGTAAATGATCTTTTGAGACAAGACCTGTTGCATTTACCAATTATCACTGGTGATGAAGATTTTCCAATCCTTCAGCATGCGGATGATACTCTTTTAATCATGCAAGCTGATGTCAATCAATTGTTAGCCTTGAAGCAGGCCCTCAATGATTTCAGTAAATCTACTGGCCTTTTTGTGAACTTTCATAAATCATGTATGCTGCCTATAAATATATCTGAAGAGCAGGTGCAACTCCTTGCACAAGAGTTTGGCTGTGTGGTGGGCGCCATGCCATTTACTTATCTAGGCTTGCCTCTGGGTACTACTAGGCCAAAGATTCAGGATTTGTTGCCTTTGGTCGACAGAATGGAGAGAAGATTGGTGTCCACTTCTTCCTTCTTGGCATATGGGGGGAGGTTGCAGCTTATTAGATCTTGCCTGAGCTCTATTCCTATAACTTTTTTGTGCTCCTTGGATATTCCCCAAGGAATTATTGCTCAGATGAATAGAATCATAAGACAGTGCTTGTGGAGTAACAGAGACTCTGAGACAAAAGGGAAATCCCTTGCCTCCTGGGATATGATTTGTAAGCCAAAAGAGAAGGGTGGACTGGGTATTATGGACTTCCAGAAGCAAAATGAGGCATTGTTGATTAAGCATCTTCATAATTTCTTCAACAAGAAGGACATTCCTTGGGTAAAACTTGTTTGGAATTACTATCCTAATGGTGTGCCACAGGCCACTAATTTATGTGGTTCTTTTTGGTGGAGGGATATCATGAAGTTGGTTGACAAATACAGAGCCATTTGTACTGCTACACCTGGTTGTGGGGATTCTATTCTGTTTTGGCATGATAAATGGTCAGGTATTATACCAGCTCAGGAATTTCCGAGATTGCATTCTTTTGCTCTCAATAATCAGTTATCTGTCAAGGAGGTGTTTCAATGTACAAACAGGGCCGAGCTCTTTTATAGGCCATTATCACAGCAGGCTTTTGAGGAATATAATAGAATGCAGAATATCATAGGCTCTATTTCTTTGGATCCTGTGAAGAATGATGTGTGGGAAACAATTTGGAAGGATGGAGTCTATACTGCCAATCTTTATTACAAGCACTGTTATATCAATGTCACTTCCTCCAAGATTTACTCCTGGATTTGGAAATGCAGAGTGCTGCTAAGGATTAAAGTTTTTGCTTGGTTATTGGTGAGTGATAGACTGAATACCAAAGACATGTTGAGAAGGAGACACTGGAATGTCATCAATGACTATAACTGTGTACTTTGTCCCTGTCATATCACTGAGGATTGGGTACATCTCTTTTTTGAGTGCAATTTTAGTAGAAGAATATGGACTTATTTACAGATTGATTGGGTACAAGCTGATAATATTGAAACTATGTTCATCCGGGCAAGAACAGCATTTGCTAAACCATTCTTCACTGAAATTGTGATCCTGGCCTGCTGGCATATTTGGAAATTGAGGAATGCTTTTATTTTTCAGCATGAGAGACCTTCTTTCAGAGCTTGGGTCAATAAATTTAAGCATGAAGTTACACTACATGCACATAGGATTAAGGACAAACAGGTTGAATCCTTCAGGTCTTGGATAGAAACTCTGTTGTAATTTATTTCTTCTTTTCTTGTATAGCTTCCCTTTTTGTACATAACCTTTTGTAAAGTTGGGGTTTAATAAAATGTTGTGGGGGTTTTGCCCCACAGTTCTTGGTCAAAAAAAAAAGGTGAATATGAAGCCTTAGTACAAGCCGCAACCAATCATGAAGATGATGACTTGGAAGACCAAGAGCAAGTTCTATGTGTGCATGATGCAAGCCCATCACTTGTGGTGACCAAAGTGTTGACAACCCATGTACTCCCAAATGAAGACCAAAGATGCAATATCTTCCAAACAAGAGTCGAAATCAATGACAAGTCAATAAAGGTTATCATCGATGGAGGGAGTTGCCATAATCTTGCAAGCACCGAACTATGCTCCAAGCTCAACCTCACACTACGGAAACACCCCCATCCTTACCATGTGCAATGGCTAAGTGACAATGGAAATGTGAAGATACAACACACCGTCACAATATCCTTCAAGATTGGTGCCTATGAAGACACCGTTGATTGTGATGTCGTGCCCATGACGGTGTGCCACATGCTACTTGGTCACCCTTGGCAATACGACAAAAGACCAAACCATGACGGCTACACAAATGCCTATAGCTTCAAGGTTGGCGACAAGACCTTCATCCTACGCCCAATGACTCCTAGCCAAGTAATTGCGGACAATGCAAAGGCTTTAGCGAGGGCTAAGGAAGCTACTATCACTAGTGAGTTGAGTGGTGAGAGAGTGACCCACCAAAAAGAAAGTGAGCGCCACAAGCCATATGTGACTGAGATGAAGAGTGTCCTCATAGCTACCAAGAGTGAGATGAGAGAAGTGCACCACAACCGATCCACCAAATTGCACTATGTGCTCATTTGCAAGGGGCCATCCTTGGAGACTAACAACTTAACAACACTTCCTTCGTCTTTGTTGTCTCTTTTGAAGGAGTTCCAAGATGTCTTCCCCGACGAGCTTCCTCATGGACTACCACCGCTTCGAGGGATCGAGCACCGCATCGACCTCATACCCGGCTCTCCTCTACCAAACCGCGCCGCCTACCGCACCAACCCCGAAGACACAAAGGAGATTCAACGCCAAATACAAGACCTCCTCGAAAAAGGGTATGTACGTGAAAGCTTAAGCCCTTGTGCGGTTCCCGTGATTCTCGTTCCTAAACCGGATGAGTCGCAACGAATGTGTATGGATTGTCGCCCCATCAATGCCATTACCGTTCGATAACGCCATCCCATTCCGCGTTTAGATGACATGCTTGATGAATTGTGTGGTGCCACGATTTTCTCTAAGATTGATTTGCCTAGTGGCTACCACCAAATCCTCATGGCAATTGGTGATGAATGGAAGATGGCATTCAAGACCAAACTTGGTCTCTATGAATGGCTTGTCATGCCATTTGGTCTTTCAAATGCTCCATCCACTTTCATGCGTCTCATGAATCACATCTTGCGACCTCTCATTGGCAAGAGTGTGTGTCGTGATATCGTCACGGCATATGCCATATGGTGGCTAATCGAAGGTGGTCCCTGAGAGATCTCACGGCGGTATCCGGAAGCGGGTTTGGGCACGAGTGACACGACAACGTACCCAGGTTCGAGGCCCTCCGATGGAGGTAAAACCTCTACTCCTGCTAGAGTGTATATGATGATCACACAATACAATGGTGCTCCTAGAGCTGTGTCCGGCTGCTCTCGGGAGGCTAAGGAAGACGATGGTCTCTCTCACGGGGCAGCGCTAAGGGTGGAATGAAGTGAGAATGATCGATCCCCTACACGAGAGGGGGTAGTGCGGCTTATATAGGCACCGGCACTTTACATATAAGACCCTATAGTTTGCGGCCGGCTTGGCCGGCTCCGGCCCCGCTCCTTCCCGAGGCAGTGACGTCAGGAGCCGTTGAGGCCTCATGGCCTGTCCCATCCGGCTGCCAAGGTCAGCGGTATGGAGAGGAGGTGTCCCTGTCGCCATCAGCCACTGTAGCCAGTACGGATCGTCGTCGGCCATGATGGCCTGTCCGGCGCGTGGCACTATTGCTCCACAGTGCCCCGCGCTTTACGGAAGATGAAGTCAGCGTGGACTTTGGGAACCCGGATCACCAACCCGGTTCCTTCCAGGTGCAAGACTCGCCGGCCTCGAGTCGGTCCGAGGTACAAACCCCTAGTCGGATATGGCTTGTAGAAGCCGGCCCAGCCTACTGCATTGGCGGCCGTAGCCGGGCCGACTAGGACCTAGAGCCAGCCGACTTCCGGACCAGCCGGCCACGGCGCCGGCCGGCTGCTCCTCAGCCGGCCTTTGCCGCGAGCCGGCCAGTGGCCAGCCGGCTGCTCTGCGTCCATTGCCCTACCCGGGGTCTTCCCCCCGACATTAGCCCCCGAAGCTGGCAAGGTCCTGCGTTTAGAAGGATCTAGGCAGGTTTTCCTGGCTTCTCGTATATACTTGGCAGCACTTGGAGGGGCCGACTGAGAATTTTCATTTAGCCGGCTGCGCCCTCATCCGGCTAGTTCTTGCCGGCTGCTTCTAGCCGGCCGCTATTTACACTTATGCAGCTTTCGCTTTCTCGCAAGTTTTGGTGGCGTCTCCTCCTTGCTGATGACTCTTGGTCCGAGTTGAACTTATTGTCCGGCTCCGGCTTTGCGGCGCGCAGGAGTCCCCGCCGCCTCGGGTCCTGCACCCGACTTGACTGGTCTGACGCCTGGGCTCTGCCGCCGGTTCGTCTGGTCACATCAATGTCCCCTCCGGATTTGATGCGGTCGTGGGCGACGTGGTGTGGCGGTTTCCCGTAACGGCAGCGGTCGTGGCGGAAGTTAATGCGCGAGAAGATGCCGGGCGACGTGGCCACGATCGCCACTTGGAGGCCAACCGCCCGCCGCGGTCGGCTATAAATGCCGCGGGGGAGGGTACCGAGGCGGCCACTTGCCCACTTCGTCTTCCTCGCGCTCCCGCTCTCCTCGCTCTCTTCTTCGCGCTTGAGCCCGTTGCTGCTCCGGCGAGCGTCTCCCGCTGGCGAACTCCGGCGAGCGAATCTCCGCCGATCCGCCGCCGCTCCTCCGTCGAGCCGGCGCCACGGGGCCCCGCATTTCAACGGAGCGTCCTCAGCCGCCGTCGTCGCCGCCGCCGTCGCAAGGCTCTTCTTCGCCCTTTCGCCTTTCGTGGTCATCTTCTTCTTCTTCCTCGACAATGGCCTCCGCCAGCGGATCGTGGCGGGGCTCGTACATGCGGGAGGACGACATCGCGCGGTTGGTTCGCCTCCGCCGGATCCCGTCGTCGGTGGTCACGCGGGCGCCCGGCGCGGAGATGGAGCCCGTGCCGCAGCCTGGCGAGCGCGTCGTCTTCGGCGCGCACCTCGATCGTGGGCTGGGCCTGCCGGCCTCCACCTTCTTCCGGCAGTTCCTCGACAACTTCGGCTTGCAGCCGCACCATCTGCCGGCCAACGCCTGCATCCTCCTCAGCTGCTATGTGGCGTTCATGGAGGCCTACGCCGGCTTGTGGCCGGACATCGACTTCTGGAGCCGGCTATTCTACTTGAAGGCTCAAACTACTGAGGGCCACCTGCGGGCTTGCGGCGCCGCCTCGGTCTACACCCGGCCCGGTACGCCTTTCCCCAAGATTCCAACCGTCGACTCGGTGAAGAACTGGCAGATGTCATTCTTCTACGTGCGCAACGAGGGCCAGCTCGTCGACCGGATCAACCTTCCGGAGTTCAACCCGGTTCCTCCAGTCGGCCGGATCAACTGGAGCTACAACGCCCGCACGGCGGATCCGGATGCTGAGGTGAATCAGCTCTGGGACTTCAGAGGCGGCCATCGCGAACGGGTTGACCGCCGAGGACCTCCTCTCGCACCATCGCCGAGCGCCGGGTGCTGCCGCTCCGGATGCGCACCCACAAGATCGGGCACATGTCCGGCCGGTTCGATCCGAACCGGACGTCCACGGCGCTGGTCTCCAAGGCCCAGGTCGCCCGCCGGGTGAACAACATCACCAAGGCGAACATGCCTGAGGAGTGGAACTACGGGCTGGCGCCCCACGACAGGGACCACCCGCCCGAGCTGGTAAGTTTTGTGTCTCCGCCGACTTCCGGCTTGCGGCTGCGAGGCCGACTTCCTTTTCTTCTGCCGACTTCCGGCTTGTCGTTTGCTCATGTTCTGTTTTTTCTAGCTCTTCTCCCGCCAAAACGCCGAGGATGGCGACCCGGCGACGAGGAGATGGACGCCGGATCACGCCGATCCGGCTGACCAAGCCGGCGACCAGGCTGGCGACGACGACCTGCTGCAGGAGCCCGACGTAGGCGGCCAGGGGGAGCACAATCCGCCCCCATCACCGGAGCAACGGGAGGACGAGGAGCCGGTGACGTCCACCACGGGGCCAATCCCCGCCGTGCCCCTGCGCGCGAAGCCACCAAGCACCACGGCGACTTCGGCGTCCAGGGGGAAGAAGCGAGCCGTTGACCTCCGCGCCACTGCCGCCTCGGAGGCGAAGGCGAAGAAGCTCCGCCGGCTGCAGCCGAAGAAGGTTCCGGAGCAGGCCGGGTGAGTTCTCTTTTCTCTCTTGTTTGATTCCTTTTCTTTCCTTACTTTTTATGCTTATCTTTTCTTTATCTGTCCGGCTAGGGCTCCCATCAAGTTTGCCCAGGGCGGCGGCTCCCGGCAGATTCCGCGTGTTGTGTCGCCGCTTCCTCGACAAAGGAGGGAGTCGACGCCGCAGCCTCCACCGCGCGCGCCTACGCCGCCGCCGCCTGCGGGTACTCCGCCTCCCGCAGGGGCGCCTTCCTTCGCCGTGCCGCTGGCCTCAGCGCCTGATCGCGGCACGCGGGCCGAGCCGATGCGCCAGCCGACGCTGGACGACTTGTTCCCGCGCCGGACTCGTCTTCTGGACCCAGCCGCTGGGGCCGGCCGGGGCATGCCGCCTTCAACCGGAACCGGAGCCAGCAGTGCTTCACCGCCCGCAACCGGAGCCGGAGCCGGCAGGGCTGCGCCGCCCGCGACCGGAGCTGGAGCCGGGCCGAGCGTGGTGGTGCTGGATGAAAGCCCGGAGGGGGCACCTCAGGCGCCGGAGATGGCTGCGCCGACTGGGCCATCTGCTTCGCCCAGAGCGCCGCCACCACCGGAGCCGTCGACGGAGGAGCCGGCCAGGCAGGAGCCGGCAAGGGATGAGCCGGCGCGCACGGAGGGCGCCGACTCGCGCGCGCTGGTGAGGACGGGAACCCCATCGGCGTCGCCGCAGGGCCTGCACGTGGCCAAGGGCGCTCTGCTCCTGCATGTGCCGTCCGCCTCCGACTCCAGCCTTGGCTCGGCTGGCACTATGGAGCAGGCGTGGCTCCGCGCCGACTCCTATGAGGTGACCAGCCGGGAGGGGAACCCCGGCCAAGCGTCGGTGGAGATGTTCTTCTCCGGTCTGCAGGCCAACCTCAAGGCTAGGGCTGCCGAGGCCGCGGCCAACCTCGCCAAGGTGGAGGAAGCCAGCAAGGTAAGCTTCAACTGTTTTTTGATTTGGTTATCATCCTGGTAGCCCTCCGAGGCATGGGCCGGCTGCTTGGAGCCGGTCCGGGTTTCGCCTGGCATACTGACTTTTCTTTTTTCCTTAGGCTGTGGCGGATCGGCGCACCACTCTGTACAACCGCGCCGTGACCCACTACCACAAGGCCAAGCTGGACCGGGCCGGTTTGGCTCGTGAGCTGGAGGCCGTCAAGGGTAAGTTCTTGCTTCTTCCGACTCGATGTCTTCTTTCTCTTTAGTCTTCGTTGGCTGACGTTTCTTTCCGGCTGCCTCGCAGTTGAGGCCGCCAAGGTCCCGCGGCTGGAGGCGGATCTCCGGGCTGCTCGCGACCAGTGCGCCCTCAGCGAGGAGGCGGGCCGATCTGCAGCCGCCAAGCTCAAGGTGGCTGACGGGGAGCTGAAGCGTCTGCGCCAGCTTGAGGCTAACCACCTCAAGGAACTTGCCGCCCTCAAGAAGGACGGGGAGGAGAAGCTGGCGGATCTGAGCAGGCGGCTGGAAGAGGTGGAGAAGCAGCAGCTTGCGCTTCAGGAGGAGGTCACCACCAAGTCCACGGAGCTAACGACTACTGCCAAGCGCTGGACGGAGGAGATTGGCGCGCTTGATCGCGGCTTGTCGGGTGAGTGCCTCTATGTTTCCTTCCCTTTGCCGGCTTTCGGCTGTCGGCTGCCGGCCTGGGTTGGTAGCCGGCGGCAGAAACTTTTATCTTTTCGCTATCTCCATCTTCGGGCCGGGGGCGGTCGGTTCGTGCCGGCTGCCGCCGGGCCTTTTCTTTATCCTTCGAAATCTCCATCTTCGGGCTGGGGCGATCGGTTCTTGCCGTCCGCCGCCGGTCTTACTTAGAGCTTCGGAATCTCCGTCTTCGGGCTGGGGCGATCGGCTCGTGCCGGCTGCCGCGATCTTACTTTAGGACTTCGAAATCTCCATCTTCGGGCTGAGGGCGTCGGTTCTTGCCGGCTGCCTCCGGTCTTACTCTAGAGCTTCGGAATCTCCATCTTCGGGTTGAGGGCGGTCGGCTCGTGCCGGCTGCCGCCGATCTTACTTTAGGACTTCGAAAATTTGCATTTTTCGGTTTATTTCGGCTTCGATGGCTTCGACATGCTTTTCTTGCAGCGGCCTTCCACGAAACGCGAGGACGCGGCCTTGGCAGCCGTTGGCGTTGCGCGCGAGTCCGGGAGGCGGGCGGCCGGCGAGGGCAGCTCGGAGTACTTCACGATGGAGGACTACATGGCGTCCATGTCTGCCCGCGTCGAGCCCATCACCAAGCTCGGCTGGGATCTCCGGAAGGCGGCTGAGGAGCTGGTACCGATGCTGTGGCCCGCGGAGGCGGCGCCGCAAGATATCTCCAGCCTCACTTCTCTGATGGAGCGGGCGCCGGATCGCTTCCTCGACTGGAAGGAGTACGCCACGCGCGCCGGTGCTGATATGGCGGCCGTCCTTTGTCCTCTCCTGGTACAACGAGGTGGACCTGGAGCAGCTCGAGTACCGGCGAGCCGACGTGGAGGACAAGCTCCCGGCCGAATTCAAGACTGCCCGACTTGCCCGAGCCAGCGCCATCGCCGACTTCGTCGACAAAAGCCTCTTCATCGCGGACCCGAACCCTCAATCTGATGAGGAGTACGAGATGGAGGATGAGGAGGCGGAAGACGCGCCCGGCGACGATCCGGCAGGCGGCCGCTCCGATGCTCCTCCAGCTGGCCCTTGATTTACCTGTCTTTTAGTTGTTGCTTTTGCCAAGACAATATATTAAATCCCCGGGATGCCGGGTGCATATGTAAGACAATATTATTATCCTTTTATTAAGGCACACTTTAATGTGTTTGTTAATCATTTGTGTGCCGAGTTGCTTTCTTTCGACTTGTTCGCTTTTTCCCATCCGCCCCACTCTTTGGCTGTGCTCTTGCCGGTCGTACGTCCGACTTGCGATCCGTCGCCGGATCAAGAGCGGGCCGCTGAGGGAGGCCGATAGTACTTCAGTCGAACGAGCTGAATTCGGCAATCCGGCACTTTTATGAAAGGTTGCAAGTCAACTCGCTTTTACTCTTTCCCTTAGTCGTTTTTCGCGTGCCGGCTCCCTAGGCCTTACTCCCGCCGACCGGACAGCCGGGTTGCGGTCTGTAGCTGGATCGGAAGCCGGCTGTCGGAAACCGGATCACGTTACTGAGCCGGCCGCGTGAAAGGGTTCAAGCCAATTGGCGAAACGAAGTAGAGTATGCGAAAAAACTTGTCGGAGACGGCGCTCTTGGCGCATGCTTTTCATAGCTTACAAAAGGGATACAAGGGATACATACATTCCTGCTCTCATGTGTAAAATGGTCGAAGCAACTCGACATTCCGGGGACGTTTAGTCTCCTCGTCGACTTTGTTTGCCTTGTTTTTCTTAGCCTCTTGGGCATCTATGAGATAGTAGGAATCGTTGCCCATCGCCTTGCTCACGATGAAGGGACCCTCCCATGGGGATGACAAGTTTATGCTGTCCGCGCTGTCCTCCGGATCAGCCGGAGCACTAGGTCTCCTTCTCGGAATGCTAAGGGTTGGACCTTCCGGCTGTGATAGCGTCGGAGGCTCTGCTGGTAGATAGTAGATCCGGACGCAGCCAGCAGCCGGGCCTCTTCGACCAGGTCAACTCCATCTTCGCGAGCTTCTTTGGCTTCGGCTTCTGTGTAGAGCTTGATCCTTGGCGCGTCGTGCTCGATATCAGTCGGCAGGACGGCTTCGGCCCCATATACGAGGAAGAAGGGTGTGAAGCCGACTAAGCGGTTTGGCGTCGTGCGCAGGCTCCACAACACGCTAGGCAGCTCTTCGATCCAGCAGCCGGCTGAGCGCTCAAGCGGTTCCACCAGCCGGGGCCGGATGCCGGCTAAGATCAAGCCGTTTGCTTTCTCCACTTGGCCGTTTGACTCCGGGTGCGCCACGGATGACAGGTCCATTCGGATCCCCATCTCCCCACAATAGCGTTTGAAAATGCCCTCGGCGAAGTTGCTTCGTTGTTGTCGGTGATGATGCTATGGGGGTAGCCGTATCTCACGATTATTTCCTTGAGGAATGTGACGGACTGTGGAGCCGTCCAGCTTCTTGATTGGCTTGGCTTCGATCCACTTAGTGAATTTGTCAATCATCACCAAGAGATGAGTCATGCCGCCTCGGGCTGTTTTGAATGGGCCCACCATATCCAAGCCCCATACGGCAAATGGCCGGGTAATGGGGATGGTCTTCAAGGCGGAAGCCGGCGTGTGCTTTTGCTTGGCAAAGCGTTGGCAGCCGTTGCACTTCTTCACCGAGTCCTTCGCGTCTCCGAGCGCAGTCGGCCGATAAAATCCGTGCCGGAAGGCTTTGGCCACTATGGCTCGCGGAGGAGGCGTGGTGGCCGCACTCACCCCGATGGATTTCCCGTAGGAGTTCAATCCCTTCGGCCGGCTCGACGCACCGCCGGAGCACCCCACTTACATTGCGTTTGTACAGCTGGTGGTTGATGATTGTGTAGGCCTTGGCCCTTCTCTCAATCTGCACCGGCTCGGACTCTGTCATCGAGCAGACACACCGTCGGTGAGGTAGGAGAGGAATTCTTGTGCCCATGAAGGTACGCATCTTATCTCGAATACGCCGACCAACGGGGCCTCCTCGCGTGGGAGCTTTCGGCTTCGGCCGCATGGTCGCCGGGTTCGGCTTGCTAGCCGGCGGGTTCGGCTTGCTAGCCCCGAGTTTGGCGATGAAGCCCCCGGGTTGGACCGAGAAGTCCCCGGGTTCGGCATGGTAGCCGGCGGGTTCGGCTTGCTAGCCCCCGACTTGGGCGATGAAGCCCCGGGTTCGGCTGAACAGCCCCGGGTCAGCCGGCACGAATATTGAATCCGAATCCGGTGACGGTATGATGGACGGCTTCTTGATAACCGCCAAGGCGATGCCCGGCGGAATGGCTTGCCGGGTTGAGCCAATCTTGGACAAGGCGTCAGCCGCCTCGTTGTTTGCTCGTGGCACATGGTGGAATTCGCAGCCGTCGAAGAAGCCGGATAGCTGCTAGACATGGAAGCGGTATGAAGCCATGTTGGCGTCCTTCGCGTCCCAGTCGCCAGATGCTTGTTGTATGACCAAGTCGGAGTCGCCGAAGCATAGTATGCGACGCACGCCAATCTCCTTGGCCAGCTTCAGCCCATGAATGAACGCTTCATACTCCGCCACATTGTTGGATGCGGCGAAGTGGATCTGCGGGACGTAGTCCGGCCGGTCTCCCTTGGGAGAGGTGATGACGATGCCGGCTCCCAAGCCGTTGCGCATCTTCGAGCCGTCGAAGTGCATCTTCCAATGCGTGGAATCCGGCACGGGCGGCAGATATTGCATCTCAGCCTCGGTCGACGAAGAAGTCCGCGAGGATCCGTGACTTGATGGCCGTGCGTGGCTCGTAGAGGATGGTGTGGGCGGCTAGCTCCGGGGCCCACTTGGCAACCCGGCCGTTGGCATCTTTGCTGCCGATGATTTCCGCCAAGGGCGGCGTGGCAACCACCCCGATGGGGTGCTCTTGGAAGTAGTGCTTGAGCTTCTTGGCCGCCATGTAGACGCCGTAGGTGACCTTCGGTAGTGGGGGTAATTTTGCTTCGACTCGGGAGAGCACTTCGCTAAGGTAATAGGCCGGGGCGCCGAACCAGCTGCTCCCTGTGTGTCGGCTTCTTTGCGCTCCACCACCGGGACAACGCTAACCACTCGGTTGGTGGCTGCGATGTACAACGAGCATCGGCTCCATTGAACCCGGCGTTGCAAGGATTGGCGCGGTTGAGAGCACGCGCTTTAAGTCACGGAAGGCTTCATCCGCTGTGGTGACCGAGACGAACTTGTCCGCCTTCCTCATCAATTGATATAGGGGCGAGTGCCTTCTCCCCTGGCCGGTCGACGAAGCGGCTCAAGGAAGCCGAGCAGCCGGCGAACTTCTGGACATCCTTGAGGCACTCGCGGCAGCCTCCATCTTCTCAATGGCACCGATCTTCTCGGGTTGGCTTCGATTCCTCGGCGAGAGACGAGGTAGCCCGAGGAGTTGGCCGGCCGGCACGCCGAATGTGCACTTGGCCGGGTTGAGCTTCATCCGAAATCTTCTCGGATTGGTGAAGGTTTCTCTCGGGTCATCAAGGAGGGTAGTCGTCTCCTTGGTCTTTACAACGACATCATCCACGTATGCGTGAACGTTTACGCCGATTTGATCCTGCAAGCATTTTTGCATGCACCTTTGGTAGGTGGCGCTGCATTTTTCAAGCCGAACGGCATAGTCGTGTAGCAGTAAGCCCGTACGGGGTAATGAACGAAGTCTTTATTTGATCAGCCGGATTCAAAGGAATGCGGTGGTAGCCTGAATAGGCATCTAGGAAAGACAACGAGTTCACGGCCGGCGATCAAGTCTATAACTTGATCTATGCGCGGCGAGGGGGAAGGGGTCCTTCGGGCACGCCTTGTTGAGGCTGGTGTAGTCGATACACATGCGCCAGGAGCCGTTCTTCTTCAAAACCAGGACCGGGTTCGCCAACCGGTCCGGGTGCAGCACTTCCATGATGAAGCGGGCTGCCGGCCAGCGAGGCGATTTCTTCACCGATGGCCTTCCTTCGTTCTTCGGCGAAGCGCCGAGAGGCTGCTTCACCGGCTTGGCTTCGAGCCGGACGTGGAGGTGGTGCTCAGCCAACTCCCTCGGCACACCCGGCATGTCTCTTGGAGTCCATGCGAAGATGTCCCGATTCTCACGGAGGAAGCTGGTGAGCTCGCTTTCCTATTTCTTGCTCAAGCCGGCACCGATGGTGACGTACTTGTCCGGCTGCGCCGGGTCCAGCAGGATCGTCTTGGTGTTGTCGGCCGGCTGGAAGTGAGTTGTCCCAGCCGGGTTGCCTGCAGCCGGCATGCCTGTCTGCGCGGCCTTGGCGAGGGCGACGGCGTCGTGGATGAGCTGCTTCTCGGTGGCGATGACCGGCGTCTGGGCCATCTTGGAGCTCTGCGTGGCGCAGTCCATGGAGCGGCGATAGTCGCCGGCTACGGTGATGACCCCTTTAGGGCCAGGTAGCTTCATCTTCGGGTACCCGTAGTGGGGCACCGCCATGAACTTGGTCGGGGCCGGCCTGCCCGAGAGCGCGTGGTAGGGACTCACGAGGTCCACCACCTCGAACTCGATTCTCTCGGTGCGGAAGTGATCCGGCTTCCCGAACATCACCTCCGGCGTGATCCGGCCAATCGGGCCGGCAGCGGTGGCCCGGCACGATGCCATGGAAGACGGTGGGGGTGGGGCGCAACTCGGCCTCCTGGATGCCCGGCTTGCGGGCGGTGTCGCGGTAGAGGATGTTGATGCTCGCTGCCGCCGTCGATGAGGACGCGCGAAAACGCACGCTGCGCCGGGTTGTGGCGATGGTGGGGTCGAGGACCATGGCGTAGCTGCCCGGCTTCGGCGAGGACAGCCGGTGTGTCGCGGCGATCAAAAGTGATGGCCTGCTCCGACCGGTTTAGGTGCCGGGGGACCGGCGGTATGACCGCGTTGACCTCGAGGAACGGCTCTGCTGGCTCGTCTTGTCCTCGGGCTCGGAGGTGAAGATGATGTAGGTAGCATCTTCGGCCAGATATCGGCCATGTTGCACTTGGTTAGCCTCGTGGTGCTCGAGGTTGGCGTTCTCTGCGCCGCCTTGACCACACAACCCGTCGGCTGGAGGAGGCGGGGGTGGGGGCGGGAGGGGTTCGCCGCTTGTCAGCCGCTTCATGAAGTGGCAGTCGCGGGTGGTGTGGTTGGAGGGGTTCTTGCCGCTGTGATACTTGCACGGCGAGTCGAGCATCTGCTCGAAGGTGTACTTCGGCTTCCATTGCCGGTCTCGTTTGCTTCGGCGGCGGCTGCCGCCTGCCGCGTTGTCTGCCACGGCGGCTACGTGGGCGGAGCCGTACCGGCGGTCCGGCTGGTCGCTGTGACGCTTGCCGCGGTAGTTGTCCCGCCGGCTGCCATGCGAGCCGCCCTCGGCCGGCTTGTGCTCGGCCGGCTTGTGGTTGTCCCGTCTTGCTCGGGGCCGGTGAAATATCAGCCGGCGCCTTGCCGGCTTCCTCGGCCGGGCCGTGTACTTGTCGGCGATGGCCATCAAGGCGGCCATCGACTTGGGGTCGCCGCGGCGTAGCTTGTGCCACAGACATGGTGTTGGGCCGACAGCCTCCCATGAAGAAGCCGATGGCTTGGATCTCGTGCACACCCTCGCGGGAGTTGCGCATTTCGCACCGCCGCGTCGGGTATGCGCGGTCCGTCTCGTCCGGGCCCTGCTTGCACATCTCAAGCTGTTGAGGGCGACCCGGCCGGCGATAGGTGCCGGTGAAGTTGCCGACGAAGGCTTCCCGGAAGTCCAGCCAGCCGTTGATGCTGCCGGGCTGGCAGGTTGTTGAGCCGAGTGCGGGCGGAGCCGACTAGCATCGTGGGAGAATAGCGTACCGCCCGGCGCTTGTTGCCCCGGGCGATGCCGGCCGCGGTGGAGTAGTCCGGCAGCCGGTCCTCCGGCTTGGCGGTGCCGTCGTACTTGGGGGTGTCGCGCGGGAGCTGGAAGCCGTCGATCATGGGCTCGTTGGCGATGCGGGGCCCGAGCACGCTGGGGCCGGCTGGATCCTCCTCTTCCGCAATGCGGGATTCGACCAGCCGGTCGAGGCGATCTCGGGCATCCGCCGGCTCGATGCGCGGACCCAGCCGGGTATGGGCCGGCCGGCGAGCGCCGCCCGGCTTCGGAGCCGGCCGGTGTGGGCGTCGAGGCTCGGAGTCTTGCTCCCGGTTCCGGCTTGATGGGGCCCGGCTGCGGCCGTCGCCGCCGCCCGGGCGGTGGCTCGGCCGGCCTGAGCTCGCGTGCGTGGCGCGGGAGTCGTTGCGCCGGCTTGGCGCTGGGGAGGTGGACTCGGCCGTGTCCCTGGCGTTGCCTGCGGCACCACGAGCGTGAGAAGCTCTAGGTTCTTGGGCGTACTCGGGGTCTTTCGACGCCGCCGTTGGCAGCCTTTACCAACTCGGTCACCCGCGTAGTCCGGGCGGCGTAACTCTTCGCCTTCGAGGCGGTGCAGCTCTTCTGCGGCGGCTTCGGCCGCGAGCATGTTCTTGTCGGGGGTGTTGTAGATGGGCAGCTCCAATGACGGAGCCGGCGCTTCCGCGCCGTCGTGGTCGATCTCGGCGCCCAGGTCGCGGCCTCTGCGGCGGATGTGGCCGGCTCGGCTGGGGTTGTCGCCGCCCGGGGTGAGGCCGTGGGCGCGGTTGTACTCGCGCTGGGTGATGTCCCACTGGCGCTTAGCAGCAGCCAGCTCCTCGGTCTGCTTGAGGAGGAGCACGCGGTGCGCCTCCAGGTCTGCCTCGACGGTGGCAGCGTCGGCGCCGGCACCGGTGGTGAGCGGAGTGCTCAGCTTTGCCCGGACTTCTTCCAGCCGGGATGGTGGTGGTGGCGGCTTTGCGCCTGATGCGGATGCGTGCCCGCCGACGTGGCGCTCCCGGGTCGGGGCCGCGAACGCGCGTGGACTTGGAGGGGAGTTCCTCGCCGGCCATCATGACTTGCACGACGGCGGGGCTGGCGGGAGCGCTCGCTGCCGGCTCGCGGAGGAGGGCTGGCGCAGCGCAGCACTCGCCGCGGGTAGCGCGGCGGTGCGACGGTGGCGACGTAGACGTCGAAGCCGCCGAAGGAGATGACGCCGCCGCCGGCCGGGAAGGGCCGGTCGGCGAAGCAGCCCGGCGTTGTCGGCCGACGCGGTCGAGGGAGCCGAATCTCCGGATCAAGCCTCGAGCGACTCGCTCGCCGGTGGTGATGGTGAGGCCCGTCCGGATGAAGACACCGGCCGAGGATATTGAAGGCCCCACCGGTGGGCGCCAAATGTCGTGGTATCGTCACGGCATATGCCATAGGGTGGCTAATCGAAGGTGGTCCCCGAGAGATCTCACGGCGGTATCCGGAGGCGGGTTTGGGCACGAGTGACACGGCAACGTACCCGGGTTCGAGGCCCTCCGATGGAGGTAAAACCTCTACTCCTGCTAGAGTGTATATGATGATCACACAATACAATGGTGCTCCTAGAGCTGTGTCCGGCTGCTCCTGGGAGGCTAAGGAAGACGATGGTCTCTCTCACAGGGCAGCGCTAAGGGTGGAATGAAGTGAGAATGATCGATCCCCTACACGAGAGGGGGTAGTGCGGCTTATATAGGCACCGGCACTTTACATATAAGACCCTATAGTTTACTGGGCCGGCTTGGCCGGCTCCGGCTTCCGCTCCTTCCCGAGGCAGTGACGTCAGGAGCCGTTGAGGCCTCATGGCATGTCCCATCCGGCTGCCAAGGTCAGCGGTATGGAGAGGAGGTGTCCCTGTCGCCATCAGCCACTGTAGCCAGTACGGATCGTCGTCGGCCATGATGGCCTGTCCGGCGCGTGGCACTATTGCTCCACAGTGCCCCGCGCTTTACGGAAGATGAAGTCAGCGTGGACTTTGGGAACCCGGATCACCAACCCGGTTCCTTCCAGTGTAAGACTCGCCAGCCTCGAGTCGGTCTGAGGTACAAACCCCTAGTCGGATATGGCTTGTAGAAGCCGGCCCAGCTGCAGCATTGGCGGCCGTAGCCAGGCCGACAAGGACCTAGAGCCAGCCGACTTCCGGACCAGCCGGCCACGGCGCCAGCCGGCTGCTCCTCAGCCGGCCTTTGCCGCGAGCCGGCCAGTGGCCAGCCGGCTGCTCTGCGTCCATTGCCCTACCCGGGGTCTTCCCCCCGACAGTGTGGTTGTCTATTTCGATGATATTCTCATTTATAGAAAAAATCTCAAGGACCATGTGCAACATGTGAGAGAAGTCTTATGCATCTTGCGCCGTGAAAAGCTCTTTGCAAACCTTCCCAAATGCACATTTTCTCAAAGCAAGTTGGTTTTTCTTGGATTTGTGGTTTCAGCAAATGGGATTGAAGTTGATTCTTCCAAGGTTGAGGCCATCCACAATTGGCCCACTCCTACAAACGTTGGTCAAGTTCGAAGTCTTCATGGACTTGCCGGTTTCGACTGCCGCTTTGTGAAAGATTTTAGCACCATTGTTTGTCCTTTGAATGAGCTTACCAAGAAGAATGTTCCGTTTGTGTGGGGCAAGGCCCAACAAAATGCTTTTGATGAGTTGAAGAAACGCCTTACCGAAGCTCCTCTTCTTGTCCTTCCAAATTTTGCAAAAACGTTTGAGATTGAGTGTGATGCGAGTGGACTTGGTATTGGTGGAGTTCTTATGCAAGATGGAAAATCCGTGGCATACTATAGTGAGAAGTTGGATGGCGCACTCCTCAACAATCCTATATATGACAAGGAACTTTATGCTTTGGTTCGTGTTCTTGAAGTTTGGCAACACTATCTTTGGCCAAAAGAGTTTATCATTCATTCCGACCATGAATCTTTGAAGTATTTGCGAAGCCAACACAATTTGAACACAAGACACGCAAAATGGGTGGAGTTCATTGAGTCCTTCCCATATGTAATCAAATACAAGAAGGGCAAGGACAATGTGGTAGCGGATGCTCTTTCCCGCAAACTCACCCTTTTGCTCACTCGCTTGGATTTTCATGTGTTGGGTCTTGATGAAATCAAAGAACAATATGCCTCCGATACTTTCTTTGGACCAATTTTTGCCAAGTGTTCTAGTGAGAAGGGCATCGATGATTTCTATTTGCACCAAGGATTCTTGTTCAAGGCCAACAAACTTTGTATCCCTATGTCGTCGCTTCGCCTTTTACTCTTACAAGAATCGCATGGTGGTGGTCTTATGGGACACTTCGGAAGAGAGAAGACATATGCCATGCTCTCAACCCACTACTATTGGCCAAAAATGTACCGCGACGTGGAACGCCTTTGCCGACGGTGTACAACATGCTTACAAGCTAAGTCCACTTCCAATCCTTATGGTCTTTATACACCGTTGCCTATTCCTTATGCTCCTTGGTCAGATATTAGCATGGATTTCGTCCTAGGATTACCACGAACAAAACATGGGCATGATTCGATCTTTGTGGTAGTGGATAGGTTCTCTAAGATGGCTCATTTCATACCATGCCATAAGACCGATGATGCTTCACACATTGCTTCGTTGTTTTTCAGGAAAATTGTTCGCCTACACGGAATTCCGGCAAGCATTGTGTCGGATTGAGACGTCAAGTTTATGAGCTATCTATGGAAGTCACTCATGGCAAAGTTTGGAGTGAAGCTCTTCTTCTCATCATCCTCGCACCCGCAAACGGACGGACAAACGGAAGTGTTCAATCGAAGCCTCTCAACTCTTCTACGCATACTTGTGAAGAAAAATTTGAAGTCATGGGAAGAGTGTCTACCCCACGCGGAGTTCGCCTACAATCGAGCCAAGCACTCTACAACATCACGGAGTCCGTTCATGGTCGTATATGGTTTCGAACCGCACACGGCGCTCGACCTTCTTCCACTACCTCTTCATGAAAGGACGAACATGGACTTCGACAAACGCACCACCGCCATGAAGAAACTTCATGAAGACACAAGAGCGACCATACAAGAGCATGTACTTCGCCAAGCTACTCACCTCAACGCCAAGAAGAAGGAACGAGTGTTTGAAGAAGGAGACCTCGTTTGGATTCACCTTCGGAAAGAACGGTTCCCTCATGAACGCAACTCCAAGCTCAAGCCAAGAGGAGATGGGCCTTTCAAGGTCCTCAAGCGCATCAACAACAACGCCTACGTCATCGACATACCAACCTCCAAGTACTCGGTGAGCAACACGTTCAACATCTCCGACCTATCACCCTATCATGGAGATGAGGAGGAACAAGAGTCGAGGATGACTCTCTCCCAAGGGGGGGAGATGATGCGGGGTGGCCTTTGGACACCTCCTCACCAAGACCAGCAAGTCCCCCAAGTGGACCAATGACACAGGCTCGAGTCAAAGCGCTACATGATAAGGTGAACTCTCTCCTCACTACCCTCGATCTCGGTACCCCATTGGATGGATTGCTACCTCAGGCCGATACTCTTTGTGTTATCAGATACGAGTCTCGAGAGAAGGACGCTGCAGCAGACCCGAAGCTGGACAAGGAAGAAGGAGAAGAAGAGTACCAGCTGAAGGACGCCCTTCAGGGCCGGCACTGCCGGCCTCCAGGCACCGGCACTGCCGGCCTGCTCACCCCGGCACTGCCGGCCTCAAGCCGCCGGCACTGCCGGCCTGCTCACCCCGGCACTGCCGGTCTCCAGGCCCCGGCACTGCCGGCCCCTCCTGCTGAAGACGCGAAGAAGGCCAAGACCGGCACTGCCGGCCAAGGACCAGCGGCACTGCCTGCCCAAGCTCACCGACACTGCCGGGGCCACCCCTGTCGACTTCATCTCAACCGTTGATTCTTCATCTATGAACCAGGATAATTGATGTAATGCCCATTGTACCCCTGTACAAATCTGGACCTATAAGTACCTCTCCCCTTCCTCCAGATTAGGGTTAGAATTAGAACCAAGAGAAACTTTGAGCTTTTGCTCCTCCCTTAGGGAAACCCTTCTAGATCCACCCATCTACGAAGTTATCTACTCTTCTAGGTAGTTGATCTCTTCCATTCTAGGAATTCTAGTGTTTTGGATCTTTTGCTTTGGCAATTCTATCTATTTGCACTCTTTTCCTCTTTGGAACTCTATCAATTGCTATTGCCAATCTTTTGTGAGGGATTCTACTCCTTGTGGGTCTTTTTCTTGCAATTCCATTGGGTTGGTGTATCGGGCCAACGAAGAACAACCGGTTGTGTGTGTGTGTTGCGTTTGTATCTTCGATCCACCCCGTTTTCCACCCGTGTTCTTCGCGTTCCTCCACCTCCCCCACGAATCCCATCCAAATCCGTGAAGATCGGGCACACCCTCGGGCTTAGCCCTTATCAAGTCCCCTACCTGAGAAGAATTGCAGTACGTTCTGCAGATTCACTTCAAACCTACAAATAACATGGCGGAATACGAGGCTCTACTACACGGTCTGCGCATCGCTAAGGAAATTGGGATCAAGTACATCATATGATGTGGAGATTCCGACCTGGTGGCACAACAAGTAGCCGGAACCTGGAACGCCAGAAACTCTGTTATGGCGGCTTACAGAGACGAAGTTGACGAGATCGCCAAATGCTTCCTCGGATACGAAGTCAAGTACGTCAGGAGAGACGATAACACAGCGGCAGATATGCTATCCAAGCTCGGATCCGGTAGGAAACAATTCCGCCTGCCATTTTCCTGGAGCATCTACGGATACCCTCGGTGAAGGGCGCTAACCCGGAAA
Organism: Lolium rigidum; assembly: GCF_022539505.1. Lineage (NCBI taxonomy): Eukaryota > Viridiplantae > Streptophyta > Magnoliopsida > Poales > Poaceae > Lolium > Lolium rigidum. The sequence continues at coordinate 232,212,022 of NC_061508.1, read as the reverse complement.
ACCCGGACATGGTAGTATCTCCGGCTAGAGAAGTGATGGTTATCATTCCGGCCTGGATACAGCCGTTCCTGGATTACCTCATTGATCGAAAATTGTCGGAGGACGAGGTCCTCCCACGACAGATCATCAGACGAGCAAGATCCTACACAATAATTAATGGACAACTCTACAAACGAAGTGCAAACGGGGTGTTCATGAAATGCATCTCCAATCAGGATGGCATAGAAATCCTCAGAGAGATTCATGCTGGCTATTGCGGGCATCACGCCGCTCCCAGGTCCCTCGTTGCTAAAGCCTTTCCTCAAGGATTTTACTGGCTCACAGCTAAAGAAGATGCTGAAAAGTTAGTGAAAACCTGTCGAGGCTGTCAATACTATGCTACTCAACCAACTGCTCCTGCTCAGGAGCTCAAGACCATCCCTATCACATGGCCGTTCGCGGTCTGGGGGCTTGATATGGTGGGCAAGCTGGAAAAATCATCTCCTGGGGGTTTTGAGTACCTCTTGGTCGCTATTGACAAGTTCAGTAAATGGATCGAGGCAAAGCCAGTGAGAAAAGCCGATGGTGCTACAGCACTAAAATTCGTCTGCAGCCTCGTAGTGAGATACGGCATCCCACACAGCATAATCACAGACAATGGCACAAACTTCGCACAAGGAGAATTGAAAGATTATTGTCATGATGTTGGGATCCAACTGGACCTAGCATCTTTGGCCCATCCACAGTCCAATGGACAAGTGGAGCGAGCCAATGGCCTTATACTAGCCGGAGTTAAGCCTCGCCTTGAAGAACCGCTGCGTCGCGCAGCCGGAGCTTGGGCAGAAGAGCTAGACGCTGTTTTGTGGAGTTTACGAACTAACCCTAACAGATCAACTGGGTTCACCCCTTTCTTCCTAGTATACGGATCCGAAGCACTCCTTCCGTCCGACACCATACACGATTCGCCGCGAGTTTTCGCCTACAACGAAGATACAGCTGACGAAGCCAGATAGCTTTCTGTGGACCTGATCGAAGAAGCTCGGAACTTAGCTGACCAATGCTCCACCATCTACCAGCAGAAACTCCGACGCTATCACAGCCATCGAGTTCGGAACCGCTCGTTCATGGTCGGAGACTTAGTCCTCCGCCTTCGTCAGGTGAAAGACCACAAGTTGCAATCTCCATGGGAAGGACCCTTTGTCATCAGCAAAGTGCTTCACAACGGATCGTACTACCTTGTCGATTTCCGGGAGTTAAAAGATAGACCTGCTAATTGGTACCGGAAACGCAAGCGAGAGGATCCGGATGACATATACGATGAAACAGAACGTCCCTGGAATATAGCACAGCTACGTCCTTTCCACACTTAGCAAAATTCGCATTACATACCTTGTAATATCTATGATACAGGATCAATGAAATAAAGCATATGGTTCACTCTTAGAGTCTTTTACCTCCTTTACTTTTTCATTTTTGGATCGTGTATGTTTTCCGACTAAAACCGCAGAGCTGGATGTTTCCGCCTAGGCGTGTACGAAAGTTGTGATTTTCAAAATCATCCTTTAGGACGTGAGCTTAAGTTTTCTGGTGGATAAGTTTTTTGTTGCGAACTCATGGATTCCTGGTAGCGATTTCCGGCACCTTAACTGGGGGCTTGTTTCCGCGGTTATTGACGGATTGCCATTGGGCTTCGTCGCCGCAGACGAGCGTTTCCGGCTAAAGGTCTTCCGGCTCGTGGAAGGTCAAGTGAGCTAGCCAAAAAACTTAGAAACTAGCACTTGCTTTTCAAACGAACGAAACATGCAAAATAAATATAATGGATAGCAGGATAAGTTTTTTCCGCCCACGCATACTTGTTTCGTCCCTAGCTACTTAAGAATTTAAGTTATATTACAAACCCTCGATGGGGCCAAAATGATGCATTGTTTTCTTCCCGCGGGAAATAAGTTTTCTACTCCTCCTCAGCCGGAGAAGATTTACCCTTGTCATCAACCTTCGGTTCATCCTCTTCTTTGCCTTTAGCCGGAGAGGATACATCATCATCACTCTCTTTATCATCCTCATCCGGAGACGCGGCGCCGCCCTTGGACTTGTCCTTCATGGCATCCTTGGAGCTTGTCCAGGTGTATTGGCTTTCGAATTCCGCGGGTCGAGCCTCCGCCTCTCGTTCCTTCTGAAGCTCTGCTTCAAGAGGCTCGTCGGCGGGAACGACTTCCTTGTCGTAGAATTAGTTATGCCGGATCCTTCGCGCGATGCGGGTGTCGTAGCCGCTAACTGCATCCAGTAGCGCATTGACATCCGCCTCCGGAGGAACGCCAGACGTCACCCGTTCAAGATCAATATCCGGGATATGTGCTAGGCACATAACCAAGGACATGGCGGCAGCACCCCGTGCAGATGATGATTGCAGATCCACGACCAGCTCCGGAAGAAGATCCATTATTTCGATAAGTTTGCGGACTTTGCACGTGCGGCTCTTTTTAATTGCCAAGTTATGGCAAATCTTCCGGGACGAGGAGATAAGGTCCTTGCAATCATCTCCGGCAAGCTGAAGAAGGTCATCTCGGGGATACCGGTTCCGACGCGCTTCATCATATCCAAGAGGCTCTGCATGAGACAATCAGATATAAGCATACAGATTGAGTCCAACGCATAAGTTATCAAAACAAGCTCTGGATTCGTACCCAGGATGTCCTCATTGAGCAGGTCCCAGCGCGGTCTCCATATACTTCCGGAGTCCATTGAGCTCTTTTTGCTGCTTTTGGACAGTCTCGCTGTCAACTTTTCTTTTCATTTCAAACTCACCAGTTTTCTGGATGAGTTCGGAGCTCTTCTCCGCCAGCTGTTTCTCAGCTTGCTCTCTTTTTTCCTCCGCCTTCGCGAGCTTCGCCTCCAGGTCTTTATAAGAGGAGCGCAGATTCTCAAGCTCGGAGGATGCAGTGGCAAGGGAAGATGGGGCACCTATCCAAAGATAAGTTAAAATCAATTCGGAAGTCTAAACACAAATTTATGGGCCAGTAGGGCGGAAACCAACCTTGGGCGTCCGCCAGCTGCTTCTTTAGATTCGCGTTCTCCTCCTTAAAATCTTGAAGTTTCTCCGCCTGACCAAGGGTAACGCGGCGCTGCAGGGCAATGTTTTTGTGCAGCTCGTAGTGCAGCGCCTGCTGTTCCTGTAAATATGTACAGAGCAGGAGTAAGTTCTAAGTTATTCTACCAAGTGGATCCTTTCGAAGCATTATTGCCGGAAAGTTTCCGCCATAATGCTTGGGGGCTACTATGACATTTTTCACAAAACATTTCTTCAGTTCGAAAATTCTTCTAAGTATTTAGGTGCCAACTATTGACTAGTTTCCGCCTATATACTTGGGAGCTACTGGGGAGTACCTTGTGCTTGCAGAGGAGCTTGTCGAAGAACTGGCCAACTTCCTTCTTGAAGTCCTGAATTTCCGACGACTCGGCATCAGGCTTTCCCCAGGCATTGCTCATCATGGCGTTAAGCAGATCCTGTTCAAGATCCCATTTCTCTGCCTTAGTGAGCTTGTTAAAGAACTTGGTCGCGTAGGCCTTGGGGGTGGAGGTAAGATCAGCCGGATCTCCAAAGTTCTTCGGAAAAATGACGATATCACTCGCCGCAGCTTCAGCTTTCCCCGAAGAGTTGACTTCCGCCTCCTCTCGGCCTTGTACTTCAGCCTCGTCAGGGGCGGGACCTTTGGCTCCGGAGCTTTCTCCGCCCACTTTCTCGCTGCTAACCGGAATTATCTCCGGTGGAGTTTCGGTAGTAGGAGGGGGAGATCGCTCAGCTTGAGGAGGAGATGGCTGGGGAGTGGCATGGGAAGCACTTGGCGGAGCTGGTGTTGCAGGACCAACGGCCGGAGACTTCTTCATGTATTTGGTGGCGGGATCTTGGACGTTGGTCCGCGCGGTGGTGGTACTCGGATTCCTACAAACAGGCAAAGGAAATGTATAAGTAACAAGTTTATCAAAGCAAAGATGCACCATACTCGGAGACTTACGTGGCGCCAGGGATGATTAGGCGCGATCGTTTCCCTGCTGTCGTCAGCAGTTTGATGCGTTCACGCTCCGCTTTCCTGGAATCCAGCGGAGGTGGCTTCACGACTTTGGCCTTCTTGGCGGAGGCCTCGCCGCTAGCTCCGGCTTCGGAGCCGTAAGCTTTGGCGCAGGGACACTTTGTAGGACGAGGGGCAGCCTTTCGGGGCGCTTGCTCCTCTTCCTCTTTGTCGTCCTCCGGATCCTCCTCCGCCGCTTCGCCGCTGACGGGGACTCGGAGAATATTGCGGAGATTTTCCTCCGCCAAAGTATCAAGCTGAGAAAAGAATTTGTTAGTAAAGACAGAACACATCGAAAATATGAGGAGTTGAAAAATGGCAAAGGTACAAGTGCTTACTGGAGGACATTGGTCGTTTTTCGTGATGTCTTTTATCAATTCCGGGACCGGTTGGCCTTGGCAAATCTTCACAAGTGTCTTGATTCTCCTCTTGAGAGAATCGGCGGGGAGATCGTGGCGGGTTACTCGGAGGGGATCGTCCACCCCGGTGTATGCTGATACGTCTCCAACGTATCTATAATTTCTTATGTTCCATGCTAGTTTTATGACAATATCTACATGTTTTATTCACACTTTATAATGTTTTTATGCATTTTCTGGGACTAACCTATTAACAAGATGCCGCAGTGCCAGTTCCTGTTTTCTGCTGTTTTTGATTTCAGAAAAGCTAGTTTACAAATATTCAAGGAATTGGACGAAACAAAGGCCCACGGCCCTATTTTCCACGGAGTGTTCCAGAAGACCGAAGAAGAGTCGAGGAAGGTTGGCAAGGGGCCCACACCATAGGGCGGCACAGCTGTGGGCCCCCCGCGCCGACATGTGGGGAGGGAGCTCCCTGGCTCCCCCGACTCTGCCCCTTCGCCTATTTATTCCTTTGTCCCCGAAAACCCTAGCACCGAGAGCCAGAATACGAGAACAGTTCCAGAGACGCCGCCGCCGTCAACCCTAACTCGGGGGGGGTGTTCAGGAGATCTCCTCCGGCACCCTGCCGGAGAGGGGAATCATCACCGGAGGGCTCTACATCATCATGCCCGCCTCCGGACTGATGTGTGAGTAGTTCATCCTTGGACTACGGGTCCATAGAAGTAGCTAGATGGTTGTCTTCACCTCTTGTGCTATCATGTTTAGATCTTGTGAGCTGCCTATCATGATCAAGATCATCTATTTGTAATGCTACATGTTGTGTTTGTTGGGATCCGATGAATATGGAATACTATGTCAAGTTGATTATTGATCTATCATATATGTTATTTATGATCTTGCATGCTCTCCGTTGCTAGTAGAGGCACTGGCCAAGTTGATACTTGTGACTCCAAGAGGGGGTATTTATGCTAGATAGTGGGTTCATGTCTCCATTGAATCTGGGGGAGTGACAACAACCCCTAAGGTTGTGGATGTGCTGTTGCCACTAGGGATAAAACATCAATGCTTTGTCTAAGGATATTTGTATTGTTTACATTACGCACGTACTTAATGCAATTGTCTCGTTGTTTGCAACTTAATACCGGAAGGGGTGCGGATGCTAACCCGAAGGTGGACTTTTTAGGCATAGATGCATGCCGGATGGCGGTCTATGTTCTTTGTCGTAATGCCCTAAGTAAATCTCATAGTAGTCATCATGATATGTATGTGCATTGTTATGCCCTCTCTATTTGTCAATTGCCCAACCGTAATTTGTTTACCCAACATGTTATTTATCTTATTGGAGAGACACCACTAGTGAACTCGTGGACCCCGGTCCATTCTTTTACATCTGAAATACAACCTACCGCAATCATTGTTCTCTTTTGTTTTCTCGCAAGCAAACATCATCTTCCACACCATACGTTTAATACTTTGTTTTCAGCAAGCCGGTGAGATTGACAACCTCACTGTTAAGTTGGGGCAAAGTAGTTTGATTGTGTTGTGCAGGTTCCACGTTGGCGCCGGAATCCCTGGTGTTGCGCCGCACTACACTCCTTCACCAACAACCTTCACGTGACCTTCATCTCCTACTGGTTCGATAACCTTGGTTTCTTACTGAGGGAAAACTCGCTGTTGTACTCATCATACCTTCCTCTTGGGGTTCCCAACGGACGTGTACTTTACCATCACAAGCAGCTACTTTTCTGGCGCCGTTGCCGGGGAGATCAAGACACGCTGCAAGGCGAGTCTCTCACACCCAATCTCTTTACTTTGTTTATTGTGTTGCTTTATTTTATTTTCTGTCTTGTTTGCCTTCTTTATATCAAAAACACACACAAAAAATTAGTTACTCGCATTTACTTTATTTATCGGTTTACCCTTGTTTATTTCATCATGCTTCTCCCTAAGTTCACTTTGAAAGATATATCGGTAGGGAGTGGGTCTATCATTGGAAGAGATAATATAGAATAATTTTTCAATCATGTTAGTAAGTTGGAAGATTTTGAAGATAGATCCTTGGTGGAACTTGCTCCTAATTATGAAATTGCTACTGCCTCTTTAGTGCACATGTTGGAACCTAGATTTGTTAATCTTAATCCTATAATGCAACATATGTTTCTTACACTCCGTGATATGGAAGAAGGAGAGAAGAAAGATTTTGTTTTAGAAACCCTTCTTATTGAATTTTGTGATGTAGTTAGGGAAGCTAGGAAAGTCTTTATTCAACATAAGATGCTTGTCTTTAATATCAATGTTGCAAATACCCTTGAAAGGATGGAAAAAGATAGGCTAAAGTACACTAATGAAGCCAATTGTGAGGGGGAGACTAAAGTACCAATACCTTATAAGCTCATAGGAATGCATGAGGCACTAGAAAAGAATTTTGATTGGATTGTTCCTGAAAATTTATTTGAGGAGGATAGTGAGCCTAAAAGTAATGAAAGAGGAGCTTCAAAACTTACATAGATAAGATATAATGCATCGTTGAGAAAACTCCCAACTCCTCTGTTGATGCTTCTTCTCTTGATGTTACTTGATTTACACTTTCTGCGCCTAGCTGAAAGGCGTTAAAGAAAAGCGCTTATGGGAGACAACCCATTATTTTATTTCTGTAATTTTTGTTTTATATTTGAGTCAAGGTGCTTGTTAGTACTGTAGCAATACATTTGTATATTTATTTTCTTGCATTGTTGTGCCAAGTAAAGTCTTTGATAGAAAGTTGATACTAGATTTGGATTTCTGCGCAGAAACAGATTTTTAGCTGTCACGGATTTGAGTTTTTCTCTCTATAGGAAACTCGTAAAATGCTGAAAAAATTCATGCGTAATCCTCAGATATGTGCGCAACTTTCGTTCAACTGGAGCTTTTCCATCTGAGCATGTTAAGTGCCTCGAAAAAAATCGTCTTTACGGACTGTTCTGTTTTGACAGATTCTGCCTTTTATTTCGCATTGCCTCTTTTACTGTGTTGAGTGGATTTCTTTGCTCCATTAAATTTCAGTAGCCTTGGGTAATGTCCAGAAGTGTTGGGAATGATTGTGTCCTTGCTGAACATGTGAATTTTTTATTATGCACTAACCCTCTAATGAGATTGCTTTGAGTTTGGTGTGAAGGAAGTTTTCAAGGATCAAGAGAGGAGGATGATATAATATGATCAAGAAGAGTGAAAAGTCTAAGCTTGGGGATGCCCCCGTGGTTCATCCCTGCATATTTCAAGAAGACTCAAGCGTCTAAACTTGGGGATGCCCAAGGCATCCCCTTCTTCATCAACAACTTATCAGGTCACCTCTAGTGAAACTATATTTTAATTCCGTCACATCTTATGTGCTTTACTTGGAGCGTCTGTGTGCTTTTATTTTCGTTTTGTTATTTTCATTCTATGAATAAATCGGATCCTAACATGCTTGTGTGGGAGAGAGACACGCTCCGCTTTTTCATTTGAACACTTGTGTTCTTAGTTTTATTTTTCATGTTCATGGCGAAAGCTGAAAGCCGCAGCACTTATTATTATTTGGTTGGAAACAGAAAATGCTTCATGTGGTAATTTGTATATTGTCTTGAATAATTTGATACTTGGCAATTGTTTTGAGCTCTCAAGTAGATCATGTTTAAGCTCTTGCATCATGTAGTTTAAATCTATTAGTGGAGAACTACCGTAGAGCTTGTTGAAATTTGGTTTGCATGATTGGTCTCTCTAAGGTCTAGATATTTTCTGGTAAAAGTGTTTGAGCAACAAGGAAGACAGTGTAGAGTCTTATAATGCTTGCAATATGTTCTTATGTAAGTTTTGATGTACCGGTTTATACTTGTGTTTGCTTCAAACAACCTTGCTAGCCAAAACCTTGTACTGAGAGGGAATGCTTCTCGTGCATCCAAAACCTTGAGCCAAAACCTATGCCATTTGTGTCCATCATAACTACCTACTATGTGGTATTTTTCTGCCATTCCAAGTAAATACTTCATGTGCTACCTTTAAACAATTCAAAACTTTATTACTCCTTATTTGTGTCAATGTTTTATAGCTCATGAGGAAGTATGTGGTGTTTTATCTTTCGATCTTGTTGGGCAGACTTTCACCAATGGACTAGTGGCATATACATCCGCTTATCCAATAATTTTGCAAAAAGAGCTGGCAACGGGGTGCCCAGCCCCAATTAATTAACTTTTATTAATAATTCTCTTCACATGTTTTGCCCTGATTTATCAATAAGCAACTTAATTTTGCAATAGACACTCCTCCATGGTATGTGAAATGTTGGAAGGCACCCGAGGATTCGGTTAGCCATGGTTTGTGAAAGCAAAAGGTTGGGAGGAGTGTCATCTATAAATAAAACTAAAATACATGTGTAAACAAAAGAGAAGAGGGATGATCTACCTTGCTGGTAGAGATAACGTCCTTCATGGGAGCCGCTCTTTGAAAGTCTATTTGACAAGGGGGTTAGAGTGCCCACTACCATTCGTTGACAACAACAAACACCTCTCGAAACTTTATCTTTATGATCTCTATATGATTTCAAAACTTAAAAAGCTCTAGCACATGATTTAATCCCTGCTTCCCTCTACGAAGGGTCTTTCTTTTACTTTATGTTGAGTCAGTTTACCTACTTCTTTCTATCTTAGAAGCAAACACTTGTGTCAACTGTGTGCATTGATTCTTACATGCTTACTTATTGCACTTATTATACTACTTTGTGTTGACAATTATCCATGAGATATGTATGTTGAAAGTTGAAAGCAATTGCTGAAACTTAAATCTTCCTTTGTGTTGCTTCAAAACCTCTTATTAAGAATCTATTGCTTTATGAGTTAACTCTTATGCAAGACTTTTTGATGCTTGTCTTGAAAGTACTATTTATGAAAAGTTTTTGCTATATGATTCAGTTGTTTAGTCATTATCTTTTTGTTAGCAAACTATAGACCATTGCTTTGAGTCACTTCATTCATCTCATATGCTTTACAATAGTGTTGATCAAGATTATGTTGGTAGCATGTCACTTCAGAAATTATTCTTTATATCGTTTACCTACTCGAGGGCGAGTAGGAACTAAGCTTGGGGATGCTTGATACGTCTCCAACGTATCTATAATTTCTTATGTTCCATGCTAGTTTTATGACAATCAATACCTACATGTTTTATTCACACTTCATAATGTTTTTATGCATTTTCTGGGACTAACCTATTAACAAGATGCCGCAGTGCCAGTTCCTGTTTTCTGTTGTTTTTGATTTCAGAAAAGCTAGTTTACAAATATTCTCGGAATTGGACGAAACAAAAGCCTACGGCCCTATTTTCCACGGAGTGTTCCAGAAGACCGAAGAAGAGTCGAGGAAGGTCAGCAGGGGGCCCACACCATAGGGCGGCACGGCTGTGGGGCCCTCGCGCCGACATGCGGGGAGGGAGCTCCCTGGCTCCCCCGACTCTGCCCCTTCGCCTGTTTATTCCTTCGTCCCCGAAAACCCTAGCACCGAGAGCCAGAATACGAGAACAGTTCCAGAGACGCCGCCGCCGTCAACCCTAACTCGGGGGGTTCATGAGATCTCCTCTGGCACCCTGCCGAAGAGGGGAATCATCACCGGAGGGCTCTACATCACCATGCCCGCCTCCGGACTGATGCGTGAGTAGTTCATCGTTGGACTACGGGTCCATAGCAGTAGCTAGATGGTTGTCTTCTCCTCTTGTGCTATCATGTTTAGATCTTGTGAGCTGCCTATCATGATCAAGATCATCTATTTGTAATGCTACATGTTGTGTTTGTTGGGATCCGATGAATATGGAATACTATGTCAAGTTCATTATTGATCTATCATATATGTTATTTATGATCTTGCATGCTCTCCGTTGCTAGTAGAGGCTCTGGCCAAGTTGATACTTGTGACTCCAAGAGGGGGTATTTATGCTAGATAGTGGGTTCATGTCTCCATTGAATCTGGGGAGTGACAAGCAACCCGTAAGGTTGTGGATGTCTTGTTGCCACTAGGGATAAAACATCAATGCTTTGTGTAAGGATATTTGTATTGTTTACATTACGCTACGTACTTAATGCAATTGTCTCGTTGTTTGCAACTTAATACTTGGAAGGGGTGCGGATGCTAACCCGAAGGTGGACTTTTAGGCATAGATGCATGCTTGGATGGCGGTCTATGTTCTTTGTCGTAATGCCCTAAGTAAATCTCATAGTAGTCATCATGATATGTATGTGCATTGTTATGCTCTCTCTATTTGTCAATTGCCCAACTGTAATTTGTTTACCCAACATGTTATTTATCTTATTGGAGAGACACCACTAGTGAACTGTGGACCCCGGTCCATTCTTTTACATCTGAAATACAACCTACTGCAATCATTGTTTTCTTTTGTTTTCTGCAAGCAAACATCATCTTCCACACCATACGTTTAATCCTTTGTTTTCAGCAAGCCGGTGAGATTGACAACCTCATCGTTAAGTTGGGGCAAAGTAGTTTGATTGTGTTCTCGCGAGGTTCCACGTTGGCGCCGGAATCCCCGGTGTTGCGCCGCACTACACTCCTTCACCAACAACCTTCACGTGGCCTTCATCTCCTACTGGTTCGATAACCTTGGTTTCTTACTGAGGGAAAACTCGCTGCTGTACTCATCATACCTTCCTCTTGGGGTTCCCAACGGACGTGTGCTTTACCGTCACAAGCATATGCGCAGATCAAGCGTGCGTTGTACCGCAGCGGCTGGATCCGCCGAGTGAACCAGCTGAGAGTGAGCTGAGTTCCGGTTAGCCCGTCGTGGACTAACCAAGAGATTCTCCGCGCAGCCTTCTCCGGAATCGGAGTCTGGGCGAGCGTGGGGACGAAGCTCCAGCTGTCGCGTTCTTCCAGAGGCTGGTTGATAAATTTGGGCAGCCCTTGATGGACACCCGGAACTGTGACGTTCTTCGCATAGAACCATCCGGTGTTCCAGTACCGGACGGATTCGTGGGAGTCATGAGGAGGGTACATGCGGCCAGGTCGAAGCATGAAGGTCATGCTGATGCAGTTCACCATAGCCTTGGCCTTCGTCTCTTTCTTCACCCGGAAGAAAAACTGCCATAATCGGACATCTGGGCGAATTCCGAGATGCCCTTCGCAAAGTGTGATAAAGTTTGAGAGAAGGAGATAGAAGTTTGGGCATATATTATGGGGCTGGAGCCCATAAGTGTTGAGGATGGAGAGGAAAAATTCCGAGCAGGGGAGCGACAGTCCGCGCTTGACCCAGGCTTTTGTCAGGACTGTTACGTCCGCGCCTGGCTTGGGGACGTCGGAGTCGCGCATGAAGCTCCATTGCGGAGCAATCATGCCTTCACCTTGGAGATCCCTTAGCTCCGCATCCTTGGTTTCACAGGGCCACCACTGTCCCTTCTCACCCTCTCGGATCCGGGCCTTGGAAGCCTTCTTCGCTTCCGCCTCCTACACTTTAGCGGCCATCCTAGCTTGACCTTCAAGTTCCTCTTGGATTTCTTTGAAGGTGGGGATTTGGCCTAGTGCAGTGCTGGAAGAGGCGGAGAATGGTTGAGCTAATTTTATGTCGGAAACATATGGCGGCAGGAATGCAAGGGGTTCCGGGCAGCTTGGTTCTAATGTGCTGGTATCCGGACTAGTCGGAGAACTACCAGTGCATTTGGACGAACTAGGCAACATGCTTCCGGCTGCACCCATGCAAACTAATTTGAGTAGTCGGAATCTACACTACACTACTTCTTCTTCTACAAGGCCGGCGCACTTACCGTTAATGGCGCGGTGGTTCTTCGAGACTCCGGCGAGGTTGAGGTGGCCGGACTTGCGGCGTTGAGCCTTTGAAGACCACGAATCGGCAGCGGAGGCAAAATCACGATCAAACACGCGAATCTTGGGTCGAGGGAGGCCTTAGAACGGCGGCGGGTCAAGCTCTCCGAGCGTGGGCTCGCCGGAGTTCAGATCTGGCTGGCGGCACGGCGCGAGGAAGAAGATGAAGTGGGTGAGACGGTGAAAGAATGAAGAAGATACCGCGTGCGGGGGTATTTATAGACCTCGCGCGGAGATTCGTGTTTCGGATCTGACGGTGGAAACTGAACGGTCACACCGTTGGATGCGTGACACGTGTCTTAGGTTAAAAGCGGTGAAACGACGTGGAGGTAACTTAACTGTGCACTCCCGAGATTTCCGGCTAGAGATTCGCATCTTCGAAAATTTAGCGCGGGAAAAGAGGAAGTTGTGCGCGGGAAAAGTGGAAAATCTACTACATTGCCGTTACTGAAGAACAGATGATTTCCGAGAAAGACGACATCGGAAACAAGTAAAGTTTAGAAGCTCTTCAAGATTCTCTTCGGATCCGAGTTGATTGTAGTCGGAGGAATGATGAATCTCGGAGAACTTCGGGGGCTACTGTTATGGGTATACTTTATGGGTATATCAACGGCATGGCCTAGATCCGGCAAGCCCGGGTGGCCCATAGTTGGTGATGTGGCATGTGGCCCATCGGGCGGCCCAATTGATGTAGATCCTGAAGGATGAAGTCCAGCCCAGGAACAGGAAACCGGATCCCAACCGACCTACGAAGGAGGCCGGATCCGTGGAGGCCCATAAGGTATCCGGATCCCGCACGACATAGATGGAAGGCGGATCCTTAACGGACACGGCAAGACATTGTACCGTAGTTAGGCAACTTGTATTCCGGCTAAGACTCTCCATGTAAACCCTAGATTCATGCGCCTTTATAAGCCGGATCCCGGGAGCCCTAGAGGCACAACCACAACTCATTGTAACAACGCGAAAGCACCCAGATAATTCCAGACAAGCAGCAGTAGGCCTTGCCATCGTGCAGGTGGTCCGAAGCTGGGTAAATCGCATACCACCGTCCCGAGGACTCTCCGCCCAATGGCCCCTACTTCTTCTCCCTTCCATGAGGATCGCTCCTCTGGAGTACCGTCGAATAGGCAACGACAACAACTTTCATACACGCTAAGGCGGAAACATCCAGCTCTGCGGTTTTAGTCGGAAAACATACACGATCCAAAAATGAACAAGTAAAGGAGCTAGAAGACTCAAAGAGTGAACCATATGCTTTATTTCATTGATCATGTATCATAGATATTACAAGATATGTAATGCGGAAATTGCTAAGTGTGGAAAGGACGTAGTTGTGCTATATTCCAGGGACGATCTGTTTCATCGTATATGTCATTCGGATCCTCCCATTTGTGTTTCCGGTACCAATTGGCAGGTCTATCCTTTAACTCCGGAGATCAACGAGGTAGTAAGATCCGTTGTGAAGCACTTTGCTGATGACGAAAGGTCCTTCCCATGGAGATTGCAACTTATGATCTTCCACCTGTCGAAGGCGGAGGACCAAGTCCCCTACCATAAACGAGCGGTTCCGAACTCGGAGCTTCTGCTGGTAAATGGTGGAACATTGATCAGCTAGGTTCCGAGCTTCTTCAATTAGGTCCACAGATAGCTGTCGAGTCTCGTCAGCAGTTTCTTCATTGTAAGCGGAAACTCGCGGTGAATCGTGGATGATGTCGGAGGGGAGCACAGCTTCAGATCCGTATACCATGAAGAATGGAGTAAATCCAGTTGATCTGTTAGGGGTAGTTCGTAAACTCCACAGAACAGAATCTAACTCCTCAGCCCAAGCTCCGGCTGCACGTCGCCGCGGTTCTTCGAGGCGAGGTTTGATTCCATCTAGTATAAGGCCATTGGCTCGTTCAACTTGACCATTAGATTGTGGATGAGCCATAGAAGCAAGGTCAAGCCGGATCCCTACGTCATTACAATAATCCTTTAGTTCTCCCTGTGCAAAGTTTGTGCCATTATCTGTGATTATGCTATGTGGGATGCCGAATCTCGTTACGAGGCTGGAAACAAATTTTAGTGTCGTAGCACCATAGGCTTTTCTCACTGGCTTTGCCTCGATCCATTTAATGAACTTGTCAATAGCGACCAAAAGGTACTCAAAACCGCCAGGAGATGATTTCTTTAATTTTCCGACTATATCGAGCCCCTAGACCGCAAACGGCCAAGTGATAGGGATGGTCTTCAGCTCCTGAGCCGGAGCGTTTGGTTGAGTAGCATAGTACTGACAACCTCGGCAGGTTTTCACTAGTTTCTCACCATCTTCTTTAGTTGTTAGCCAGTAAAAACCTTGCCGGAAAGCTTTTGGAACGAGCGACCTGGGAGCGGCGTGATGCCCGCAATCCCCTGCATGGATCTCTCTGAGTATTTCAATGCCATCTTGATTTGAGACACACTTCATAAATACCCCATTTGCACTTCCTTTGTAGAGCTGTCCATCAACAATTGTGTAGGATCTTGCTCGCCTGATGATCTGACGTGCGAGGACTTCATCCTCCAGCAACTTCCGATCGATAAGGTAATCTAGGAAAGGCTGTGTCTAGGCCAAAATGATAGCCATCACCTCCTTAGCCGGAGATACTGCCACATCTGGGTTTTCCGGGTTAGCGCCCTTCACCGAGGGTATCTGTAGGTGCTCAAGAAAGATTCCAGACGGAATTGGTTTTCTGCCGGATCCGAGCTTGGACAACATATCTGCTGCTGTGTTATCGTCTCTCCTGACGTACTTGACTTCATATCCGAGGAAACACTTGGCGATCTCGTCAACTTCGTCTCTGTAAGCCGCCATAACGGATTTCTGGCGTTCCAGGTTCCGGCTACTTGTTGTGCCACCAGATCGGAATCTCCGTAGCATATGATGTGCTTGATCCCAATCTCCTTAGCGATGCGCAGACCGTGTAGTAGAGCCTCGTATTCCGCCATGTTGTTTGTAGCTTCAAAGTGAATCTGCAGAACGTACTGCAGTTCTTCTCCGGTAGGTGACTTCAGGGTGACTCCAGCACCCGAGCCTTGATGTTGCTTGGATCCGTCAAAATGCATGACCCAGGCTTCTGGTTTCGGCATAGGTGTGCCCTCCGGCGCTTCAGTCCAATCAGCAAAGAAATCCGCTAAAACTTGTGATTTGATCGAAGTTCTGGCTTCGTAGTTGATGTCAAAGGAAGAAAGTTCAATGCCCCATTTTGCTACGCGCCCTGTTGCGTCGGAGTTGTTGATGATGGTTGACAATGGAGCCTTGCTCACAACTGTCATAGGGTGCTCCTGGAAGTAGTGTCTCAGCTTCCGGCTACCTAGGAATACACCGTAGGCTAGCTTCTGAAAGTGAGGGTATCTTTGCTTGGATTCCATCAGAACCTCGCTAATGTAATATACTGGCCTTTGGACTCCATATTCATGACCATCTTCATGTCGCTCCACCACGATTACTAGACATGACCTTGTTGGAGGCTGCCAAATAGAGGAGCATGGGCTCTGACTCACTTGGAGCTGCCAAGATGGGTGGGGAGGAGAGTAAGTTCTTCAACCCCTAAAGTGTTGCGTCTGCTCCGTCGTCCCAGATAAATTTGTCGGTTTTCTTCAACAACTTGTATAAGGGTAGTGCCTTCTCGCCAAGACGGCTAACAAATCTACTGATTGCTGCAACACAACCAGTTAATCGTTGCACATCTTTGAGAAAAGTTGGTCTTTTAATGTTTAGGATAGCCTGGATTTTATCCGGGTTAACTTCAATGCCTCTATGAGAGACGATGAAGCCAAGGAGTTTTCCGGCTGGTACGCCAAAGACGCACTTCAGCGGATTCAACATCATCTTGTACCGTCGGAGATTTTCAAAGGTTTCCGTGAGGTCGCTGATCAAATCGGATCCTTTCCGGGTCATTACCGCGATGTCTTCGATGTAGGCGTGCATGTTCCGGCCAATTTGGTCCTTCAGGCACCGCTGCATCGTACATTGGTAAGTGGCACCTGCGTTTTTCAAGCCAAATGGCATGGTAACATAGAAGTAGGTACCAAAGGGCGTGATGAACGAGTTCGCCTTTTGGTCGGACTTCTTCATCCGGATCTGGTGATACCCAGAATATGCGTCAAGAAAACACAGAAGTTCCGCCCTTGCCGTCGAATCAATGACTTGGTCAATGTGCGTCAAGGGGAACGGATCCTTCATACAATGCTTGTTCAAGCCGGAGTAACCGATGCACATTCTTAGTACTTCAGAATTATTTTTGGGTACAAGGACGGGATTTGCGACCCAATCAGTATGGATAACTTCTACTACAAGCCTCTAGTAACTTTGCTAACTCCATCCCTATGGCGCGGCGCTTCTTATCTCCAAAGCGTCGCATAGCTTGCTTCACCGGTTTTGCACCCGGATTTATGTTGAGGTAGTGTTCGGCAAGTTCCCTTGGACTTCGGACATGTCAGAAGGTTGCCATGCGAAGATATCCATGTTTGCTCGGAGGAACTCGAAGAGCGCATCTTCCTATTTGGGGTGCAGGTCGGCTCCGACTTACACCTGCTTGGAACTATCGCCTTCCTTGAGGTCAACCTTCTTGGTGTCTATCGCGGCCTTGAAAGAGGTCTTCTGTTCGGAGATCTTCTTCTTGGTGGTATGCATCTCACTCGGATCCACCGCGGCTCTATAGCCTTGCAGCTCCTCTCCAGGTATCACAGATTCTGCAAAGGTGGCTTCGCCCTCCTCGCAGTCTCGAGCTTTTTTGTAGTCTCCGGATATGGTGATCATACCATTAGGACTCGGAATCTTGAGCTTATTGTAGATGTAGCATGCCCTTGCGTGGAACTTGTGGTGACGTGGTAGGAGCTCTTGAAGGGCACTACTTCGAACCTGATCATATCTTCGCGGAAATTATTAACATCGCCGAAGGCCACGGGAAGTTTGATGCTGCCCAAGGAGTTTGCCTTTTTACCCGGAACTACACCATGAAACTCAGTGGTGATGTGCTTGAGCTGCTCCTTGGTAAGGTTCATCCTCTCCAGAGTCTCCAGGTACATGATGTTCAAGCTGGCTCCGCCATCCATAAGGCACTTGGAGAAGTCATACCCGTCTATGTGGGGACTTACAACCAGGGCGTAGCACTCTTTGGGGATAATGGTTGGGTGATCCTCCCTGTCGAAGGTGCAGGGCTTTTCCGACCATTTTACATACTGCGGCACAGCCGGAACTGTGGCATTCAGGATCCGGAGGGCCGATTTCTTGGCCCGGACCGTTGGGGTTCCGAGGAAGGTGTGGTATGCACCAGCACTCTTTTTCACGAAGGGGTTGGATTTGTTAGCTGCGGAACCCTCTTTGGGATCCGGCGAAGCGTCATCCTCATCCATCGCCTCGGAACTATCCTCATCCTTGTCCTTGTTCTTTCCCTTGCCTCCTTTGTCGCGTGGGCGGTG
This sequence comes from Lolium rigidum, assembly GCF_022539505.1. Lineage (NCBI taxonomy): Eukaryota > Viridiplantae > Streptophyta > Magnoliopsida > Poales > Poaceae > Lolium > Lolium rigidum. The sequence continues at coordinate 232,194,337 of NC_061508.1, read as the reverse complement.
CTTCCGGGCGCGTTTGTATCCTGCCTCCAGGTCAGTTTTGAGATCATTGGCCCACTTGCAGTTGCGATTGGTGTGGGAAGATTTGCCAGTAGCCGGATCTATATGGGCTAGGCATGGCATATCCTTGTACTCTTCGTAAGTCTGGGGAGCGCGGGTTTCGGCAACGGTGACCTCGTCAGCGCGCTGCTGGCCCCTGCCGGCTCCGCCACCACGACCACGACCTCTTTCGCCTCCTTGACCTCCGCGTTGGAACTTCATGGCGACCATGTCAGATCCTTCGCTCTTCTGGTCGTCGGAGGGGTTCTTCCGCTTATTGTTGTTGCTGCTGCCACCGTTATCACGGTTCTTCTTTTGCTGATGCAGGGGTATGGCTGTGGCTGCAAGCTCTCCACCTGCGTCGTCATCAGCTGCGGTGTGATTGCTAGCTATGGTGATCATGTCATCCAACTTTAAGTTGTTTTCATTGATCAAACAAGTAAGCTTATGCCGGAGCAACCCATCTCTATGCAGGCCACCTATGAAGGCGTGCATAGCTATGCGGTTATCCACGTTCTCGCACTCGTTTTTGGTTGCTAACCAACAGGTGAGGAAGTTCCTTGATGTTTCACCCTTCTTCTGGATACATGCCTGTAGATCGCTTGTTGTGGCAGGTCTCTTGTAGGTGCCCCTGAAGTGTTTCTCGAAGGCATTCTTCAGGTCAAACCAGCAAAACATGGAGTTCTGCTCGTGGTCACTGAGCCAGGTACGGGCTGGACCAACAAGGTACAACTGGAGCATGCGGCAGGCTATGTTGGGGGTCCCTCCGACAAAGATCACTGCTATGTATTAATCCTCTATCCAGGTGTCGGGCCTTTCACTGCCATCATAATGCTTCAGATTTCTGGGTAGCTTGAGGTTCAAGATTTTTGGATTTGGTTCCTCTCGGATCATCCTGCCGAAGCACTTTGGTCCAATGTATTCGGATTTCTATTCATTGAGACGTTCTCGTGCATCACGCGGGCCATTGCGAGGGGATTTTGAACGGGAGCGACATCTCCAGCCTCCGCCTCCGCCTCCACCTCCTCCACTAGGTGGTGGGGAGGGAGACCTGCGAGGGGGCCTGTGGGACCTCTTGCTTCCGCCTTCGGATTCCCCGCGCCCTACCTGCGGCTGACTCCGGCTTCGGTGGCTACCTTATCCTTGGTGAGGGTCACCTCCATCATTCCGGCTCCTACGGGGCGGGCTCGCGTTCTTCGTTCCGGCTACGGCGAGGCTTCGGCGTGCGCTCCGTGTTTCGATTCCTCTGAGGCGGCACGTTGTTGCGGATATTGATTCCACCAGGCCCATGGGGTCTGGTGTTTCCGACTGGACTACGGTGCCGAGGTGGCGGAGGAAGACGCTGGATCCGAGGCGGAGGTGACGGGTTCCGGTACTTGTCCCTGCCAGTGTACATCGGGCCCTTTCCATTTTTTTGGATCCATCGGAGGTGTTTCCGAGGGCACCGGGATTGGGTTTCGATGTTCTCTGGTCCTTCTTCTGCGCTCCGTGGATCCGGTGCGCGATTCATCATCACGATGTTGCCTTCCGGAGGCGTCCTTCTCCGCGGTGGACACACAGTGTTCCGGGTTGGATTCCAACCTGCGCGAAGTGTCTGCCTTACTCTGTTGCTTCACTGCTGAGGCTACGAGTGTACGGAGGTGGTTGATGTCAATTTCCTCATCTTTTTGGCTAAGAGCTCCGCAGCCTTCTTCATATTGTCTTTTGGAGTTGTGAGCGGCTGCTGATCGGTGGGGGTTGCAAAGTTGATCTTGCAGGGGGCAATAGCTTCCCGTCGGATCCTTTCTGCTTCCTTGTGGGCATCACCCATCATATATTCCCACTGTTCTCGGAGTTTCTTGGCCTTCTGCAGGGATTCTACAGCTTCGCGCTCTCTTTTGAGGAAATTATTCATAACGTCTTCTGCCTCTTTCTTTTCCTCCAGCATCGCCATTGCGGTATTAGAAAATCTCTTGGCGGTGGCCAGCGTTTCCTTCCTTTTGGCTTCTAGGGCCTCCGGATCTGCGGCATCGTCTGGAGTTATTGGCTTGTTGAGGATTTCTGAATGTGCGATGGCACCTATGCCTGCTTACTCGACTAACTCTTCTGGGGACAGGTACTCTACGTGCTCGAGGACAAGTCCTTCTCTGGGATCCAGCGCAGCGCGGCGACGTGACCGTGAAGGCGGAGTTTCCGAGTTGGACAGGCCTGGGAGTGCGGGGTCAGTCGGAGTAGTTTCATCGTCAGGATCCTGTTCCAGCCCAGTTATGGTCGCAAGGACTTCCTTAGGCGGAGCGGATTCGCCTCAGCTTTCTCCCCATCTTCCAGCTCCTTCGTCAGGCGGTTGTACTCTTCTGTGTCCATCGAGGAGCCATCGTCGGAAGTTGGACTTAAGTTGCCAAGGATGGATTCTTCTTTGTCTCCGGCATCCTGTTGCTGATCCGGGGCGTCGCTGTCTCCGACAGCCTCCTGCTGATCCGGAGCATCGATGTCTCTGGAATCCTCAACCAGCATGGGTCCGGCTCCATCCTGGGAAGGGGCGGTTCCTGCGGTATGAGCGAGGAAGTGCACGAAGTGACACCTTTGCTTCTCTAACACCTGGGAGACCCAGGCGGATCTGCATTGGTCTTCCACCGTAATTTCCTGCTCAGGGGTGGATTGGGCGGGCTTTGGAATTTTCAGATCTAAGGCGAAATCTTCCTTAGGAAGTTCCTGCGTCTCAGATCGGATCTTCGCGACTGCGTCCTGCTCAGCGGCGGTCGCGTTAGCATGACTTACCAGGGCGTTTCCGTCGAAATCGACGGTCTCGCCGATGAAGATGTGGATGCCGCCGATTGGGACGATGGAGAGCTTGATGGGGTTGGTTTTAGCCGGAATCCAGCACTCGTCCTGAGGGACGATCGGAAAGTTTCCGGCGTAAAGGACACGCCCCACAGCGATGGATTCGGCGTAGCTTCCCATGGCGGAACCCTCCCGGTTCCGGCCTCCAGACGTCGCTGGCCCCACGGTGGGCGCCAACTGTCGTTTCCTATTCGACGGTGCCTCGGAGGAGGGATCCTCCCGAGGGGAAGAAGAAGTAGGGGCCATAGGGCGGAGAGTCCTTGGGACGGTGGTACGCGATTTACCCAGCTTCGGAATACCTGCTCGAGGACAGTGCTTCTTGTCTGGAATTATCTAGGCGCTTTCGCGTTGTTACAATGAGTTGTGGTTGTGCCTCTAGGGCTCCCGGGATCCGGCTTATAAAGCCGCTCGGATCTAGGGTTTACACGGAGAGTCCTAGCCGGAATACAAGATGCCTAACTACGGAATATTACATTGTCGTGCACATCAAGGATCCACCTTTCCTTACTTGCCATAGTGGATCCGGATACTTCATGGGCTTTCACGGATCCGACTTCTGCATAGGTCGGTTGAGATCCGGCTCATGTACCTGGTCTGGACTTCATCCATCTTCTATCAACAGCAACTAGGCCGCCCGATGGGCCGTATGCCACCATCACCACCTGTGGGCCACCCGGGCTTACCGGATCTAGACCACGTCGTTGATATACCCATAAAGTATACCCACAACACCGCTCGATCCTCTTCCTCGCTGCCCGGGAGCACCTGGGAGCTGCTTCTCGATCTTCTTCCTCGCCGACCGGGACGCCGTATCCCCTCGATCTCCAGGCACGCACAGCTCCGCTCCAGTTGCTTCAGGCTCCTGCCGCCGACAAATTGTTGCTGCTCACCTCCGCCATGTTCGTCTCCGGCTTCGGTCAAACAACCCTGCAACATCACTGAAAAAACAAGGTAAGTGACCTGCCATCTACGGAGTACACCTTGGCAGCATTTATGTTCGACCACAATGTTGTTTGCAAGGCAGTTAGACCTATTTTACAATATAGCAAAAGTGCCCGTGCGATGCACCGGGAAAAAAATTCGAACACTTCAGTGAATCATCCAAAATGGCTCTTTATCCTCTATGTCATTTTCAACAAATGTCACATTTTTTCCTAATTCTAAACTGCCATATGCTAGATCATGAAGTGATCGACCAGGTGTTGAAAAAAAAAGCAGGATGACATATGGAGAATTAAGCTGAAGGAGCATGACCAATCCAGAAAAAAATGAGAACCTGCACCATAAAAGAAGCAGATCTATTCAAAGTCATAAAATCGCAACTCACAGCCAAAAATATTCCATTTGTCTGGTCGTCCTAATCGTTTCGTTGCCGCCTTGTTGTTCTCTTTTGCGTTGCTATGGGACTTAGTTATCCATCCGACCCAAAAACATGAACATATAATAATACGGATATATAATGTAGATTGCATGAACGAGTTTTCTCCTAACGTCCAACATAAGCTAGTCATGGAGATTTACCAAGTGGCAGTTTTTTTCACGAGGACAATAATCACATTATGATTAGCTTAAGATGTATGAAGCAGGATGCCATTTGCAAGTGCTAAGTGTAAACAAGTGACATAATATCACTTACAGAAAAGTGTGTCTAAATCAACCCTAATTTCGTTATATAATGTAGGCACAAAAAACAACATTAAATTAATAATAATTTTGTAATATCACCAGTGCACAAAAGTTGTAGCTTGAACCGACATCAAATGGAGTAACCATTATTAATTACCCCATGGTTACCTAAATAAATTGCAATGAAGTAGGCAAAATTCAGTTAATATCAAACTTCAATCACCATCTGTATAAGGCTCTGTACAAGAAAAATGCCGTCGCCTGCATCCGCTGGTGACATGTATCCTATTTTGACAACAAATTTTCCATGTTTTATTGTTGATAAAATTGATGTATGTCCCTTGATTGGAGACTCCACAAACAATTACTGAAATTCTCATGACTTAGTATCCAAAAATTATTTCCCGGTGGACTATATTTATGAAGTGATAATCTGCATCTTTTTAACTATGGTAGATGGCTTCTCAAAAGCATAACATGATGCACATCCAGACTTAACTCATACGGGATGATCCACAGAAAACACCAATCAATCTCTCTCAAACTTACATCATGAACTTGATCAGCCTGTAGGTGCGGCCAACAAAAATACCTCGCACCCTGAGAGTTTCCTTATTTTGTCTTCACGCTGAAGGATCCAAAATTGCATTGCACATTAAGCAATATATCTGACTGAATTTACTGAAACTCTCTAGACCTAGCAAGAAACGGCGTTGTCCATCATCATACTGAAGTCAGATTCAGAGTAAAACCTGTAACACTAACCTGCTCGTGTTTGAGCTGCAAGGCCATCACACTGATTAGCAGAACTTTGGGAAATCCAAATAATACGTCGAGACCACTACTGGGCGAAATCTTCTCTTTCCCTATTCCTGTTAGACATGCCCGGCCCTTAGTAGAACTTGAAGAAATACAATCAATTTTCAATACATTAAGACCCAGTGCACGCAAATGGAGGATCGATGGATCTTGGCTGGATGGATGCTACCATCCCACCGCGAACCTAGATACTGAGAAGCTCCACCATTGATTACACACCGTGAAGCCAATGCCTACTACCGTGTCCTGCATAGCTTCCGACCGCCGCCGATGCCAGCTGTTGCCCCTTGCAGGAGACGACCAGCCGCGCCACTGGATGACCGGCGGCTGAGCGGCTCAGATAGGGGTGGAGCGTGATCGCCTGGGGTCGGGGCCGTGATGGGCGGTTACGGCAGGGGCTGGCGCCGGTGTCTTCACCGGTATCACGAGCACCCTCCGCCTTGGATCCGAGCTCTCCAAGGCCGGATCTTTCGGGCCTTTCGGCTGGGGGCATTGAGGCGCCTCTCTCTCCCCCGGCCGGGGGATGCCGTGATCTCCGATCTCCTGTGACCCTACTTCACGAATTAGGCGATGAGTAGAGGAAAGGAAAAGGACTTCGTTTATCCCTGCCGGCGGCGAGAAGCTCGTTTACGCGACTGAACTCCACCTCCTTCGGAAGGGGAGGCAAAAAAAAGTTTCGGGGATCTCCACAAAGAGCTCGATTTTCAGATTCGATGGCGAGATTTCTGTGGTTGAAAGGAACTATATATGAACGGATTTTCGTGAAGAGGGGGTAAGAAATCTGGATTGATTTGGTAGGAATAGGAATAGAGATCCATACGAACTCTGGTTTCCCTATGCGGAACGGCGGATTCCGCGGAGAATCGCCGGAGGGGTGAGCGTAGTGACGGATGAAAAAATCGTACAAAGACGACCACAATTTTATCATAATAATATGAGTCTAATTTGAAGATCTCGTAGAGATAAAGTGGCTGGTAAAGACTGATTGTCTGTCACATTCATGCTTATAGAGATAACACATTTTACTTCTTAAGTCATGCTTAGAGAGGTAGCACATTTTACTTTTTGAAATAAAAGATTCCTGATAATGTGAGCGTTGTTGTCATCAGATGCGTCCATACATGAACAATGTCATTCTAAGCTTATTTCATGTCCCTAAAATTGTATGCATATGCCTGGCGATGGTTTGGGTACTCTGCGTGCGTACCTGGCGATGGTTTCTTCTGCCCGAAGTGCTGAGATGGAGGCGTCAGCCTTGCTCATCGTACAGTATGAGCCCGCTGAACCGCGGCAGATCACACGCATCCCCATTAGTATCCTCCTCTGGCACACCGGCCGCCCCGGCGTCATCGCTGCCGTCGGCGTCCCACACCGCTCATGCCTCATGGGCGTCATGGCCCCTGATGCTTGTATATTTTGTATCAAGCAATGCAGTCAGTTTCTCCAGCGATTCCATCTAGAGTACATAGAGTACAAGGTTAATTATGTGCTCAACAGAGAGCATAGCATAGCAATTCTTTTTTTTTTGATGGAAAATAACATAGCATAGCATAGCATAGCATATCAATTCAACCAAACAACCAAGGGAATTCAAGAGATTGCATTGCTTGCAGAACTGAGTAGATGCATAGGTCAGTTCTGCGGCAATAGCATACCACGTATTAATGCAGTATATGCAGTATTGCAAACATGTATTCTAATACGTGGCATATGAACATCAGAAAATATCACAACATCAAACATTAATGAGCAAGGCACAATTACCTGTTGGCCATAGTCTTTTGATTTTCTTTATTAAATATTGCATGGATACAAGTTAGCTGACTATAGCACTTATTTTTAACAGGGTTGCTACAAAATTGGTAGGGTTCAGACTAATGCAGAAAACTAATTTTGCAAATTATGACTCGGGTACTGCACAGAAAACCATCCTTAAACAAGAGTTCTAACATCCTTCAGTCAACTTAAACAAGAGTTTCAGTTAGGAGTGGAGTACATTGCATTTTAAACTCCTTCAAACGGTACAGTGATTTTGAAAATTGACTACCAGCCTATCATAGATCCTTTGGTATCAGCGTATATGCTATAATAGGGGCTTCTTTTACAGTACCTTTTACCACTCCTAGGAAAGAGAGAGGTATGATTTGAGGAGGGGTCAGGATTAACCGATTTAAATTAGGCCCGACAACCCAGCAAGACATTGATAATGGGAAAAAAAAAATTAAAAGTAGCAGCGTTAGGCCCGGCCTAACAATTGGATAACAGAGTTTAGGCTGAGAGGTAACCTCTATCGTGAGGAACGTGCGACAGGTGATACCCCGTCTCTGGGTCGATGGCGACCGCCGTCGGCACTGCTGCGTCGAAGGTGACTGCCGCCGCCGCCGCCGCCGCCGGATCAGCCTGCATCGCCGCGAGCGACGCTGCCACCAGGTCGGCCCTGTCCTCCAACCGGCGACCGCCGCCGCCACCAGATCGGGCTAGTCCTGCATCGCCGGCGAGCTATGCCGCCACGACGTCGAGGCCACTACCAAGTTCTACATCGCCGCAACATCTAGAGACGCCGCCAGGTACGTCGACCTGAAGCATCCTAGGAGAATGTATCTTTTGCTGTGAGCTAGTTACTCCAACACCATCTGTAGTCCTTCATGTACTCCGTATTTGTCTTCAAAACGAAAATCCAGAGTACAATTATTATGTCCCTGGAAATTTTTGCCTCCTTTGTTAAACAATCTCAACTACAAAGAAATTGAGAGAGAGAGAGAGAGATCAGGCGGTCCAGGCCGGATCACAATGAACTGACATATATATACTATGCTACACATTTTATCTATGATGGCTTATTAAAAGGTCTGACAAAGAGAAGCACCATCTCCGATGAACATTCCAACTGTTGTATGGTCAGATGTGTCTGTTGCTGGAACCAGTAAATGAAGAGAGTCTAAATTCACTTCTTCAACTGAATTTGTATTTTCATAGTACTCCTTCATTGTTCTGGTCCAATATTGGTTTTAGTTGGGCTGACAGGGTCACAGGGTTACAAACGGATGAGAGGTAAAAAAATCCATGCACGAGCTGCTCTCTTTTAACAAAAGCTTGCAAGAGAGGTGTGCAAGTCAAAAGATGCAACTTCCATCCGTATTTTACTGGTCATTCAACTGCTCCGTATTTTTAGAGTGCACTGCAAATTTAGTGTGTCATTTACACATGTTCAAAACCTGTCTAGGAACATGCATCAGTACTACATTGTATGTACTCCTATCCCAGGCGCATAATACTGCAAATCCATAGTGCATAGTGCACTATGAATGGCATGCTTTCTATTTGTTAGTTAATTCTGCTACTCTCAGTTGTATGTTTAAGTTCAGTTTCTTCGTCAGTTAGCAGAGCTACCAAGTGGACAATTTGTTGGAAGGCCAGCGATGAGCTACGCGCGGCCAGCGGTGATCGTCCGGAGGGCGACAACGAGCTGCTATGAGGTCGCCGACAATCTACTGGAGGCGGAGCTGCTGGGAGGTCGGCGACGATCTGCTGGAGGCGGCAACGAACTGCCGGAGGCTGGCAACGACCTGCTGGAGGCCAGCCACAAGCTTCTGTTTGTAGTCAAGAATGTGGTGGCTTCTTGGCTTGGTCTGTTTTGACCCGTGAGGGCTAGCGCAGCTGACGTGCAAGATATTTCATGGTGGCAAAGTATTGAACGAAACTGTTGCATGCAATCAATTTTAACATACAACTAATAGGTTTATGTACAACAATGGCTAGTTCTGAAACTTCATATACATATGATGGTTATATTAAATATGCGGACACACGAAGATAAACGACTTTTTTGACTGGCTGGGAGCTTGTATTTTGCATTATCTGTAATTGGGAAAAAAGATTCTGGTAGCAACAATTTATTTTGGAGAAAAGAATTGAGTTGCTTGCATGCGCCATTCCAGCAAAAACCATACAGCAGAGCCATGGCGAGTTTCACTGAACTATTTTAAAAGTAAGATAAAAGAGTATTCTGAATCAAACAAGATAACTAACTTGGCTACAAGATTTCTCAATCAAACAGAATTGACAAATTGAAATAAACACTAGTAGTACCAAACTTGATAAAAAAACAGCTAGTCCGAAACATTATAAAATGAAGTAAACATTGGAGATAATCATAGCAAATTCCAATCATGCCTCCTCTGGAAGACCCTCGATTCTCAGCTTGGTGTGGAACTCCATCCTTCCCGGTGTACCACGCGCACCACGGCTCCACCGGCAGATACTCACTATCATATAAGATCATCGGTGGCCTCCCCGCAGCACGTCGCCGGCCTCGCGCAGCTCATCACCGGTCTCCCCGCAGCGCATTGTCGCCCTCCAGACAATCGTCGCCGGCCTCCCCGCAGCTCGTTGCTGCCTCACCATGATATGGAACACCTCGCAATTGTCCACTTGGTAGCTCTGCTAACTGACGAAGAAACTGAACTTAAACATACAACTAACAGAGTAGCAGAATTAACTGACAAATACAAAGCATGTTATTCATAGTGCACTATGCACTATGGATTTACAGTATTATGCGGCTGGGATAGGAGTATATACAATGCAATACTGATGCATGTTCCTAGACAGGTTTTGAACATGTGTAAATCACACAAAAAGTGCAGTACACTCTAAAAATACATGCAAAGGTACAAAAGGATTAATGCACAAAGTTATGGTTCTAGCCTGATAGAGCAAATCACTTAACACATGTTGGACTTACAGGGCAAACCTGATCATGGTCTTGCACTTGACGATGTACAATCTAAGTACCACAGTGGTTGCAAACAACAGGGGAGTTCCCATAGGTGGAAGCAGTACCATGTGTGATGGATTCAGACAGATTTCGTTGCCACTGGCAACCACTCTTGTTATACAGACATTGTACTGCAACTTTACAAATTGTCTCAGCAAGCAATTTATTTGAATCCACCAGAGGCTGCATATTGGAAAGCAGGTTGTAACAACGAGGGCACTAATTCCAAATATACTTAAGTGACTGCAACTTTACAAATTGTCTCAGCAAGCAATTTATATGAATCCACCAGAGGCTGCATATTGGAAATCAGGTGGTAACAACGAGGACTACTTCTAAATATACTTAACTTCACTTATTAAGCACAAATCACTGCATTAAGAAGGAAACTGTAGTACATGATTATGTCAGGAGAAAGGAACTTTCACTGATTTACAGGCCGTTCAAGAGGGTGCCGCCAGCACCAGGTCCATCACGGACAGGGCGCAGCAGTAGTGGGCCTCGTTTGTAAAGATGCGCAAGCCTAGAGCTATTCTTGTTCCGTTGATTTGCTTACATTACTTTTGTACCCTGGTCCTTTGCTGCATCTGCTTGGCGTTTTACTAGTTTCTCAGTATAGAAAAAATGTCCCAATGTTTCTAGGATCAGATTAGCATTTTCGCTAGCACACGTTGACTGATTGAACTAGCAATTTTTCTGACGGTTTGCTAGTTAGGCTCATTATCTTCATGGATTCATTGATAACTAGCCGAGCAATCTTGAGGAGACACCCAACCACAAGTACCAAGTGCGAATTTTTGTAATTGAGCTAACTGAATGTAGCTCTCAATACGAAATTCTTAATCCACTCGACTGGCCAGTTTGTCGACCGAATCAAATACAAGAGAAAATATTAGGCAACGTGAACTTCATCTGTTACTCCTAGAGGTGGTCCTTTTCATCTCCCTCTAGAAAGAAATTGCTGTTGTAGGTGGAGGTATATGGTTCTTATTATCTAAAAATCATCTCTAAACTCCAATCCTTGTTTAATTAGTGTAAACATGAAGACGCACTTAAAATGTTTGTGGAATATCCAAGGTACTTCATCAAATTCTGGAGTGGATCACAAAGCCTACGGTTGTGTGATGTCTAATAAATAGAAACATAGAACTGCCAGACATGTTTTGATTGCAAAAAAAAATACATGAAGCAAGAATCAAACGCACCTGTAGCTGGCAATCAGAGGAGAAGCGGAAGCGCCGGCGACCATCACCGCCGAATCGACACGAGCGGCGCGCCGCTACGACGTCCAGGCACCGCTCCGGGAACCGCATGCTGGGCTTGACCGCCTAGGCGAGCGGCGAGGAGGGCGCCATCGATCTTCGATCCACACGGAGGAAGGCCCAAGGCCGCCGCCGCCGAGACAGTATTGGGGAAGGGGACGGCGGAGGTGGTCAATCTACATCAGGACTTTACTCTTTCTGGATGGGGCGAGCAGCCGGTGGCGCCGGAGTTGGGTAACAGAGAAAGAGAGAGCGGCGGCGGCGAACCAACCATCTCGACGACTAACTCACGGAACTACGGAAGGAGGAGCTCACGCTCACATCGCTTAGGGCTGGACCTGTGGAAAGAGCTGGGCCTGTCTATTGGGTTGAGCCCGTTTACGGTTTTTTTTCCGAAGTGCGAAATTTTCTAGAGGTATGTAACATACCTCTCCAGTTTTTTAGTGTGGTATGAATCTATTTAGACCATTGGATGGACGGAAATTGATGGCTGTAATTCATTTAAGGGTACCACAAAAGAACTCATAATAGGAGAGACACTACAGAGCAATCGTCTTGTTTGGCAAAGAAATTCTCTAAACCTATCTTTCAGTTATGGCGGTAATCTGTTTCACCTCTGCCGTTGCTCCTTTGTGCTACGGGGACTGCTGAAATCATTAGGAGTAGATGGACACGCAACGCCTCGGCTGAGCTTTTGTATGTCACCGCCCGATCGACTACGCGCAGATGGCGGTCATCAATCTTCAGTTCTTATGGATGGGCACACCTCTTTCTTGTCTGCAATGATTGTGAAGACTGTCGAGTGTTAGCTTTTAATCTTGATTTGTATTTGCATGTTTATTTTTGTTCTGCATGTAGTCAAGTAGTTGTACATGCGTAGTTCAGTTTTTAGCAAGGCATGCAAGGTGAGATGCTAATGCCTCCGTGCGAGGTGGAGAGCTGGCGAGATGCCGTTGGTGGCGAGAGGCCGCTATGCATGTACTGGTTATTAGGGCATGTACAATGGGGTGACGTCAGCCTTCCCTTACGGCTGCCACGTAGGATTTTTGCTTAGTTGGAGGAGAGAGAATGAACAAAGAGAAGGTTGTCTTCCCTTAGCTAAGGGATGATCTCTTATGCAATAAGAGAAGACTATTTCCCCATTGTACGACTTGTCTTCCCTTAGACACACAATTTCCTACTAAAAATAATTAATTCTCATTTATTGTAACGGATGACAATAAGAGAGAATGCATTGTATCATTACTATTTACCGTCTTCTTTAGATGACGTGGACTACTAAGAGAAGACATATCTTCCCTACCATTGTACATGCCCTTAGCTGCATATACGTGTGTGGCTGAGGTTGCTAGAGAGATTCTAGGAGATCAAGTCAGCTGCTAATCGGTTAGTCGTGCATGTGTTAGTGGCCGGTGTTAGTGCGTGAGTGCATGGTGCCCATGTTAGTGGATTTATGCACCGTGGAGTGTTTAGTCCTTGTATAAATACCCCTTTGAGTGAATGGAAAAGACAGCCGAGTTGGCTGAGCAGAACAATGTAGCCTTTGTGGTGCCAAGGGAGAGAGAGCCACATGCAAAGTCTATGTTCTTCTTCTTTCTTGGTATGGGCGTGTGTGTGGAGTTTTCCCAAGTGTGTGTTCTTGAGAGAGACAAGAGATTGTGAGATTGTGAGGTAGAAGAACAAGAGGGGCTGCATCGCATCCCCAACATCGAGCGTCGAGGCATCGGCCAGAGGCTCGAATTTCTCCTCGTTTGGTTAGTGCAGGATCCAATATCCCTGCAATTATTTTCAGAAATCGTGAGCGCTCCTTGCCTAGCGCTCAATCACGACGTGTGTGCGAAGTGGCTGCATATCTGGCTCCGATGAGCTCGGCGTGATGGGTGCCTTTCCGGTGCTCCATCATTGCAGAGGTCCAATCTTTGCCCAATTTCAGAAAATTGCAGCGAAAATCTTTGCCGTGGTAAAAGAGAATTGCAGCAACACAGCAGCGACATTACAGTAGCAGCAGCCCAATTTTAGTAAACCGTGACGGGAGTGAGGGATCACACGACCTAACCTGAAGATCTTGCCAGGGATGGTAGGGTCCTCCTCGAAATAGGCTTTCGGCTCCGCTATATTAATATAGCAACCACGATACAACAAGCATGCTGGAGCCGCAGCACAACCAAGCCCAAAGGAACTAACAGAGAAAAAAAGAAAAAGAATGCCAACACCGGCAGATCGACAAGAACGAGGACAACTCGCCACCGCTGCGCCTCCCAAAAAGTCCTACCACGCTCCTAACACTCCGAACCACCGCGTACCAAACAACACCTTCAACAAGAAGAACGACGATGACGCCGCTGCTGTCCGGACTAATCCTAGGGTTTCCCCCGGTACACGGAGGGGATTGGGCGAGGGGGTACACCCGACGCCCTCCAGGAAGGCAAGGCAGCGCCCTCGGGCGTCACCGCGACGGTGTCGGCAAAGCCAACATGGATTTCTCCCAACCCCCAACACCACCACCCCGTTCATCCGAAGTGCGCCACCCAACCATCCGCCCACAAGCACGCGCCACCATGGTCTTGACGTCATCCTCGTTGTCTCCCCGGTGGTCCTTGACGCAGGGCCTAGGATGAGGTGACTGAAGATAGCAGGGTCGGGGGAAGCAGCACCGTAGCCAAGCGGGAGGGAACTACCTCCACCGCAGTCGCGATAGCCGACCGGACATGGCAGCACGGGTCAACCAGGCCCGCCTCGCCCGGTACGCCCACGCCGCCAAGCTGCAGCTAACCGGCCATGGTGTCGCCGCCACCCTGCCACCACCGCCCCAGCCCACCAGATCCCGGGAGCACCACCGCTGGACAGGGGGAGCTACAGCCCGCCCAGCCCAGATGGGGCCCAAGCCGGCCCGGATCCGGGCGGAGCAGATCCGCCGCCACCACCCCGGCCGCGCCGTGCCGCCGCCAACGGCGACGCCGCCGCATCTCCAACCACCCCAATGCGTGGAAACCACGCCGCTGCGCCAGACCGCCGCCTGAGTCCACCGCCGCCGTCCCGAGGCCCCCTCACCCCCGTCAAGCCGCGGGTAAAGTCCAGCCCGCCACCGCCGGCACCGCACGGGCAAGGCCCAAGGTGAAGCTCGCCGGGGTGACGACGTCGCTCACCGCCAGCTCCATCAGCGAGAGAGCCAGCGAAGACGACAGCACCGGAGCCGGCGGCTGGGCCGAAGGAGCAGATGGTCTCTGTGCTGGTGGTGGAGCAGGCACCGTAGGAGGAGTGGGCGCGGGAGAGGGCAAGGCGCTAGCTGCAGGCGACGACTTTGGCCAAGGTCTGGAGGAGATCTCCGGCTACGATTCGAGCTCCCACTACTACGAGTTTAGGTTTCCCTAATGATTTTATTTTGTCAGCAAATGCCAACTTTATATAGTACTATTGAAGAGTGAATAATATTTGAGCTTATGTTGAAGTTATGCAATTTGGATGCTTTGTATGCATGAATGAATTCTAGATGTATAATTATATTATTTTTAATTCGTAAAAACTTAGTAGTGCCGGACAACATAAATATGCTTGTCATTGATAATGAATATACTAGTGACGGGCAAAACGACTATGCATGTCCATATTAGTTTTTTTTAGCAGAATGTCCATATTAGTAGTAACCTGGTACTGGTGACAAGCGGTTTGCTCGTCACTAGTAGGCCAAAAGGCCCGTTATTGGTAAGAAAATTTGGGAGAGGAGTTGCCACAGATGTGTGGAGGGTGCCAGCTGTCCCATACTGCACACATGGACTTGGTCCATGCCTTGGAAAGGGGTGCTGATCTACAAGAGTGGTTGTGGACTGCTGACGCTACGTACCGCCTGCTGCGTTGCCCTGTCCACGGCGCCCTTTACGGAAAGGGAGTAACAACCACCTCGCTTTATGTAGGGACGTGTCAGAGCTTCTCTCTACGTTGTGTGTCGCGGCTTCCGTCACCATCTTCGTCTTCTTCCCCACACGGTATCTTCGCCAAGGGGTCCTCGCGAGGGGCTTCTGCCTTGCATTGAAACCGCCAAGTGTTGACTTCCTCGTGAGGGCCTTCTCCTCGTGAAGCCGAAAGGCCTCGTGAAGGGAAGGATTCCTCGTGGATGTAGATGGGCCACTGTGCGGACCCATCAGCAGGTGGACCGTGGTACCCCCAATGCCACTACACCGACAAATTTCACATTCCCCCATGCCGCATCCCCTCGTTCCCCGCCCAAATTTGCCACCAAATCGACCACCTTGCCCGGCAAGCCCAACGCCGTATCTATAAAATCTGGTCAGTAAACAGCTCCATTGGTGACAATGAGGTCTTGTTTTCCTCTTCACCACGAAGCCACACCCCCTCTCTACCAACAAGGAGTGTGTGCTGCAAGATCGTATTCGCCGCGAGACTGAGGGCATACAAGCCGCTCGGATGCAACGCAACACCTACGTTGTGCAGTTTCGCGGGCCTAGAGCGGAGGCGGAGAGCTCCACGACAACGACGTGGCGTGCCGCATCACCAAACTACACGGTGCAGGTGTCATCGAGGAGGAGTTTGTGCTCGAGCCCAAGCCAGTGCTCGGTTCGCATGACAGCTAGGGAGGAGATGGTACAAATGTGTTACTTTTTGGATTGTCTATCAATGGATCTTTTTAAATTTTGCTTGGAATTTAGATATTACAGACAAAATTAAGAATATGTGTTAGTGAATATGTGCACATACAAGGATAATGAAACTCCTAGGTAAGAAGCTTTGATGTACACACTGAGGCCAAGTCCATAGCAAAGCGGAGTCAATACCTCCATTAGTTTTACCCATAGACAACATGAATAAAGTAAGCCCATCGCAAAGCAGAGTCAATTCCACCATTACTTTTACTAAGTAAATGATACATCTGCAACTGACAAACATGCATGTAACTATTTGCATGGAATTGTGATGCACACTATGGATAAAAAGGATAAAATATTTAGATCATTTTAAAATGATGAGCTATTTTATAATATTTTTCCCCGTAGCAACACATAGGCACTTTACTAGTATCATATAAATGATGACATTATTTAATTACTTTAAAATGATGAGCTATTTTGTAAATTTTTTTGCCCCGTAGCAACACAGAATCACTTCAATAGTACTATATAAAGTTGGTTACATTAGAATAGTTCGACATGAAACGGAAATTCAATTCGGCTTCCGGGTGCGTATGATCCCTCTACTAAAATTATATATTTCAAAACGTCGAAAAATTTGGACAAAAAATTCTACATGTACATCTTCATAATATACGTGCGTTCGTCAAGTTTCACGAAAAACCAATATTTTATGTGGTCTATATAAAAAAGAGAAAGTTTATCTTGTGAAAAGCATTATTTTTAGCACTGAATTTTGTCTTTTTACACGCGTCACATGATAAGTCGATTTTTTATGAAACAACTTTGTGAGCATGTACCACGTGAAGATGTACGTGCAAACTTTTAGTTTCAATTTTTTCTAAAATTTAAAATGTATGTAAGATACATTTCAAAATATAGAGAGCATATGGACCCATGTTCCAAAACACCGCTCCCGACATGAAATGTATACTTACTTGTAGACAAAGGAAGCATGACACATGACGACGGTCGCTCAGCGACAAGAAAACTCAACTAAACTGACCCACCACCGTACAAAGTTAACAATCTTGGTATCAGCGACCACAACAAATCTAGGTAGAGCATACAAGAACGGGAGCAAGATACCTTTATTGTTATTAAGTCAGGCACATCAACGAAATACATGCTACAAAATAACATCTAATTCAACAGCTTTGTTTTACCAAAGTATTATATAACTCAATTGTAAATATTGATGCATAGTTAAATAACAAAGGCATTATCAAATAGCTACATCTTAATTTGCATCTGAGTGAGCAACGGACAAGCTATGTCGAGGAACAACAGTCCATATCCTTCTGGGTCTTAAACCGGACGAGATGATGCCTGCAAGGTGAATTAGGCATCAGCTTCCTTCAAGACCAGTAAAGTCACCCAAAATTTAGAGAATATCAACACGTACCTTGAGATCCAAGCCAATCTGTTTAGCAATCTCTATTTTCCTCATCATATACTGGTTCCATGTCTTACGCTTGGGAAGCTGAAACTAAAATTGATATTGAAACTAAACTTGGCCAAGAATGCATATAATGAATGAGCAGACTATACAAGAGCAAGCATGTATACCTTGTTCCAAACCGCCGATGTAATCAACCTCCGTGCTTCATCCTTTGGGACCTACAGATGTTTTTTTCATCAATATTTATGAGATTTAAGAACTAGACAAATTACAAACACATGCAAATCATATATACAGCCCGCAGCTCCGTTCGACTGTAGGCCCGTGGGAAGCAGAAAATCTCGTGTGACCTAAGAGTGACACACTCAATGCCTACACTCTTGCCCACATAACTCAGTCACGTATCAACGCAGAGAGACGGTATACACCTACAAAGAAGCACCGACACGGCAAAAGTGGCCGTAGCGGCATCCAGAACACGAGTGAAGCATAACCCTGAGTATCCCCTGGTTTCTTTCTACTAAATGGAAATAACTATGGGATACGGTTATACAGTGGGATACAGCTGGACACTCAGGGGATACACAGTGCCACGGTGGGATACGGCCAGTAAGGCCCAATGCACAGAAACCCTAGGTCAAAGGGGGTCAAGGCACGGCAACTACAGGTTAATCCCTCATCCAACTCGACGCTGCCTCCACTCCAGCGACCGGCAGCCCCCACACGCCACCGCCACGATCACTCCAATGACCCTTTGCCGCTTGCATCTTATTGGTCACAGGCGGCCACCGGATCCGCCAGCTTCCTCACCAGCACCAAGCAAGGTAACCATCTCTCATCTTTGCAACTCCCACTTATTTCTGTTGTTGCTGCTTGCTCAATTGCCAAGATGCTACGGACATCGATTGTCATCTGAGTTGTTGACAGCCTTCGATTACAAATATATGGTCTTTGACAGCTAGCTAGTTAGAACCATGAACCTTGTATCATCCTATTAAGCATGTTTTGTTTGTGGACCGTGTGATGTTGTATTGTTTTCCCCTATTTCATGTTGCATTTATTTCAATTATCTATATACATACTTGCCGTATCCCGTAAGTCTGTTTCTGGAAAAATCCATATCCTGTATGCATGTTTCCGTATCCCCATACCAGTGCTTCTCAGGTTTAAAGTCAACCGAGAGTAGCCAAAAGGAAAAAATAAATCAATAATAACACATTAATGTGTTACTAAAGCAATATGGGCGTAGTGGCTTGCTAGCCACTAACATTTTCATGATGCTCATTGATGTGGGATTAGGGTGCAAGGTAATGTACTCAGTCCGTCCCAAAATAACTTGCTCAGGTACTTCCTTATCTAGAAAAAGCTGAGCAAGTTATTTTGGAACAGAGGGAGTACATAGTTTTTCTTTCGTTTGAACCACTAGGGTACATTTGTTGAATCTGTCTAGAACTTCAATTCTATTGTTAACAATAATAGAGTCCATTGGTGAGCCATCATTTAGAAAAATGTACAACCAAATCCAATGCAAATCGCATATACTTTTTACATATCATACTTACGTCATCAGCGATTCCTTCCACGCAGATATCAAACTGGACAAGGACGGGAAACGAAAAAGCATTAGCAAGGATAATGCGCATCAATAATCAGAACTCAAGAGGATCAGGGCATGAATTGCAGAACACGACCTAGAGTAACTTACGGAATATTGCAAATTGGAGTAGATATTATTATCCAGTGCAAATTGCATACGATCTTTGTGTCGAGGGACCAAATTCTCTTGATTGACTTGGTGCAGAGCATCTCTGAAAGTAATCTGGGCACAGTTCAAGAAACAAAACATAGATCACAAAACATATACAGCAGACATGAACAAAAACAGATACTATGGTCTTGTTTGTAAAGACAAGGTTTCATTGCATGAGTACACAAATGAATAGAGTGTGTGACCGGAGTATGATGCTAACATTTTGCGTAGTGGTACGCTCCCAAATCTCACAAAGGAGACGATCAATGTCTTCACAATAAACATAATCAAATCGCACGCTCCAAATGTGATCCTGAACAAAAAAAAATGTTGATTGTCAAGTAAAACAAGAACCAATGCTGACCACAAGAACTACTTAAAGGCGAAGAGCAGATATTGTACCGTGTATGCAGTAAAAGCTAAATCAAAGCTGATGTGGGGAAAGGCTACTGCGATCTTCACTGCTTGCTGAAATCCTCTAGCTTCCATCTCCATCCACTAAAGGGCAAAGGGGCTATCAGGATATTATACTTAATCTGTACCTTTAGTCCATGGTTTTTTTAGGGCATGCTTACCGTAGAAGATTCTCGTTCACAGTCCATATACTTTTTAATCCACTGTCCAAAAAGATAAAGGTTACTGGCATCCCATAAATATCAAGAAAATAGCAGATTCTAAACCTTCATAGCTTCGCCTAGGGATGCATACCTTAATTTTCTTTGATATTTCTTCAAAGTAGTTGATATAGTCTGCATCCATTTCGTAGCTAGTAAACCATGAGCTGTACTTGTCCCAGTCGAGGTACATCATGCCATCCTGCACCCACCCCAGGGAGAGAAGATATAGATGAAATAATCATAGCTTCATTTTAAAAATTAACAAAAGGTTTCGATTATATTGAACAAACTAGTGTTGAAGTTAAAGTTGCATGCAATGTTCCATGTTGGCCGCCACTGAAGTTTTAGAATAAGTCACAGCTCTGGAAGAAGCTTCAAAAGGATAACTTGGACCTCAGGGAACATAGTGAATGTGTAAAGTCTTGCTATCTCATATATTTTATACTTTTCACGGTCTCCAGGATGCAACTTCAATACTGGTTTCCATTTTGATAAAGACAAAGCTTTAATTTAAAATAATGACTGTGTGAAAAATATCACCATGGCACTTTTGCATGATCAATTAGAATACACAGAAAGGTGCTATCAAGTATTGATATTGCTTAAAAATACAAAAAAAAAAAAATTGCAGCCACTGGAATTTGTCCACACATATGCATCATGGAACAACATTATAAACGAAATGCCAAACCAGCTATCCTTGTGAGTATGAGCCGCTGCCACTTACATCTCCATTTTTAAGGACAAGGCGCTGGTAGTCACTCAAGTAGGAGTGAACAGCGTAGTCACGGTCAAAGTACCAGTCGGCGTCCACTTGGCCATTGTAATACATTTCCTCGAGAGCTTCCGGAGAGTACTCCTTTCTCAGAGTCATATCATCCAGCTCATCGATGCACACTCCCTGTGCCATCTGCACGTGCAACAAAAGCACAAGTGGTAAGAGATACAGTTCATCGCAGATTTCCAGGAACATTGCAAAATTAAATCAGTGCAAAATACACGGGCAGATAAGATAGGATATTGAAAGGATAAGATAAATTACAGGAACTTAACCTTGGAAGCTCTGATGTGGTAGAGTGCAATGCGCTCATAGACCACGCGCTGCCGTTCGTTGTTCATAATCGGACCAGCTACGGTCTGAGGAGCACGCCTGGTGGACAAAATTGCAAGGTACTTCTGGAACTCCTCCTTGCCAACGAAGTTATCTGACAGCTCAGGCGATACATCCGAAGGCGTCCCGACCTTAGCACGCGCAGAGGATGGTGTAAGGGACGGGCTCCGATACATGCGCCTCTTCTGTCCCGTCCATGCCCCCGTTCTATCTCCATAAACGGCGCCGGCGCCGGCGCCGGCGCCGAACGGCGGATCTGACCGGACGTGCCTGTCGTGCAGCATCTCGTCGGAAACCTAGCTCCTCGCCTAAGCAAAACCCTAATAGGTAATCGACAGACCGCGATTTCGCCTCTCCGGCCTACTCTGTGGGATTTCGATTGGGGTTGGGGTGTGCGGTGCGGCGGGGGAAGGAAGGAGAGGGGAAAGGCAAGGCAAGGGCTTCTCTTTTTATGAGGGGAAAGGCAAGGATCGGACCGGAGACGGAAACGGAAACGGAAACGGGTCGCGGCTCGCCCGCGGGCGCTCGTAATTGCCGTCAAGAGCGGTTTCGGTGCACCCGAGCCGGTGCTCGGCATTTTAAAATATTCAAAAAAATATACTTTCCTATTTTATAAAGTTATAAATTTATGGGTTAATTGTATTTTGTCCCTTATATCTTGCAAAAGTCTATTTTTGGTCCCTCAACTTTGTTTTGGTCTAAACCTACCTCAAACTCTTAATTAAGTTCAATTAGTCCCTGGTAACGGCTTAACGATGGTTGACCGGTTTTTGACTCTTTTTTTGCCACGTAGGACCATCTAACCTCGAGATCAATTATGCAATTAACATTTAGCTCATGATCATTATCTGTTTGGTGTAGTAACCCTAACTCTTCCCCAACACCTAACGGCGGTGCCTAACACTACGAGGGCGGATAACTCGGGCGAGAACGACATGTGAGGGCTTTTGCGTCAGAAGGAAAGACGGAGGCGGCTAGTGGCGAGGACGGCTGCACCAAGCGAGAAAGGTGGAGGCGGCACACATGTGCGTTAGTAAAAAGGAATTTCTTCTATTTGTTGACTGAGGTTAAATGATCCCTCGTATATTAAACCAGCCAATTTAATTAAGAGTGAAAAAACAATCAGTCAAAATTGAACTTAATTAAAAGTTTGAGGGCGAATTAGACCAAAACAGAATTCAGGAGCCAAAATTAGACTTTTGCATGACTTGAGGACCAAAAGTACACTTAACCCTAAATTTATTTCATGAATACATATGTTTTTGAATGCTCCTAACAAGTTTTGGTACAAATTACATTCTATTTTAATAAGTTATAGGAAAATCAATTTGTGGTTGTACACATGATAGACTGCTTTTCTTTGGCGAGACATACACAGACATACAACGCCCGCTCCCGTCGCCCCAGGGGGAGGCACAGGCGATCCAGATCCCGGCAGCAGCCCCCACCCCCTCCACCTTCGTCCCCCACTGCCATCGTAGGAAGGGAAAGCTTGTGCGGCTGACGGTCGTGACGAGCCTTCATCTCCTCACGTGGCGGGTGGCGGCTCGCCTTTCATCCCAAGGCGGCGGGATCTCCGGCTGTTGCAGATCGGCGGCCCTAGAGAGTGAGGTGCATGTGGCGGAGATGGATGCCGGGGTGGCGGCCCCGGTCTTCTTTGGAGACCTTGGCGACCGTTGTGGCCGCGAGGGCGGCATGGAGCCTCGTTCGGGGGACTCGGTGCAGCTAAGCCCCTCATCTCTGCGTGGTGCGGGTGGTGGCAGCGGTGTCCGCTGAGAACACCGGCCTGCTGTTGGGAGCCAGCGGGTGACGGCGTGGGGGTCGTCATTCTTCCCAATAAAGGCGGTAGTCCTAGGGTCATCTCACGCTAAGACTAAGATGTTCTTTACTTGTCCTCCTTGATTTAGCCGGAGTGTCAAGTTCTGTAAGGCTCCACGGACGAATTTCTTTGGACTTCTCATGCCTAGAGATTGATGGGTCATATGAGATTTGTCGTGTGCACCCATGTTTTTTCCGGACGTTTGGTTTTAGCAGGGAGCGACATGAAGCTCTACTATCTCTTGCCATCATGGGACATGTATTTTTCATTCCATGGTGAAGTCAGAGGCGAGGAACAGCATGGAAGCCAAGATCTGAGGAATAATAATGGTGGTACGATTCTTTGTGACAATGAGAAACTTGCTTGCTGATTCAGGCTTCGTAGCAGCGGTATGCCAGTGGGGGCAACAACACATGAGAAATTCAAAGTCTTACCTTTTAGGGTGAAAATCTAAGGTAACCCTTAAATAGTTTTACGGGTTACCTTAAATTTTACGGTGTTGTTACATATCACTTCCACTAATCTAATTATACATCTAAAGGTATAATAGATGCACCCTCGGGGGACTCTCGCAGTGCATCCACGATAGCGACCTCGCACGCACGGGTAGGATCGCTCGATCCCCAATGGTTGGGCCATGATAGCAACCTCGATTGGACATGGATGGGTATACATGAGTCAAAACGAGAGCCTACTAGACAAGCCCTGCCCATTCGTCCTCTGCGCCAACACCGCCGCCACCAGCCTCCTCCTCCCGTGCTCATCTCCATCTCCCTCGTGCTCTCCTCTCCGCACCGCCTATCCCAACTGTGCACGTCAGTTGTCGGTGATCAATTTTGTTGGGTTCTGTTGCAGAACACAAAAAATCCTACGATGAACATATATAGCCAAGATATATTCTATGGAGATGCAACGTAACGGAGGGGATCAATGTTCATACCCTTGAAGACCGAAAAGCCTAACATTCACAATGAACGTTTGTTGATGAAGTTGTATGATGACGCCGACCTCAAGGTCGTGAAAAAGTCCAACGATGAAGCGCTCTAAATGTCGCCCCTCCGCAGTTCTAGACACGTACGGTGTATAGACGTCTCCCGGTCTCCGGTCCAGCGGAAGAACAAGATTCGGACCAGTATCCCAACAGCACGACGACATGCTGTCGGATGAGAATACTCCAATCCTGCAATCATGTGCACGTTCCAAACTCACGAACACACGTGAGGGAGAGAAGAGGAGAGGGAGAGTGATGTGGGTATTTGTAATATTCCGGAACATAGGACAAATGCGGGGTAGATTTAGAAAGGGGTTGTGCATTTTATTGCAAAACAGGGGGAATTTTCGCGCTTAATTGCATAAAATCTAAGAGGGATCGAGGTTTCTCTCTCGTTGCTATTAGGGTTAGAGTGATGTGAGTGCTATAAATTTCGACATGATCTCTTTTGAAACTAGGGTTTTGGATAGGGATTTGAATTGGCATTTGAATTTGATTTCAAACAAATATGAATTTAAGTAAACAACAATTCAAATGAATTCATAATTCATAACTCAAATCAATATAACATTGATACAACACATCTCATAAATAAATTATAAGTATTACAAAAAGCTCATAAGTAAAACTTGAACTTTATTGATTTGACACACACATTACATTGTCTTTACATAATTTCTTTTATATTACAATTGAATTGGAGCAAATACAAAACATAAATAAGTAAATAAAAAAGAAGATTACAATATTGAATATTTTCCTACACTAAATCTTCAAAGATCTTCACTTGATCTTCTCCAATTCTTGATCAACATGAAACCTGCAAAATAAGAAGCAAAAGAAAACAGATTGTCCAGTAACAAGTCTCAAAGACACTTGGACAATAAAAATAAGAGAAAATGTACCAGATAAGCATTGGCTGAGGGGATCAAGTCCCAACCAAAGCCAAAGCTAGCCAGGATCTTCTCCCCATCGCCCATCCATGGTGAAACCAGGGCAAGACACCACAACACACATCCATAGTGGTGCTGTCGACCAAGGAGAGCATCACCAAGGGCTATAAGTAGCACAATAACTTGGAGATAGGGATGAACTTCACATGACAGCAAGAACATCAGCAAGAACACACCAACAGCTACATTTGTCCAGTTCATTCAGTAAACCCAAACCAAACAAAACTAAGCAGTAGATCATGATGACCTAGAGCAAGATCATCCAGGAGCTAGGAGGTGAAGAGCAGTTGATCAAGTCAACCAGCCAAAAGCACTTCATCAACAAAAGGAAATCATCTAGGAGCTGTAGCAAGGTATAACTCATACACTTAGTTTGTAGCCACTCCATGTGTCTACCTTCTGACCCAATGTATGAGGTGTTTGTTCTTCAATTCTGCATTGGCCAGTGATTTAACAATGGCACAACAGAAGGCAATGTGCTGCCCTCAAACTTAGTCGTGTGTGTCACATTACTTGCACACTAGAGACTTAGTTTGAGGGCAGTCCCTTGAGCCGTGTGAGCTAATATATGAGGCCTTGTGAGCAGCCACACCTCTAATGGCATGTGTTCTTTGTGCAGACTGAGAAGATCATGCTTGGGGCACCTGCTGAGGTTCCCGGCGTGGGACCGTCGAAGAAGCGTCGAGGAAGGAAGGCTAACGTCGGCCACTTCCACGACGAGGTAGGGCCGAACCAGTTCATCCGGATCATCTTCAAGCCCACCTTCGGCCAGCTCCCATTCCCTGACAAGTTCGACAAGTGGTTCGGACCCATCCCTTCGAACGTCATCGTCCATACCAACATTGGCTGCAGCTGGAGGATGACTACGAGGAGAGAACGCAACGACGCATTCATCAACCAGGGATGGGTGGCCTTCGCCATTGCCCATCAGCTCAAGATAGGTCAGTTCCTCACCTTCAAAAAGGTGTCTACTCTCGAGTACAGTGTGGTCATCTTCAACCACACCTGGACTAAGGTGATGAGCATGTGCCCGGACCATGGCAATGCCACCAGGTGTGTCGTGTTTGAAGAAGATGTCTGAAGCTCTGCTGGTATTGTCTCGCTGCTACTATGTTGTCTCTAGTGTCTAATGGTGTCTGAACAAGTGTCGTGTCGTCTCGTGAACTATGGTCGTGTCTGAACAATGGTGTCTGAAACTATTTCGTAACGTCTATGATCTTTCAAGTCTGATCTTGCATTGTGTGCTTGCTTGTGCGGTATTTCTCACTGGTAACCTCATCACTGAATGCAAGAGGTAAACAAAAGAGAATTTTGGGTTGCAACCAAACAACAGGGGCGCCATTCTGGGCTGCTACTTGGCCTGAAAACTGACCTACCAAACGGTCAGAGCCCAAATCTCCACGGAGCCGAAAAAACTCTATGCAGGCGACCAAACGAGAGACCTTTTCCAGTGTCCCGTCTGGAACATGTAGGGAGTTCTTCTCCCTAGCGCAGTGGGCAAGAATTCGGCCCATGCTACCAAACGCGTCCTATGATTCACCTAATCAGTACATGTTGTATAAGGTCATCATACCTACGCAAAAAATGAGAAAAAAGTGCCACTCTGGTGGCTTGAGGTGCGGGAGGGCACGCAGCCCGCTCTGGTTCGAATCGACAGGGGTGCTCAGGGTTCTTCTGTAAAAAAAAGCCAACGGATGCTAGTGTCTGGGTTGGTCTCGTTTTTTGTACCTACGCAAAACGCAGCCCAGGCTTTAGAAAGCCCGAAGTTGGAAATGTAACCCCGAGTCCGCCCCAAGCCTAGCCCGAAAGATGGAACAATCCAGCCCAGCCCGAGTGGCCCCGCCTAACTCCTGCCTGAAATCGCGCATTTTGGAGGCCCAAGACAAGTCAATCGCCAGGATCAAAATTTAAGCCCAAGATCGACTTGACGTGCAATATTAGCCTCGTCCAGCCTAGGATTTTCAGGCCGAGTCGAGTTGCCCATGCCCATCTATGCAGGTCATCACAGGCGGACCAACTAGCGTAGAAGGCGATGTTTGCGTCAGGTGCTAATTAGGCTGAATATCTAAAATCCATTTCTTATCTATTCATATCTTTGAAAATATACAATACATAATAGGATGCCCTCAGTTTTGCTAAAATTTCAATATATCTAGACCTATTTTAGTATCAAGGTGCATCTAAATTTATCCACAATTTCGACACCCTTTTATAGACACAGAGTATATGAATTTTGGTTTTAAAAATTACAAGTAATAAGTATTCAGCTGAATGTCTCTGAATTGTGCCCTGCACATTCCTGGCTTCAGCATGCTCGGAGCTTCGCCGATGATGAATATCGGGACACAAGAACGGAATGTGTTTTTGGCATGAGCACCTTGATTTTTAAAATCATATTTTTTGGATTTAAAAAAATTGAAATTAAGTATTCACATACATATAAACATGTCGAAGGTGCGGCAGGAATTTTGGAGAAAAATATGTTTAGCTATACAAAAAAGATAAATGTCTAACACCTATCTATAAATTTCTAACAAATATCTACTTTGTACATAGTCATAAATTTGTTTTTTTTTCCTATAGCTCAAAATACAATGCAATTTCTTCGGAACTTCGCACGAATATTAAGGACATGTGCATGTATTCATGAAATAAATGTTACGGTTTTTAAAACATAAATGTACAGTGTTTAAATATTTTGAAAACAGAGAGTTATGTGCACCAAATCTGCGTCCACACAAGAACCATAATATTGCAAGGAAAACGTTTTTTGGTTGCCTATTGTAAAATTTCAGTACCAGCTTGTAATTTCTCTTTTGTTTCGGGTCCATGTGCTGACTGTAGCGGCTGATCTGAGCAATAGAAAAGGCGGTGGCCCCGAATCATTCGGGAATAGAAGATCATTTTGCTTGGTTCTTCTTCAGTCTTGAGTCAACGCTGTTCCACGACATGGAGGCCAACATGAGCCAAGCAACGGCCGACGCCGAGATCGAGCGGCCTGCACCACCGGCGCTGCCGTGGACGGTGCGGATCCAGCTTTTCATGCTCGTCGGCGCCTACGACTTGGCGCTGCTAGCCGACGGCACCGTGAACCGCTTCCTCTTCTCCTTCGGCGACCGCCAGACCCGCGCCAGCGCTTGCCCGGACGCGCTCGGCGTCCGATCCGCCGATGTCACCGTCGACGCGTCCCGCGGCCTCTGGGCGCGCGTCTTCTCGCCCGCGGCGGATCAGGCCGGGTCCCCGCTCCCCGTCATCGTCTACACCCACGACGGCGGCTTCGCTCTGCTCTCCCCCGCATCCACGCCCCTGGACGGCATGTGCCGCCGCTTCTGCCGCGAGCTGGGCGCGGTCATCGTCTCGGTGAACTACCACCTCACCCCTGAGCACCGCTGCTCGGCAGCCTACGACTACGACGACGGCGCAGCTGAACATGGCGGCACTGAGAAACACGCTCGGCGGAACAACATTCAAGCTGTCAAAGGAGACGAAGTACATCGTCCTGGACCCGGAATACCCAGAGGGCACCGTCCGCATTGGTGCCGGATTGAGTGAGGCATAGAAAAGCGCACTCGTCAACTTCATCCGTGAGAATCAGAACATCTTTTTCTGGTCTACTGATGACTTAGTGGATGTGCCGAGGAGTTGGCTGACCACTTTTTAAATGTCCGAAAGGATGCTAAACCGGTGAAGCAGCCCTTGCGCCGTTTCGCTGAAGATCGAAGGAAGATTATCGGTGAAGAAGTCACCAAGCTGCTAGTATCCGTCTTCATCGTGGAAGTCGTGCATACCGAATGACTGGCCAACCCAGTGCTGATCGAGAAGAAGAAGGAAGAAGACTCGAAGGCGCCGAAGGTTTGGTGCATGTGTATTGACTACACACATCTGAACAAGGCTTGTCCCAAAGATCCATTTACCCCGAATTGATCAGGTGATCAATTTCACTGCTGGGTGTGAGTTGTTATCTTTTCTGGATGCTTATTCCGGTTTCCACCAGATTCTCCTAAAAAAGGAGGACCAAATAAAAAATGCATTTATCACCTCGCACGGAGCTTATTGCTATGTCACCATGCTTTTTTGTTTGAGAAATGATGGTGCAACATAACAACGTTGTATGCAAAAATGCCTACATAAACGAATCGGTAAAAATGTGCAAGTGTATGTTGATGATGTCGTGATAAAAGAAAAGTAAAAGATACTCTGATCGATAATCTGAGAGAAACATTCGATAACCTGAGAAGATTCCGAATGAAACTTAACCCGGCAAAGTGCACCTTCGGGGTACCAGCTGGAAAGTTACTCGGTTCCTTGGTCTCAAGCCGCGACATAGAGGCTAACCCGATTCAAATCCGGGCAATCGAAAGAATGGAATTGCCCCAATGTTTAAATGATGTGCAAAAATTTAGCGGATGTTTGGCATCCTTAAGTCGGTTTGTAAGCCGGTTAGAAGAAAAAGGCTTGCCATTGTATGCATTGATGAAGAAATCATATAAGTTCATTTGGACTTCACAAGCTGATGCGGCATTCAAGGAGCTAAAGAAAATATTGGCCACGGCTCCAATACTGGCATCGCCCTTACCCAAAGAGCCGATGTTGCTTTACATAGCTGCAACAAACCGGGTGGTAAGTGCCGTAGTGGTGGTGGAGAGAGAAGAGGAAGGAAAAGCTGTGCAAAGGCCGGTATACTATTTGAACGAGATGCTCTCCCTCTTAAAAAAAACTACCTGCACTACCAGAAAATGACGTATGACGTGTTCATGGCACCCACAAAGCTAAAGCATTACTTTGAGGAACACCTGATGACGATGGTTGATACGTCTCCGACGTATCGATAATTTCTTATGTTCCATGCCACATTATTGATGATATCTACATGTTTTATGCATATTTTATGTCATATTTATGTATTTTCCGGCACTAACCTATTAACGAGATGCCGAAGAGCCGATTCTTGTTTTCTGCTGTTTTTGGTTTCAGAAATCCTAGTAAGGAAATATTCTCGGAATTGGACGAAATCAACGCCCAGGGTCCTATTTTTGCACGAAGCTTCCAGAAGTCCGAGGGAGAGACGAAGTGGGGCCACGAGATGGCGACGCAGCAGGGCGGCGCGGCCTGGGCCTTCGCCGCGCGGCCCTGGTGTGTGGGCCCCTCGTGACGCCCCTTTACCTGCCCTTCCGCCTACATATAGTCTTCTGTGGTGACCCTGCATACCACTGCATGTTGTAGTATGCCAGTCGTTGATATAACATTCACGAAGTACCATTCCGCAAATATTACATCTCTCAGAGTAGTACAACAGAACATAGCAGGGTCCATAACTCATTCATTTATTATTACAAGCATCAAACATATATTGTCTTGGAGCTCCTCTTGGGTCCAAAGAGGGATACTCCTGGGTTCGAGGTGAACCCAACTTAGCTTACAATATAAGAGTCTCATTAAATTATACATTTATTGCCTCGAGCAGCTAAATACTAAGAGTTCGGGCTGCTCGGCTACTACTACTACTTGGATATCTCTAGGCTTGATCTCCTCCGGAAGCCTCCCGGATCCGTAGACGATGAGGTAGTCTACGCCTTCTATACCTCCAGAGAGGTCTGGTTCTTCATAGCCGATGATCTCGGCTCCTTCATTGTTGTCGTAGTCCTCCTCCAGACGATTCAGACAATCTAATCATGGGATTTAAGAGTGGTATGAGTACGAGCGTACTCAGCAAGTTCATTATAGATAAGAGGTGTTTAATGCACTAGCTACGATATTAGTCCAGAAAGTCTAATATCAATGCAAGTTTTGGTAAACATTTCTTCAAGAGATTGATTTTATTTCAAAGAGCTATGTCCGTCAGCCTTCACCGGTTTACTAGAACTTCATGGAGCTCCTTTCCAGCCGCGTTCGCAGTTCCATATCCCGGAACAAGGAGTGACAGGTCACGGTTCTTTACACTCTGCAGAGGTGTGTTGCTTTACCCATAAGAGATCTTAACCTTGGTGCCAACCGGGCAGCTTTCCCGTCCACACTTCCTTTGGTGTGAGGCCCGGTATAAGGTCTAGCCAATCATGTTCCTCCGCTACCTCGAACACCCACCCTTTGTTGCATACCCCGACCATGGGTCCTCGTCGGTCCTCTTACACCAATTAAGGATGGACCCCGACCACGACAACAGTTTGGGACTCGTTAACCAAACTCCTTCGCCGGTAGCTGCAACCCATCATAGACCACATTACCGTGGGGAATTAGAAGGGGATCCCCACCCTCAAGTTGTTCCGCAAGCCGCAACCGCTACGGTAAGCACTTGCTATACCGTGGGGAATTAGAAGGGGCTCCCCACCCTCAAGTTGCTCCGCAAGACACAAGCTGCTACGGTTAGCGCATCCGTTGATGAACGAGAGGTGGAAACACTTTTGACTACTCCGTCCCACTCCGGATCTTATGGTTAACACGGGTATTACGGCACAAGAATCACTTGGCGACATTTGTTGTTTAATCCTAGATGGATATAAGCCCGTGCAATGGAACCTCCACCATATCAACACAATCCATGGTTCCATTGCCCACCACATAGTCATATTCATAGTTATGAAAGTAGTGGTTTTGATTTTTATGCAATAGTGATAACCATAATACTTTGCAAGTAATTTGATAGAAATACTCAAATGACATGAGCAAGTGATGAACTTGCTCGAACACTCTGCAAAGTTTTGCGGTTGGATGGTGTGGACTGACCCTTATCCTCCGGTTCTGAAAAATAGCATCATTGTCCGATAAGGGCAATGGTTAAAGAAGCAATTATGCATGTTTCGAGTTTTAGGGTTTGTTCCCCTTCCGATGTCGTTATTATTTCATGTAGGAAGTTATTACTAAGAATAATTTGGGGATACTTGATTTAAAGTAATATACAACCTTGAAATGTTGTCAAGGTGTTTTTAAAGTCCAAAAGAATTTATGGACTTAATTTTCATTATTGAAAATAATTTATGTGATTTAAATGATTATTTTAATCATCAAATTTGAACTTATTCTTGTTTATCTTCAAAAATTCTATTTCATATTTTATTATGATAGAGTTTTTTATACTGAGTGGTTTTCATATTTTTAATTATTTTTTTAGAGCTAGGAAACATTTATTGTGCATTTTCAAAGTTTCTGCATTTATAAAGAACTAGCACAGTGGCCCTCGCAAATGCGAGGGCACCATCTTTATTTAATTTAGAGTGTGTATGAATTAAAAATATCGTTTAGGAGATATTCATATTATGTGAGGTGTATAACATAGTTCTAGGAACACCGTACCTAGATATTGTGGTAAACAAAACATCAAATTTGCGAGTAACATCTTTAGTTTTTGGATGAAGGATTATTTTCCATATTGAAATGAAAGGACCATATAAGAGAGTATATCTCCTATTTGTACATGATATTAGATTAGGAGAGTGGATTTTGTACAGCCACGCATGGGTGTGGTTTTTTTCGTCACCATCTATTGTGCTTTGAGATTCGGATAAAAAGATGAGAGAGAAATGAATCTTTCCATCTACCATGGTGACACTAATCTCGAGGAATAAATGGATGGTGGCGGAGACACCCACACCCACGCGTGGGTTTACAAAAGTATTTCTGATAGTACATAAACTTATATTTCGTGACATCCTGTAGTTCATATTACCCCGGAGTTTATGCAATATTGTTGGATCAATATGCCAAGTAAACATTCACATAGTCAGTCATTGGAATTAGATGTAGAACTGTGAAGTTTATAAGTTCTAGCCCAAATAATGATGAAGGTCTAGCTAGATGAAAATGGCTAGACTTTTGTTAGTTAAGCTTACAAACTGAAAATCAAATTATATTTTCTTAACAAAGACCCACTTAGAAGGTATGGCAACTAAACGGTTGGACATTTCATCTTCTAGAAGCTTATTTTTGTTAAAAACGAACTCCTTTGCAAATCAAATGAATTGTAAACATATAGGAGTCTCCATGGTGCAAATGGCATTTATTTTTCAAATGAATATTTTTTAAACAATTAATAAATAATGCATTTTGCATTCATATTAACTTATTTCTAATTGTCTCCGTAACACACTTATATATGGTAGTAAAGAGCAGTTAAAGGGCAATTTTTCTAGGATATTATCTATTATATACTAAAAGTTCCGCTAGCGCATGGCTGTGCCCAATCGTGTTCGTGCTTGTGGCACCGGGACATATTTTACGTACCTAAACTTTTAAATCTCTACCGTTAGTACATATATATGGTTAACGTAAAATCAACGGATTAGATTATTTAGTATATGGATTAGTGTGGTGTTTCTATTTCAGTTCTGTATTTTTATTTTAGTAGATAATAGATAGATATTTGAGTAACTTTACCATCATGGCTTAGTAAAATATGTTGACCTAACAGGTATGTCTTCCCCTCATTTTCTCACTTAATCCAAAAAGTGTGATGTCTTATATATGGCTCAAAGATGTAAAATATCATATTGAGAAATAATGGTGGAATGTATCTCAAGAAAAAATTAATCATAACTCTTTTTTATGACCACTATAGTTGTATTGTTTATCAACCCATAAAATAACAAACGGATCATGTTGAGAAAATCTTATGAATGTGCCGGAAATAGCTGATTCAGTTTTTTCTTTAGAATTATGCGCGCCTTGCTTTAGTTGGTGTTTGCACATAGGAATATGGACTGATTATGGGAACGTAGTCATACCGATCTATTCGCGAGGATGGTTCATATACAAAAATCATCAAAAAACATATTTTTGTTTTTAGTACAAAACAGAAAAATAGATAGAAATATTATGTAAACTCGGTTACTAATATTCCGTGAACTCAGTCTATTAGATAATTATGCCGAATTATCAGAAATACCAGTCATATTCTCTCCATCTGGAAATAAGTTATTCACAATTACCTATTATGTTTAGTTTTAGCACATAGTCACACTAATTTGTACGCGAGCATGATTCTTTATAAAGTAATCATCACAATTTTTTTATTTTTACTACAAAAAGTACTAATATTATGTAAAGTTGGTTTATTTATATTACGCAAATCCATTCTATTAAATAATTATGCCTAATTATCACTAACACCGCACATATTCCATCCGTCCGGAAA
The DNA here is from genome assembly GCF_022539505.1 of Lolium rigidum. Taxonomy (NCBI): domain Eukaryota; kingdom Viridiplantae; phylum Streptophyta; class Magnoliopsida; order Poales; family Poaceae; genus Lolium; species Lolium rigidum. Next base: position 232,160,587 of record NC_061508.1, on the reverse strand, counting down.
TAAATAACCCGGATTTGTCTAAATTCATGTGTACTCGGACGTGTTTTAACGTATAGATATGTGTGAATCTCGAAAAATAGTAAGTCTTTTCTAGGTCGCCACCTTCTCATTTCAACACTAAAAATATGATACTTGATCTGATCTATTTTACTCTCCCATTATTTCTGATCTATTTGATTTACACATACTATCATCTAATATTTTTTATGCTAGTTAACAACAAAGAAAATATTTGTAGGCAACCCTTGAGGAAAACGTGTACAAGATGGACTCTGTGTTAAGACTACACGGATAAAAAGAAATAATTGGAAAGACACAATCGTACAGGACCAGGACTCTATTTCATTGTGTTTTTCACTGTACGTACGTTATTTCGTTGTGTTTCCCAATGTACATACGTTGGTCCTGTGTATGTCCGGGACGTGACAACATTTACGTAACACCTAATAATTTTAAATCTCAGCCATTAAAATTAAGATCAATGAAGTATATAATTTAAGGGCATGTGGATTAACCTGGTGTCTCCATTAAAACCTCTTATTTTGCTTTTAGTATATAATAGATTGTGAAATGGCAAAAATGCCCCTGGGCCCACCTGTCGGTGTAACCCAGTGGGGTTAGGTCGACCGACCCACCTGGTCCGGCTCGACCAGCCTCACTCCTCTCTCTCTCTCTCTCTCTCTCGCGTGTCCGAACCCTAACCCTAATCCCCTCTCGGCGATTCGCGTCGCCCCGCCGTCGCCGCTCGATTCCGGCGAACTCCGCCGGACTTGGCCCCCGCCATGGTGCGCAATCGACGCGCCCCACGACGGGCGGTCATCCTCATCCGCGTCGATCCGGAGCGGTTGCTGCTCCGGCTCGTCTTCGATCTCCTCCGAGGCGGCTAGGGTTACGGGATCGTGGCGATCCCGCCGCTTCCTGGGCTCCGGGCGCGATGGCGCCGGCGTGGGCCTCGCCGCGGTGGTGTGGGGTCGCTGCGGCGCTTGTCGGAGCATGGCCTGGCCTGGCCGGGTGCTACCGAGCACTCGGCGCGCGCCGCCGTGGCCGCTATGGCCGCATCTCGCTCGTCTGCTCGCCCCGGGTACGTGCGCCACCTTTCTCTCCCACTCTTACGTGCCTGTTTTTCTTCTTCTCCTCCTCTTCTTCGTCTAGCTTGGTCACTGGCCTGCCTTTCCTCATAGAGGTACGGCCATGCCGTGATGCTGTCTTGCTATTCCGCTTGTCTGTCGTTGTACTCGTTGTCTTGCTTTGCTATCTTGCTTGTCTGTCTTGTGCTAGCCGTTGTGCTAGCCCTACTGCTATGCATTTGTTGCTGCTGTCATGGTTCCTAGCTGCTGGTTTGAGCTGCTCTTCCCTATAACTTGATGGTATATCTCATGAGCTCTTGCTCATGAGCATACTGTGATGCTTTGCTTAATCTTATTGGCTCCTGCTGTTGCTATGTGTAGCCTATCTCTCCTGTGAATGCATTAACTGGTCCCTGGCTTAATGACTGAGTGTGATTCTTGCAAATTTGCAAGTGCCAGTGATGTTTGTGTGATGATTAAAGTGTTCTGGCTCATGGTAGGCTCTGCTTTGCTTAATTGTTGTCCATATGCATCAATTCCTTGCTGATGTGCTTATGGGTACAATCATAAAATGGTTTATCTCGGCTATCCGTGATTCAATTGTTCATGTCCTATGGCCAGTTCAATTATCCGATTCATGTGTTGATGCTAGAAGTAATTCTAGCAGCCTTTAGCATGTCTGTAGCAAGCCCCGGTGATCAAGTGATCATCAGTCTGTTGGTTTATTGCTTGCTGAACTTACTACCTGTGATTGTTCGGTGCTTGCCATGGTGATTGTGTATCACCATGCTTTGTGCTCGGTGCGAGCTTAAGCATCAGTCGATGCTTGCAATGATCCATTGGATCAACTGCAAGACTCTGGTGCTTTGATTACTTGTGTAGTTCATTTATCTGTATTAGCTTGCTTTATTAGATGGATAAATGATGTGAACTGCTTGCAGTGATGATCATTTCAATGAATTTGTTAGGGCTAGATGGATGCCAACCACTGGTTGGGTACCCTAGCCCACTACTGAACCCTACTTGGGTGATGATGTGGTGGCTTAAGATGTTGGTTATGGGTTGAGGTGGCCTCGGCAGCTCTTTGATGTTGTCATGGGTAGCTCCCCTCTCTCGTGACTTGTTGTGGCTTTGTGGATGCATCACTTGGGCAATCCTTGTTGGATTTCCAGTGCTCTTTGTCGTTGACAAACTAGAATAGGCACAAGTTGCCTATATGTCCGATGGTTAGCAAACCATGTAGTGCTAGGTGAGTTGGGTAGGCTAGATGTGAATCTTTCCCTTGCTTGGATTCTTTGGTTTACCTCGGTGTTAACACAATGGGTTTGACCATTTCTTCCACTGGGATGATTTCTTCCGGCTTAATTCCCTTTTGCCAGCATCAAATGGTTTGATCACCAAATGATGATGCACACAGGGTAATCACACCCTCTGGCTTGTGTATATGTTATGCACATGCTTATTTATGAGCAAAACAGATGTTTGCCCATGATTTCTTGTTTATACCTCACTCCGGCTCCTAGATTGGGTGTTGGTGTAGAGGGTTTGCTTCGGATGGATTGATGTGCTTGCCCTGCTCCTCCTAGCAAGCCTCGTGGTGCTTGGATTCAGTTCCGTGGTTGTGAAGATTTGTTGAACGGCGGTGGCTGTTCAACTCTGTTCTAGTGTTCTTGTGTTCTTGTGACTTACCCGAGTCTGTTGTCTGCCGATGAACTGTTGAATGCGGTGGTGGAAAAGGTTTTATATGAGCCTGGTGTTGATCTGTCGATCGACAAGCAAGGCCTAGCCTCTCTTGGTGACACACGAGCTTTGTGTGTGTGTTGTGCTTGCATGCACGAGTGCCTTGTGAGCTACTAGGCTGTGTGTGTACCGATAATTGGTATACGGCTTGATCCTTGGGCGTGAGATGATCAGCTCGGCGGAGCTGATCCATATCTGCTCAAGTTCTATTTTCTTCTAACTCGCCAAGTGGCAATGCCACTTGGCATAATTCTTTGCTTTGTTGTGCTTGTGTGCGGGGTATAAGTGAGCTGATCAAGATGATCCGGAAGATGATCAAGTCCAAGATCAAATGAAGATGTTCTTGTAGTATTTAGGATATTTAGATAACTTGTAATTTTCCTTTTACTTTTTCTATTTCTTCAATTCTTGTAATGTGTTGTAATTCAATACGCAATTCGAATATTGTAAAGACAATGTATTATGTGTGTGCTTATCAATAAAGCTCAAGTTTTCCTTAATAAGCTTAATGTAATTGTTGTATTACTTATATTCTTGCTTAATGATAATTGTTTGATAAATTATCTCAATTTTGAATTATTTGATAATCATTTGATGTTTGAATTTGAAATTCAAATTCAAATTTGGTTTGAATTCATTCAAACACTTAACTTGTAATTCAATCATGCAACTTAAGATTTCAATGCAATATCACTTCTCTCTTCTCAAAACCCTAACTTAGATAAGTAAGAACAAGTTCATCGCACTCTCGAAACCCTAACCCTGTAAGGTGTCGAGAGAGAAACCTGTCCCCCTTCAATGCAGTTTTGTTTTAAAAGCGCGAAATTTCCCCGTAAATTACAATGCAATGCACATCCCTTTCTAAAATCTACCCCTCGATCGCCTCTAAACCTGGGACATTACGGCTTTTCCCCTTAAAGAAAACTTCGTCCCGAAGTTGTGGTTGTAATACTCGAACAGTTCGGGGTATGTTCTCCTCGAGTCTTCTTCCTTTTCCCAGGTGGCTTCCCTCTCGGGATGATGCTTCCATTGTATCTTGCGGTACTTGATAGCTTTATTTCGAGTTGTTTCCAGCTCTCCTCGAGAATCTTGGCTGGCTTCTCGATGTATGTCAAATCTGGTTGTAACTCGAGCTCTTCATGTGATATCTTGGTTCATGCGGGGTCTTCAAACATTTTACGAGTTGCGACACATGGAATACGTTGTGAACCTGTGATAACCTTCCCGGTAGTTCCAATTCGAAGGCTAACCCCGGTTTTGACTCGAGAATCTTGAAAGGTCCGATGTACCTAGGGCTTAGCTTTCCTTTTACTCCAAACCTCCGAAGTCCTTTCATCGGGCTCACTTTGAGATATACCATGTCTCCAACTTGTGGCTCCCATGTTCTTCTCTGCTGATCTGCGTAACTCTTTTGCCGGCTCTGGGCTATCTTCAGTCTATCTCTTATAATGTCAATGATGTGTTGCTTTTCCTTGACATAATCAGGGTTGAACTCTTTGCTTGCTCCGGCTTCATACCAACATATCGGTGATCTACACTTTCTTCCATAAAGAGCTTCAAACGGTGCCATCTTGATGCTGCTTTGATAGCTATTATTGTATGAAAACTCTGCTGAGTGGCGAGTGCTCCTCCCATGATCCTCCGAAGTCTAGGGCACAAGCCCTAAGCATATCTTCTAAGATCCGGTTAGTTCTCTCCGTTTGTCCACACTGTCCGAGGATGATAGGCGGTACTATAGTCCAACTTGGATCCTAAAGCTTCGTGTAGTTGCTTCCGGAAAAGCTGATGTGAACACGGATCCTCGATCCGACACTATCTTCTTAGGCACTCCATGCTTACTCACGATCTCTTTGATGTAAAGATCGATGAGTTTCTCTCCTTTGTCCTGCTGATTTCTCGCTAGGAAATGTGCACTTTTCGTCAACCGGTCCACGATTACCCAAATCATGTCCTTCTTTTTATTGGTCATGGGTAGTCCGGTGATGAAATCCATTGCTATCTCCTCCCATTTCCATTCCGGAATAGGTAAAGGTTGTAATTTCCCTGCCGGACTCTGGTGTTCAGCCTTCACTCTTTGGCAGGTATGGCATTCCGCCACATATTGTGCTATCTCTCTCTTCATATTGTTCGACCAGAATAACTCCTTCAGATCCATGTACATCTTCGTACTTCCCGGATGAATGGAGTATGGTGTTTGATGGGCTTCCCGGAGTATTACTTCCTTGATTTCAGCAATATCCGGAACACAAATTCTTTTCTGGAACCATAATGATCCCGATTCTCCTCGATTAAATTCGGATGGTCTTCCTTCATCTATCCTTCTCATTTCCTCCACGATGAATGGATCGTCCAGCTGACCCATCATTATCTCATTCTTTAGGTTGACATTTAGCTCATCGGCTACTTGTAAAGCTGATAGTCCTTCATGAGCTTCTTTCTCCCAAAGTTGTATTTGGGCTTGACTTATTTCCTTCTTCAACTCCGGTGATAACTCTTGTTCCACTCCTCCAGTGCTCTTCCTACTCAAAGCATCTGCTACAACATTAGCCTTTCCTGGAGTATAATTGATGGTCAAATCATAATCCTTGATTAGTTCTAACCATCTTTTCTGCCTCATATTGAGTTCCTTCTGAGTGAAGAAGTATTTGAGACTTTTATGATCCGTATAGAGCTCACACTTGGCTCCATAGAGAAAATGTCTCCATGTTTTAAGTGCAAATACAACCGTTGCTAACTCTAAATCATGTGTTGGATAGTTCACTTCATGAGGTCGGAGTTGCCTCGATCCATAAGATATTACCTTCCGATCTTGCATGAGTACACAACCCAATCCATGCTTGGATGCGTCACAATACATGGTGTAATCCTTGCCAACTTCAGGAACTGCTAACACCGATGCTGTGGTGAGTTTCTCTTTTAGAGTCTGAAAACTCTTCTCACACTCCTCTGACCACACGAATGGTGTGTTCTTCCTTAACAACTTTGTCATTGGTCCTGCTATTTTAGAAAATTCTTCAATGAACCTCCGGTAATATCCTGCCATTCCTAGGAATCCTCGGATCTCCTTGACAGTCTTGGGTGCTTCCCATTCTAGAACTGCTGCTACCTTACTCGGGTTGACAGCGATTCCATCTTTACTAATGACATGACCAAGAAATTCCACTTGATCTAGCCAGAATTCACACTTGCTGAATTTGGCATAGAGTTGATGTTCTCTTAGTGTTTGCAACACTATCTTCAGATGTTCAGCATGTTCAGTTTTATCTTTGGAATAGATCAAGATATCATCGATGAATACGATGACGAACTTGTCTAGACATGGCATGAAAATCTTATTCATGAGATTCATGAAAATTGCTGGGGCATTGGTTAATCCAAAAGGCACTACAAGGTATTCATGATGTCCGTACCTTGAAACAAAGGCAGTTTTCGGAACGTCTTCCTTCTTGATCTTTATCTGGTGATAACCGGATCTTAGATCAATTTTGGAAAATACTCCCGCGCCTCTAACTTGATCAAATAGATCTTGTATTCTTAGAAGTGGATACTTTTTCTTGATTGTGACGTTGTTCAGATTCCTGTAGTCTCCGCACATCCTTCTTCCTCCATCCCTTTTATCTACGAAGATCACAAGTGATCCCCATGGTGAAACACTTTCTTGAATGAATCCTTTCTGTTCCAAATCATCCAGTTGCTCCTTAAGTTCTTTCAACTCCTTGGGCCCCATCTTGTATGGTGCCTTAGCAATCGGAGCTGTTCCTGGAATTAGGTCGATAGTGAATTCTATCTCCCTATTTGGTGGCATACCAGGTAATTCCGCAGGAAATACATCTTGGAATTCATTCACTACAGGTATATTCTCCAATTTCACTTCCTTCATGCTGTTCAGCTGTAGCTCCACTTCAATCTGTGTATGTTTGTCGCCTTGGTAGATCATTCTACTTCCATCGGGGCTTTTCAAAGATACAGTCTTGCTCACACAGTCGATCAATGCTCCATTAGCTTCTAACCAGTTCATACCAAGAATGACATCAATGTCCTTCATTGGTAAAATGAACAGGTCCGCGTCAAACGCGCACTTATTGATCATGATGACTTGTTTTTGTTTGGTATGGGTTACTACTATCGTTCCCCCCGCAGAAAGTATAGTTATAGGTGTATCTAACTTAGTGCAACTAATCCCATGTTTGATGATGAATTGTTGAGAAATGAATGATGTAGTTGCACCGGTATCAAAAAGTACTTTGCCAGGATGAGTGAGTATCTGGAGCGTACCTATCACCGCCTGATCGGAGTTCACCACCTCCTCCAAGCTGGTGCAGTTCAGCTTGCCGAAGGGCTTCTTATTCTTCCAGTTCCCTCCGGTGTTTCCTCCTCGGCTTCCTCCTCCTGACTGACCTCCTCCATTCTTCTTGTTGGGGCAATCTTTCATCATATGCCCCTCCTGGCGACAACCAAAACATATTATCTTGGGCTTCTTACAATCCTTCGAGGTATGACCTCGGAATCCACAAATGCGACAGACAATCTGGTTTGCAGTCTGAAACGCTTGATTCCTCCTACTACCGTAGTAGTTGCTGTTGCTGTTGTTGTTGTTGTTGTTGTTGTTGTTGTTGTTGTTGTTGTTGTTGTTGTTGAATCTGGGCTTGAAACTCAAGCTGGAGTTGGGCTTGTTGCTAACAAACCTCTTAGGCTCAAACTTGGCCTTCTTCCTTTTCTCCTCCTGTAGTTGTTTGAAATCATCTTCCAGGGTGATGGCCGCATCCACCAACTCTTGAAACTCCGTTGCTCTCATCATACGGAGCTGTACTTTGAACTGGGGACTTAAACCCCTCAGAAACCTTTTCTTTTTCTTGTCCTCGGTATTGACTTCTTCCACTGCATACCAAGACAACTTAGAGAATTCCCTGACATAGGTCAGGATGGCCTTGTCCTTCTGCTCGAGACTTTAAAATTCTCGACGCTTCAGTTCCACAATACTTTCAGGGACATTGGATTCCCTGAACTTCCTTGTAAACTCCTCCCATGTGAATACCTTTCCCGCCGGGTAAACGGCTACAATGTTATCCCACCATGATGCGGCGGGTCCACACAATAGGTGTGTAGCATAACGAACCTTCTCTTGGTCGTTACATCCAACGGTATTGAGCTTTCGCCCAGTATCCATAAGCCAATCTTCCGCGTCCATTGGCTCGGGTGCGTATGCGAAAGATATAGGCTTGGTATTCTGGAAGTCTGCTAAGGTGACTCCCTGATTCTCGGGTCTCTTTACCCGGTTCTGTTGCAGAAGCTCTTGAAAGAATTTGTTTTGCTGCTCCAACGTAATACATTGCCTTTCCTCCACCAATTGCATGTATTGGACGAAATTCTGTTGCGTCATGGGTGGTGGTGGTGGTGGAAACTGATTCCTGGCTGCTTCGTCAGCCTCTTCCTTTTGTTTTACTTCGCGCTCCATGCGCTGCGCTTCGGTCTCCTCTCCTAACGCTCCCGACATAACCCCCTAGTTCTGCAACACAAGATGATACTCATAGTTACTCCATGCGCAAGTTTTCCGAGCTCAACATTGTGCACGTAACTAGTCACGCAATGGAAATCAAGAAGCAAATCCAAATCATACAAAACATATACCATATATTTACATACTTAAGTGGTCTTATTACAATACTCAAGTCGATGTGAGTATGCAAACTCACTTATTAAAGTATATGTACAAATTTCTACAAAATATTACACTCTACAATACACGTGGTACTTGTGTATTGTAGCTTTGCTTCCCTTGGTAGTCTCTAGATGATCTTCACTCCCGATACATTCCGGGCTTCCATCCGGTCGAACGTGTCGTTCTCCCGACAAAACCTGGAACATAAGGTCTCCCCGTTGGTTGGTAGTCGGAATCCGATGATGATCCTAGGGAGAAATCAGTGTTCACGAACTGATCATTCAGTGCATCATAATCCACCCATCGGGTGTACTCCCCTGTACCTACACCATAGGTATTTCCTACATTCGTATCCGACCCAACCTGTGTCGGATACCCTCCAATTTCCTCCTCATTCCACGGATAACTCCGGTGCTGGGTCGCGGCATCTTCATTCATCTCCCCATCATAATACGCTGTGGTACTATGAGTTCCTGTATCAGACCCCCAACGCCAACCCGTGGAGTTTTCTATCGGAGTCACGGAACGCTGATTGTTCCCGGATTCCTCTCCACCCTCATATCCCCCATAGGAACTTCCCGGATAGTTCCCGGGTGTAACGGTGTAGCTTCACACTCAAAAGGATCTATACTGATATAGTCACCAGCTGAGTAGACTGGTGTGTGCACCACATTCTCCATAGGTTCCTTCCCCTTAGTCTCCTCCTTGGGTTCAGTAAACTCCTCTAGCATTGTATCAATTGCTCCCGTCAAATGACGGTTCAACCGAAAGAGTAATGATATAAAGTTGCGGCTATTGTCCATGTATTTTGCTGCTTCTGCTGGTTTGCTTTTGGCATATTTGAAATGGTTCAGCATGGGATCATCGTCCTCCTCCATATGAGGAATGTGTGTGAATTCGGAACCCATAAGCTCTTTCGTCTTATGTTCCCGAATATCGGTTATGGCTCTCATAACGGCGATATGATAGGCTGTGTTCATAGTTCTGGCTTCCCTGCTGGCATTACTACGCTCATTCCCAAAGATTCGGGAAGTCGTAGCCCTACCCTACACTTGGCCAATACAGTACCATCATAGTACATGTATTTCTTTACTTGAATCTGGGGATCACACCCAAATTCAAGTAACATGGCTCGTAGGATATCTGCAAGTCCTCCTTCGTATTCACTCAGTATGGAATCCATCACCTTCACGTTTCGTCCGGGACGTGAACTTGCCATGTTGGCTGTAGAAATAGAAAGATTATGAGATTAGTAATAATGCATCATAATAGAGATAATAAAGAATTATCGCACTAAAAGATATGATTGTTGTATTCTCAAGTGAATATACACCATATTTTTTAGAGAATTCTTTACTAATCCTATTTGACTCCTAACGTTCGGTCCCATTTACTAGGTTCCAACCTAAGGTCAAAGCTTTTGCTCTGATACCAACCGTGGTGACCCCGCATACCACCGCATGTTGTAGTATGCCGGTCGTTGATATAACATTCACGAAGTACCATTCCGCAAATATTACATCCCTCGAGTAGTACAACAGAACATAGCAGGGTCCATAACTCATTCATTTATTATTACAAGCATCAAACATATATTGTCTTGGAGCTCCTCTTGGGTCCAAAGAGGGATACTCCTGGGTTCGAGATGAACCCAACTTAGCTTACAATATAAGAGTCTCATTAAATTATACATATATTGCCTCGAGCAGCTAAATACTAAGAGTTCGGGCTGCTCGGCTACTACTACTACTGGATATCTCTAGGCTTGATCTCCTCCGGAAGCCTCCCCGGATCCGTAGAGGATGAGGTAGTCTACGCCTTCTATACCTCCGGAGAGGTCCGGTTCTTCATAGCCGATGATCTCGGCTCCTTCATTGTTGTCGTAGTCCTCCTCCAGACGATTCAGACAATCTAAGCATGGGATTTAAGAGTGGTATGAGTACGAGCGTACTCAACAAGTTCATTATAGATAAGAGGTGTTTAATGCACTAGCTACGATATTAGTCCAGAAAGTCTAATATCAATGCAAGTTTTGGTAAACATTTCTTCAAGAGATTGCTTTTATTTCAAAGAGCTATGTCCGTCAGCCTTCACCGGTTTACTAGAACTTCATGGACCTCCTTTCCGGCCGCGTTCGCAGTTCCATATCCCAGAACAGGGAGTGACAGGTCACGGTTCTTTACACTCTCCAGAGGTGTGTTGCTTTACCCATAAGAGATCTTAACCTTGGTGCCAACCGGGCAGCTTTCCCGTCCACACTTCCTTTGGTGTGAGGCCCGGTATAAGGTCTAGCCAATCATGTTCCTCCGCTACCTCGAACACCCACCCTTTGTTGCATACCCCGACCCTGGGTCCTCGTCGGTCCTCTTACACCAATTAAGGATGGACCCCGACCACGACAACAGCTTGGGACTCGTTAACCAAACTCCTTCGCCGGTAGCTGCAACCCATCATAGACCACATTACCGTGGGGAATTAGAAGGGGATCCCCACCCTCAAGTTGTTCCGCAAGCCGCAACCGCTACGGTAAGAACTGCTATACCGTGGGGAATTAGAAGGGGCTCCCCACCCTCAAGTTGCTCCGCAAGACACAACTGCTACGGTAAGCGCATCCGTTGATGAACGAGAGGTGGAAACACTTTTGACTACTCCGTCCCACTCCGGATCTTATGGTTAACACGGGTATTATGGCACAAGAATCATCGGCGACATTTGTTGTTTAATCCTAGATGGATATAAGCCCGTGCAATGGAACCTCCACCATATCAACACAATCCATGGTTTCATTGCCCACCACATAGTCATATTCATAGTTATGAAAGTAGTGGTTTTGATTTTTATGCAATAGTGATAACTGATACGTCCAATTTGCATCACTATTTTATATCATAATTTGCTGTTATTCATTGATATATTTCATATTGGGACACAATACTTATGTTATTTCATCTATTTTGCATGTTTCATGATTATTTGGAGATCGAGCACCGGAGCCGGGATTCCGCTGGAAAAAGCACCGTCGGGATGCAATATTTCGGAAGATCAACTCGTGGAAGGAAGTTTTACGGAAACTCCTATTTTTCCGGATGACGGAGGAAGACGAAGGGGGAGCCAGCCTGGACCCGAGGTGGGCCCACACCATAGGGTGGCGCGGCCCATGGCTCCGGCCGCGCCACCATGTGGTGTGGGGCCCCCTCGGCCTCTTTCGCCTCCTTTTCTTCGCGAAACCCTTCGTCCCGAAGACCTAAGCCACGAGAGGAATCCTCACGAAGGGTTACAGCCCGCCTCGCGGGGCGGAGAACACCGCAGAGAAAAGAGCTCTCCGGCGCGCAGGAATCCGCCGGGAAATTCCCTCCCGGAGGGGGAAATCGACGCCATCGTCACCGCCATCGAGCTGGACATCATCTCCATCACCATCATCATCATCTCCACCATCATCACCGCCATCTCCACCGCTGGACATCGTCACCGCTGTAGCAATTTGGGTTTGATCTTGATTGTTTGATAGGGAAACTCTCCCGATACTGATTTCTACTTGTTGTTTATGCTATTGAGTGAAACCATTGAACCAAGGTCTATGTTCAGATTGTTATTCATCATCATATCACCTCTGATCATGTTCCATATGATGTCTCCTGAGTAGTTCGTTTAGTTCTTGAGGACATGGGTGAAGTCTAACTGTTAGTAGTGAACTATGGTTGAGTAATATTCAATGTTATGATATTTAAGTTGTGGTGTTATTCTTCTAGTGGTGTCGTGTGAACGTCGACTACACGACACTTCACCATTTATGGGCCTAGGGGAATGCATCTTGTACTCGTTTGCCAATTGCGGGGTTGCCGGAGTGACGAAACCTAAACCCCCGTTGGTATATCGATGCAGGAGGGATCGCAGGATCTCAGTAGTTTAAGGCCGTGGTTAGATTTATCTTAATTACTTTCTTGTAGTTGCGGATGCTTGCAAGGGGTATAATCACAAGTATGTATTAGTCCTAGGAAGGGCGGTACATTAGCACAGGTTCACCCACACAACACTTATCAAAACAATGAAGATTAATCAGCTATATGTAGCGAAAGCACTAGACTAAAATCCCGTGTGTCCTCGAGAACGTTTGGTCATTATAAGTAAACAAACCGGCTTGTCCTTTGTGCTAAAAAGGATTGGGCCACTCGCTGCAATTATTTCTCTCGCATTTTACTTACTCGTACTTTATTTATCCGTTACATCAAACCCCCCGAATATTTGTCTGTGAGCATTTACAGTGAAACCTTCATCGAAACTGCTTGTCAACACCTTCTGCTCCTCATTGGGATCGACATTCTTACTTATCGAAGATACTACGATACACCCCCTATACTTGTGGGTCATCAAGACTATTTTCTGGCGCCGTTGCCGGGGAGTGAAGCGCTATTGGTAAGCGGAATTGGTAAGGAAAACCTTTACTGTTTGTGCTGATTTTATTTCTGCTCGCTCGCTATAAGTCATTATGGAGAGATCTTCTCTTCAATTTCTATTTGGGAAATCTACTACTACTCGCAACGGTAGTGGATGAGGCGCCAGTGAGGAAGTAATACCATATAAAATACCTACGAAAATTATTGAACATGTTATGGATAACCGCTATGAAGGGGATGGAACTGTCCATCCCGGTGATCATTTACTGTTTTTGCATGAATTATGCGGGTTATTCAAATGTGCAGGTATTGCTATGAATGAAGTTAGGAAGAAACTATTCTCTATATCGCTGTCCGGTAAAGCGGCGCATTGGTATAAATTGCTCGAAGAATGGTGATTCTCTTGATTGGGAGGACATTGTGCCTTTATTCTATTCCAAATTTTATCCTCCAAGTGAAATTCACAAAGATCGGAACCGCATATATAATTTCTGGCCTCATGATGGAGAGAGTATTGCCCAAGCTTGGGGGAGATTGAAGTCTTTAATGCTCAAATGCCCCATTCATGAGCTTCCTGGTAATATTATTATTGATAATTTCTATGCAAGACTTTCTTTTCAAGACAAGACCTTGCTCGGATACCTCTTGTTCTGGATCATTTACACGCAACAAAGAAGAGTTTAAAAGGGACCTTCTTGATCGGATCCAAGAAAATACTGAAGGTTGGGAGAACGACAAAGATAGAGAGTCAGGTATAATTTATGATTATAAATGCATTGAAGCTTTTATGAATACTGATAAATTTCGTAATATGAGTGCTATATATGGTCTTGATTCTCAAGTTGCTGCAAACCTTTATAAAGCTTTTGCCTCTCATTATGAATTGCCTAAGAAGAATTTTGATAAGTATCATGAACCGTACAAAGATAAAATTGATCCATCTATTAATAAATGTGTTGTAGTTGAAACTGCCGATCGTGTTATTCCTGAAGCTTATATTGAAAAAACTCCTTTTCCTCGCTAAAATGAAAGAGTACTGTTATAAATAGTGCGGTTCATAAAAGTGAAAAGAAACCTAGAGAACTCGAAGAACAAATAAAAGTTGAACCTCGCTGTTGCAATAGTTAAAGATCTTGTGACTGAAAATGTGGAGGATGGTCATATTATTTTCTGTGAAGATGCTTCTAATATTGTTTCACATCCTAATAAACCCAAACAAGCTAGTGTTCCTATGCTATCCGTTAAAATTGGTGATCATTGCTATTATGGTCTATGTGATATTGGTGCAAGTGTTAGTGCTATACCTTATGAGCTATACACGGAGATTATGCACGAAATTGATTCTTGTGAACTTGAAGACATTGATGTGGTTATTCAGCTGGCTAATAGAGAAACTATTTCTCCAATTGGTATTGTTCGAGATGTGGAAGTTCTATGTGGTAAGATTAAATATCCTGCTGACTTTTTTGTACTTGGTTCTGCATCGCTAGTGATTATTGTCCTATCATTTTTGGTAGACCTTTTCTAAATACTTGTGGAGCTATTATAGATTGCAAGAAAGAGAAAATTTTGACTAAATTTGTCTGGCGAATCCTATGAGTTTAACTTCTCTAAATTTACTAAAACTCCTTATAAAGCTGATTTGCCTAGTAATGATTTTAAAATGGAGCAAGTGTGCATCTATTGTTCTTGTTCCTAACAATCCTTTGCGAGCAACATTTGGAGGATAGCGAGAGTGAAGTGTTTAGGAAAGAAAGAGGTGAGCTTGAGGAGATTTTTCTTCGCCAACCTATTCTCAAGCATGATTTACCGGTGGAAGACTTGGGTACAACACCGCCACCAAAGGAAGATCCTGTTTTTGATTTAAAGCCTTTGCCTGATAATCTTAAATATGCTCATATCGATGATAAGAAAATATATCCTATTATTATTAGTTCTAAGCTTACAGAGTTTGAAGAAGAAAGATTATTGCAAATATTGAAGAAACACCGAGGTGCTATTGGCTATACTCTTGATGACTTGAAGGGGATTTCTCCCTCTATTTGCCAACACGCCATTAATATGGAAGATGATGCAAAGCCAGTTGTTGAACCTCAGCGTCGTCTAATTCCCAAGATGAAGGATGTGGTAAGAAATGAGGTATTACGACTTCTTGAAGCTGGTATTATATATCCTATTGCTGATAGTAGATGGGTTAGTCCTGTGCATTGTGTTCCTAAGAAAGGAGGAATAACTGTATACCTCAGAGAGTAGTTGTAGGTTATAGAATGTGCATTGATTTTCGAAAAGTTAATAAGGTTACTAAGAAAGATCATTATCCTTTACCATTTATTGATCAAATGTTAGAAAGGTTATCTAAAAATACTCATTTTTGTTTTCTTGATGGTTATTCTGGGTTTTCACAAATTGCTGTTAAAGCTAAAGATCAAGAGAAAACCACTTTTACTTGTCCCTATGGAACTTATGCTTATAGGCGTATGCCTTTTGGTTTATGTAATGCTCCCTGCTACTTCCCAAAGATGCATGTCTGCTATTTTTCATGGCTTTTGCGAGAGTATTGTGGAAGTATTCATGGATGATTTTTCTGTTTACGGGAATTCTTTTGATAGTTGCTTGCGAAACCTTGATAAAGTTTTGCATAGATGTGAAGAAACTAACCTTGTTCTTAATTGGGAGAAATGCCACTTTATGGTTAATGAAGGAATTGTATTGGGACATAAAATTTCTGAAAGAGGTATTGAAGTTGATAGAGCTAAAGTTGAAGCTATTGAGAAGATGCCCTATCCGAGGGATGTTAAAGGTATTCGTAGTGTTCTTGGTCATGCTGGGTTTTATAGGAGATTTATTAAAGACTTCTCCAAGATTTCAAAGCCTCTTACTAATCTTCTTCAAAAAGATGTACCTTTTGTTTTTGATGATGATTGTAAGGAAGCTTTTGAAACTCGAAGAAAGCCTTAACAACTGCTCCTATAGTTGAACCCCCTGATTGGAATTTACCATTTGAAATTATGTGTGATGCTAGTGATTTTGCTGTAGGCGCTCGTTCTTGGACAGCGAGTAGATAAAAAATTAAATGTTATTCATTATGCTAGTAAAACTCTTGATGCTGCTCAAAGAAATTATGCTACTACTGAAAAAGAATTGTTAGTCGTAGTCTTTGCTTGTGATAAATTTAGATCTTATATTGTTGATTCAAAAGTTACAATTCATACCGATCATGCTGCAATTAGATACCTTATGACAAAGAAAGATGCTAAGCCGAGGCTTATTAGATGGGTACTTCTTTTGCAAGAATTTGATTTACATATTGTAGATAGGAAAGGTGCTTGATAATCCCGTTGCTCGATAATTTGTCTAGATTGGAAAATATTGCTTATGATCCCGTTCTCGTTAATGATAGTTTTCCAAATGAACAATTGGCTGTAATAAAGGTGAGCTCGCGAGACAGTCCTTGGTATGCTGATTATGCTAACTTTATTGTTTCCAAGTACTTGCCTCCAATCTTTTCAATTTCAGCAGAGGAGGAAATTCTTTTATGACTTGAGGCATTATTTCCGGGATGACCCACACTTATATAAAGAAGGAGTGGATGGTATTATGCGAAGGTGTGTTCCCGAATATGAACAACAAGAGATATTGAGTAAATGTCATGGCAGTGTTTATGGAGGACATCATGCCGGAGATAGAACCGCGCAAAAGGTTCTACAATCAGGTTTTTATTGGCCAACTCTCTTCAAGGATGCAAGGAAGTTTATTTTATCTTGTGATGAATGTCAAAGGGTTGGTAATATCTCCGTACGCAATGAAATGCCTATGAATTATACTCTTGTTATTGAACCATTTGATTGTTGGGGATTTGACTTCATGGGACCTTTTCCCTCTTCAAAAGGTAACACTCATATACTTGTTTCTGTTGATTATGTTACTAAATGGGTGGAAGCCATACCTACAAAAAGTGCTGATGGTGAGACCTCTTTAAAAATGCTTTTAGATATTATTTTTCCTAGATTTGGAGTACCTAGATATATTATGACTGATGGAGGTTCTCATTTTATTCATGGAGGTTTTAGAAAAACTCTTGCTAAGTATGGTATTAATCATAGAATTGCTTCCGCTTATCATCCCCAAAGTAGTGGTCAAGTAGAACTATCAAATAGAGAAATTAAATCTATCTTGCAGAAAACCGTTAATAAATCTAGAAAAAATTGGGTTAGTAAATTGAAAGACGCACTATGGGCTTATAGAACTGCTTATAAAAACCCCATGGGAATGTCACCTTATAAAATGGTTTACGGAAAAGCTTGTCATTTACCTTTAGAACTAGAACACAAAGCTTATCGGGTCTGTTAGAGAATTAAATAAAGATCCTAAACTTGCCGGTGATAAGAGGTTGCTACAATTAAGTTCTCTAGATGAATGGAGAAGTGAAGCTTATGAAAATGCTAAACTCTTTAAAGAAAAAGTTAAAAAATGGCATGATAGAAGGATCATCAAAAGAGAGTTTAATATTGGGGATAAAGTCTTGTTGTATCGGTCTCGTCTCAGATTCTTTGCAGGGAAATTACTCTCGAAATGGGAAGGACCATATGTTGTTGAGGAGGTGTATCGTTCAGGAGCAATTAAAATTAGCTCTCTCCAAGGCAATGCTACGCAAGTGGTGAATGGAAAAAGACTCAAGCATTATATCTCAGGTGATTCTTATAATGTTGATGTTGATATTATTCGAGTGGAAACACCGGAGGCTTTCATCAAAGGACAAATTGATAGTCCGCCAGAATTCAACTTTGAATAGGTAACAGTACTGGTAATGAAAAGTTCGCGATTTACTTTCCGAACATTACTTTTGTTGTTTTTGGAAAATATGAAAAATTACGAGTTCGAAACGGAGTGGAAAGGACGCACGAGGGCGTGCCACCATAGGCCGGCGCGGCCTGGCCTGGGCCCGCGCCGACCTATGGTCTGGCCGCCTCGTCGCCCCTTTCCGACTCTAGTTCGATCTGGTGCTTTCCGTTTGTTCTGAATTTTTTTATTATAAAATCCACCGTACCCCTGGAGGTCCGTATATCATTTTCTCGACGTGTTTTGTTTCGAGCTGTTTCTGCCAGGATTTGTTTTAGATCTAGAGCCATCATGTCTTCATCGGGAACTCCGAAGGACAACTCCTGCAAGGATGTTGGCAACTTGTACAAGGAGGAGCTGAGGATGCATCCAAAGGAGTTGATGCTCGTCGGAGGAAAACTGCAGATCAAAGATGTTCTGGGTCCCAAAGGAGAAGGAAGCTTGGAAGACAGGATGGAGAAGCTAGAACAAGAGGTCTTCAATTACAAGAAGATGGCCGAGCGTGAAGTGGATATCTTTCACAAGATTGTGTCCGAACTCATTGCTGAACACGAGAAGGAAACTGCAAGGCTATGGGGCGACATCCTCTCACTTCACGTCACCACCAACAAACTCCAAGCTCAACTCTATGACATCCATAATCAGAACTGTGAGTATGAAAACAGGTTTAAACATATAAGCCGTGCTGCTAGTTTCAGGATTCCCGAGACCAAGATGTCATTTGTTGATGGAGAGCCTCTATCTTGGAAGTCCGAAGATGGAAATTCATTACCACCATCACCAAAGGAGTAATCCATCATCGGTATTGGCATCCCCTTGGTTTGTTCCAAGCTTGGGGGAGTGCCGCGGTATCACATTATCATTACCTTTTACTTTTTACTATCAAGTAGTGTCATATCATGAGTAGGGAAGTTATCGTATAAGATGGGTTGCGGTGTGGAAGTATCTCTCCTTTAGTTGTCTATGTATCCCTTGGTGTGAGTTATCGTTATGGAATATTAATGAGAAGTCTTATCATTTACATATTGCACACCTTATTTTAGTTTGCAATTTCTACTATATGATTGATCTTGATTTTAGTATTGGTACCACTTTGGGAGCATTGAGTTAATCTATTTGGTTTTGGCAAACTTAGCAATGGTCAATAGCAACAACACTTTGAGTTTTAGAAGAATAGAGGAAACAAATGTAGAAGATGTTATTATCTTTCTTATCAGTTCTTAGCTTAGTATTCTAGAAGTTAAAACTGTTTGTGCTTACAAGTAAGATGCATGATTGTTTCTATTACATGGATATTTGTTTGTTTCCCTCAACTCTTATGCTTGCTAATTAACCTTGCTAGCCAAAGACCTGTACTGAGAGGGAATACTTCTCGTGCATCCAAACTTGAACCCAAACCTATGCCATTTGTGTCCACCATATCTACCTACTGCATGGTATTTTCTGCCATTCCAAGTAAATACTTCATGTGCTACCTTTAAACAATTCAAAACTTATTACTTCTTATTTGTGTCAATGTTTTATAGCTCATGAGGAAGTATGTGGTGTTTTATCTTTCAGTCTTGTTAGGCAGCCTCCACTAAAGGACTAGTGGCTTCATCCACTTATCGTATAATTTTGCAATAAGAGGCGGCAACGGGGTTCCCAGCCCCAATTAATTAACTTTCATTAATAATTCTCTTCACATGTTTTGCCCCGATTCATCGTTAAGCAACTTCATTTTGCAATAGACACTCCTCCATGGTATGAGATTGTTGGAAGGCACCCGAGGATTCGGTTAGCCATGGCTTGTGTAAGCAAAGGTTGGGGGGAGTGTCATCCTGTTATCACCAGAATTTAACCGAGTCAGAGGTGGGCCGCGATCAGGATTAAAGGAAGTATACATGGAGGATTACGTGAATCGGCCTGTTATACCAAGTTGGGTTTAATTGCCCGTGTATCTGTAAAATATTAGATCGTATCTTAGTTTAGAAAGTAGAATCTTACTCGTGCACGGTTTGGTGCACGCCCACATTAGAAAGTCCGCGGGACTATAAATATGTACCTAGGGTTTATGGAATAAACAACAACTCACGTTCAACCCCAAACAAACCAATCTCGGCGCATCGCCAACTCCTTCGTCTCGAGGGTTTCTATCAGGTAAGCGACATGCTGCCTAGATCGCATCTTGCGATCTAGGCAATGACAAGCCCCACGTTGTTCATGCGTTGCTCGTACTCGAAGCGCTTTTGATGGCGAGCAACGTAGTTATCATAGATGTGTTAGGGTTAGCATTGTTCTTCGTTTAAGCATGCTTACGTAGTGCAACCCTCGCATATCTAGCCGCCCTCACGCCTATCTCGGGTGTGGGGGCGGCACCCCGCTTGATCATTATTTAGTAGATCCGATCCGTTACGATTGCTCCTTGTTCTACAAGGATTAGTTTAATATCTGCAATAGTTAGGCCTTACAAAGGGGGAGGATCCAGTGGCACGTAGGGTGGCGTTCGCAAGTCCTAAACAGGATGTTCCGATGATCAACTTCATGTTGGTTTTTAGGCCTTGTTTAGGATCGGCTTACGAGCACCGTGCATGGCCGCGAGGCCCAACCTGGAGTAGGATGATCCGATTATGCGGTGAAAACCCTAAATCGTCGTAGATCTAATTAGCTCTATCTTGATCAAGCAGGACCACCAAGTATTCGTGCACCCCGTACGAATCATGGGTGGATCGGCTCTTTGAGCCGATTCACGAGATAACCTCGAGAGCCGATCGAGGCTCGTATTTAATGTTTACATGTATGCCCACGGAGAAACTAAGCGAGGCATCCCCATCACCTTCCCGGCCGGGTATAGGTCAGGTGGCACGCCCTTGCACTTCGCATCGCCGCGTGTGACCGGAAGAGCATTACGGGCCGTCGCTCGGAGGGTCTCGGCCAGCCGCAGCTCTAGGCTCTTCCCGGCTCTACGGTGTTGACAAGGCCGCTGCCCGCCGGTGGGTTTTGGCGGTCAACACATTCGGCACGCCCGGTGGGACAATCGTCTACATCAACCACATCGCCATCTACATCCGAGATGGCGGACGGCACGCCGATCACCTACGAGGATCTGCTCGATGACCTCAAGAAGCAATACAACGAGATCAAGGCCACCCTCGAAGCCGACCTCATCGGCTCTTTTCGGAGAACCCGTTCCCATGGCATCGGATGGAAGGGATTCTCACCGCAAGGTGCGCTCGATGGGATAGACCTCTCTACCCCGTCGGAGGAACGCACCAGGGGCCTGCGGCAGGAGATCAACTACTTGGTGGCTCACTCGCTACACCGCCACTCTGAGAACTTGGTCAACGTGTTGGAGCGTGTCGCTCCGCGCGTGATCCGAGGAGATCATGAGCCACCAGTACTCGCCGTCAGGACCAGCTCTCGGGACTCATCAAGGAGAGTTGCCACTCCAGTCCCGTCCACCGCTGCCATATGCGTTGGCAGCACCTGTTGAAGTGCTGACTACACCGGCATTCCTCGTCTACAAGATGGGTGGCGACCCTAGTAACTACCAGTTCTTAATGGAGGCGCCTAAGGAGATCCCTCAAGGATACGCGTGCACGTATGTGCCGGATTGTGGTGACTGGGCACTCACAAACCAGGCCACAACATCGGGGACTCCGGCGAAGACGGGAGGGACGTCGGCAACGAGCTTGAGAAGCAGACGTGGCTAACTAAGTACGCCACACCGACGAAACTCCCGAGCCCAGCTCCTGCAGTTGGCTCAGAGCTGGAAAAGCAAACATGGCTGGCTAAGTACGCCACCCCGGCGAATCTTCAGAGTGCGACTCCTACAACCAGCACGACGGATCAGATCGATACCATACCGAGAGACCGGTTCGGCATGGTGCCGAAAAGAAGGGCGATCGGCTATTCCAAGCCGTACCCCGACGACTACGAGATGATCCCGCTGCCACCTAAATATCGGCTCCCCGACTTCTCCAAATTCGGTGGATCAGATGGCTCCAGCTCCATCGAGCACGTCGGCCGATATTTGGCTCAACTAGGACCGGCTTCGGTGTCGGATCAGCTACGCGTGAGGCTCTTTTCACGGTCCCTCACGGGATCGGCTTTTGGATGGTACACCTCTTTGCCGAGCAAACTCCATCCGAGTCTTGGAAGCAGTTGGAAGAACGAGTTCCATATGTAATACCATTCGGAAGCTTCCGAGTCCGGCATTGCCGATCTAGCACAACTACGTCGAAGCGCGGGGAAACGGTGACAGAGTACATCCGGCGCTTCAGGAATCTTAGGAACCGATGTTATTCGGTTCGTATAACTGAAAAGGAAGCAGTCGAGTTGGCAGTAGCCGGCCTTGCAACACAGCTCAAGGACATGGCCTCCCAAGCAGATTATCCCTCGCTGGCGCACATGGTTCAGAAACTATCAGCATACGAACAGCGCCACCCGGACCTGTACCAAGACAAGTTCAAGCGTGCAGTAGTCATGGTCGATACAGAGGAAGATGAAGTGCCTGCGGGAGACCAAGAAATAGCAGTGGCTGAGTGGACTCGGGGAGGAACCCCCGTGTCCTGCAAGTGGGTAAAGCCACCAGGGCCGCCCAGGGGATTTGATTTTGACGTGACCAAGACTCGAGCAAATCTTCGACCTCCTGCTCAAGGAGAAACGAGTTGACGATTCCCGAAGGTCTCAAGTTCCCCACGGCGAAGGAGCTAAACGGAAAGCCGTACCGCAAATTCCACAACTCGCTTTCCCATGCCACCAACGACCGCCGGGTGTGGCGTCGGCACATCCAAGCGGCGATAGAGAAGGGGCGGCTAATTTTCAACCGAGTACGCCATGAAGGTCGACACCCAACCCTTCCCCGCCGTTAACATGGTGGAAGTCACCTACCACGAGGGTTGCCGGCCAGGTCCCTCGTTCGGCATCAACATGGTAGGACCCGGGAACCACTACGGCAAAGACGGAGATGAGGGCAGCTGCTCTCATAGCAAGGATACAGAGGAGGCCGCTCCACGTGATCGGCTCCGTCATGATGGCAAGCGCTATGTCACAGAGGGAGAGGTGAAGAATATAAGATATCAGCGACCCCTCTCTGATCACCTCCTCAACAAATATGTAAGTCAGTATGACCAACGCCGACGGTCCAATTATGATGATAGAGGAGAGCGTCTGGCTAGAGAAGCCAGAAGATATCGTCGGCAGGATTGCGATGAGGAGGAGCACGAGCGCTGTGCCACGGAAACATCAAGGGAGCAAGATGACAACGCCAGACACTGGGACTGCCCTTTCTTCAGACACTGCTGGGATTCAGGAATGAGCCGATTGCCCACAATCGGCAATTGCCCAGAATGCAACAAGAAGAAGAAGGAGGCAGCCAACGTGTCTGTGTTCGAGCGCCTAGGGCCTCTCCCGCCACAAAGCAAACACGCTGAGTCACCTCGTTGGGCAGATCTTGAGGATTCGGAAGACGAGGGAGAAGTAGAAGAAGACGGTACCACCGGCCGAGGTGGTGCCCCGACGGACTCAGCCGTTCCCAAAAGCGCGAGGTTCAGCGATTGCGCGGCCTGGAGGAAGCCGAAAGGTTATACCTACATACGCTAAGGAAGGCACGACCTGATCCGGCTGCAAAAGTTCAGCGAACCCTGGATGAAGAGGGTCGTCCACGGAAAATGGAGTGGCGCCCCAAACAGAGGAAAGCCGATGATGAGACATCGGCTGGCACAAACATGGTACTCGTCTTGCCGACGGAGCTTAGGGCTCCACGACTCTACGGTGCACTCAAGGTGGACGACAGCAAGCGCATCAAGTCAGAGGTTGGGTTGGTTTTATCCAGCCTAACCGAATAGCAAGACTAAACCAATGAGCAAACCAGGCAAGGCTGATCCTTGTGATCGGCCCCAAAAAGTTTATGAAGGGACATTACAGGACCTTCAGTCAGCTCTCCAATGAATATGGAGGCCGATTCCAGCAATCGGCCAAAATTACTTCCACCACATGTTCTGCTTGCGTTCGAGCACCGATCTGCGAGCGGTGGCCACGGCGGCAGACGAGAGTCAGCGTGGATTTTTTGCGAAGCCGACGTACAAGTGCAGTGCCCTGGCTATCCATACAAGCCGATATCTGCAGTCATCTAGCAGGTATCGGCTCGGGGGGCATATAATCAGATGAACATGCGCAGATAAACATGTGAGAAAATACGTGCAAGGAAACATTGGGGGCCGATTAAGAAAAATCGGCCACATAAAAAAAAAATATTTGAAAATTCGAAAATTTTCGAGCACAGCCGATGCAGCAGGCATCGACTTTAGAATCAAGAAATGGAGTAGCTTAAGAGCTTGGATCCTCTCTTCAAGGACAAGGCCAAGAGCAGCCTGGACGATGGATTGCATCAGGTCCACCAAAGGGAAAGCTCGGGGGGGGGGGGGGGCAGCTCACCTTGAAGGCTTTTCGCTTAGAGAAGCCGACTTGTGTTCAAATCGGCTGGCGCTGCATAAGGAACTTCCCCACACACGATCAAGCCCAGGTCTATGCAGCTCATTTGCGTATCCTCGTCTCTGTTTTGCCTTGGCTGAGACTCGGGGGCAACGAGCCCGGTAGATGCTCTATTGAAGGACCGATTGAAGTACCATCGGCTGATCTTCGTTGCAACCTTCTTCACAAAACGATGAACGCTCGCTAAGGAGTTGAAGAATAGAAGGATGAATGTCGAAGGACCGATGCGTTGTTATCGGCTCGTTACACATTGGCAAAGGGGACGAATCGGCGAGGTCAGTAGGAGAGGTGAATCGGCTCAATTAGACTCAGAAGAAATCGGCAAGATTAAATTGGGGAACAGTTCTTCATTGATAGGCGAGATTTCTTACATAAAGAGCTAATTGCTCTCAAAAGGAAATACTAGGGGATACATTGCCCCATCTACTACTACTGACCCTATGCTAGAGGTCCTATCTACAGGCCGTCACTGCCCTCATCGTCATCCTCAGAACTCTCATCGGCGCTGCTGCCGATGGGCTCCTCGTCGCTACTCCCGTAGCCCTCCACGGGGGCTTCATCCCCGTCTTCGTCGTCGCTGCTGTCGTCGTCCCACCACATGCGAAGGCGCTTCGCTGGCGGGTAGCCCTCGAGGGAGTCGTCGTCGTCGTCGTCCTCCTCCTCCTCTTCCTCCTCCACCACCCCTCGGAGGAGGTGAAGTCGTCCCAGGAGAAGCGATCGTCATCGCTCTCCTCCTCCGATTCCCCGTCGGCGAGGAAACGGAGGTCGCTCTCCCCGTCCGTCGAGGACTCGGTCGTCCTCGGACCGGATGGAGAAGTCATGGTCTGACTCCTCCCCGGCCGCAATGGCGCGACGGGTGTTGGCCGCATGGACCGCCGCCGGGTTGTGCTCGCGGCGTCGGCTCGCGGGACATGGAGGACTGGCTGGAAGGATCCGATAGGGCGAGAGGAGGAAGAAGACATGATGGCGCAGGAGGACTTTTGGACTGCTAATGCGGGGGGGATGCAGAGCAGAACTGTTCATAGCGGTTAAATAAAAGGGGATATGGTGACAATTCAATGCCACAGCAGTTTCCGAGGAAGTGGTGTTTGATAGAAAGAGAAAAGACTGCCAAGTCACGCGGAGAAGTTGAGAAGGCAAGTCATCATGGTGACGGATACTGTGACGGTTCTGCCACGACATGACCCGACGAAAGAAAGCGTAATGATTTTGGAAATACCATTTCCAAAACCAGGGGGGCATGTGTTATCACCAGAATTTAACCGAGTCAGAGGTGGGCCGCGATCAGGATTAAAGGAAGTATACATGGAGGATTACGTGAATCGGCCTGTTATACCAAGTTGGGTTTAATTGCCCGTGTATCTGTAAAATATTAGATCGTATCTTAGTTTAGAAAGTAGAATCTTACTCGTGCACGGTTTGGTGCACGCCCACATTAGAAAGTCCGCGGGACTATAAATATGTACCCAGGGTTTATGGAATAAACAACAACTCACGTTCAACCCCAAACAAACCAATCTCGGCGCATCGCCAACTCCTTCGTCTCGAGGGTTTCTATCAGGTAAGCGACATGCTGCCTAGATCGCATCTTGCGATCTAGGCAAGTATAAGCCCCACGTTGTTCATGCGTTGCTCGTACTGAAGCGCTTTTGATGGCGAGCAACGTAGTTATCATAGATGTGTTAGGGTTAGCATTGTTCTTCGTTTAAGCATGCTTACGTAGTGCAACCCTCGCATATCTAGCCGCCCTCACGCCTATCTCAGGCGTGGGGCGGCACCCGCTTGATCATTATTTAGTAGATCCGATCCGTTACGATTGCTCCTTGTTCTACAAGGATTAGTTTAATATCTGCAATAGTTAGGCCTTACAAAGGGGGAGGATCCGAGTGGCACGTAGGGTGGCGTTCGCAAGTCCTAAACAGGATGTTCCGATGATCAACTTCATGTTGGTTTTTAGGCCTTGTTTAGGATCGGCTTACGAGCACCGTGCGTGGCCGCGAGGCCCAACTTCGGAGTAGGATGATCCGATTATGCGGTGAAAACCCTAAATCGTCGTAGATCTAATTAGCTCTATCTTGATCAAGCAGGACCACCAAGTATTCGTGCACCCCGTACGAATCATGGGTGGATCGGCTCTTTGAGCCGATTCACGGGATAACCCGAGAGCCGATCGAGGCTCGTATTTAATGTTTACATGTATGCCCTGCGAGAAACTAAGCGAGGCATCCCCATCACCTTCCCGGCCGGTATAGGTCGGGTGGCACGCCCTTGCACTTCGCATCGCCGCATGTGACCAGAAGAGCATTGCGGGCCGTCGCTCGGAGGGGTCTCAGCCAGCCGCAGCTCTAGGCTCTTCCCGGCTCTACGGTGTTGACAAGGCCGCTGCCCGCCGGTGGGTTTTGGCAGTCAACACATCCTTAAATAAACTAAAACACATGTGTAAACAAAAGAGAAGAGGGATGATCTACCTTGCTGGTAGAGATAACATCCTTCATGGGAGCCGCTCTTTGGAGGTCTGTTTGGCAAGGGGGTTAGAGTACCCGCTACCAGTCGTTGACAACAACAAACACCTCTCAAAACTTTACTTTTATTCTCTTTATATGATTTCAAAACTGAAAAAGCTCTAGCACATGATTTAATCCCTGCTTCCCTCTGCGAAGGGCCTGTCTTTTACTTTATGTTGAGTCAGTAAACCTATTTCCCTCCATCTCAAGCAAGCATTTGATTTGTTGCGATCAAACTATTATATTGTGATTTGCTTCATCTTGTCTTTACTCTTTCTTGTTTAGTACAAGTTTTACCTGAATGAATATAGCTTTGAAAGTCATCAATGATTAATATGATTGAGTATGCAAATTTACCATAAGCTTTAATATGAGAGCGCTGCTCAATAGATAAGTATAATCTGTTAACTGTTCTCTGACCAAGAACAAAGTTTGCCATCACCAATTATGATTTCTTATGCACCTTTATTTGTGATTACCTTATACTTGTTTCAAGTTGAGTTGTATGAGGAAGTTGTTTACTATAATGTCTTGTGTGAATGAATATGATGCTTCTTGTCCGTATTTTATTTATCGACTCTTCACTCCATAAACATGTGGACCTGTGTACCGAGTTCAGTTTCGCTTGGGGACAAGCGAAGTCTAAGCTTGGGGGGAGTTGATACGTCCAATTTGCATCACTATTTTATATCATAATTTGCTGTTATTCATTGATACATTTCATATTGGGACACAATACTTATGTTATTTCATCTATTTTGCATGTTTCATGATTATTTGGAGATCGAGCACCGGAGCCAGGATTCTGCTGGAAAAAGCACCGTCAGGATGCAATATTTCGGAAGATCAACTGTGGAAGGAAGTTTTACGAAACTCCTATTTTTCCGGATGACGGAGGAAGACAAGGGGGAGCCAGCTGGACCCAGGGTGGGCCCACACCATAGGGTGGCGCGGCCCATGGCCTGGCCGCGCCACCATGTGGTGTGGGGCCCCCTCGGCCTCTTTCACCTCCTTTTCTTCGCGAAACCCTTCGTCCCGAAGACCTAAGCCACAGAGGAATCCTCACGAAGGGTTACAGCCGCCTCGCGGGGCGGAGAACACCGTAAGAAAAGAGCTCTCCGGCGGGCAGGAATCCGCCGGGGAAATTCCCTCCCGGAGGGGAAATCGACGCCATCGTCACCGCCATCGAGCTGGACATCATCTCCATCACCATCATCATCATCTCCACCATCATCACCGCCATCTCCACCGATGGACATCGTCACCGCTGTAGCAATTTGGGTTTGATCTTGATTGTTTGATAGGGGAAACTCTCCCGATACTCGATTTCTACTTGTTGTTTATGCTATTGAGTGAAACCATTGAACCAAGGTCTATGTTCAGATTGTTATTCATCATCATATCACCTCTGATCATGTTCCATATGATGTCTCGTGAGTAGTTCGTTTAGTTCTTGAGGACATGGGTGAAGTCTAATTGTTAGTAGTGAACTATGGTTGAGTAATATTCAATGTTATGATATTTAAGTTGTGGTGTTATTCTTCTAGTGGTGTCGTGTGAACGTCGACTACACGACACTTCACCATTTATGGGCCTAGGGGAATGCATCTTGTACTCGTTTGCCAATTGCGGGGTTGCCGGAGTGACGAAAACCTAAACCCCCGTTGGTATATCGATGCGGGAGGGATCGCAGGATCTCATAGTTTAAGGCTGTGGTTAGATTTATCTTAATTACTTTCTTGTAGTTGCGGATGCTTGCAAGGGGTATAATCACAAGTATGTATTAGTCCTAGGAAGGGCGGTACATTAGCACAGGTTCACCCACACAACACTTATCAAAACAATGAAGATTAATCAGCTATATGTAGTGAAAGCACTAGACTAAAATCCCGTGTGTCCTCGAGAACGTTTGGTCATTATAAGTAAACAAACCGGCTTGTCCTTTGTGCTAAAAAGGATTGGGCCACTCGCTGCAATTATTTCTCTCGCATTTTACTTACTCGTACTTTATTTATCTGTTACATCAAAACCCCCCGAATATTTGTCTGTGAGCATTTACAGTGAAACCTTCATCGAAACTGCTTGTCAACACCTTCTGCTCCTCGTTGGGATCGACATCTATTATATAATTAAAACAACAAACAATAGATGGCACAGATTTGCTAATCTGAATTCGTGGCATCTCAATGGTTAAGATTGGTTAGGATTAAAAGAGAGACGTAAGATATGTTCGCGTATATCCTAAAAAGTCCTAAAAGAACACACAACCGTAGTCAAATCCATCACGCCACAAAGAGCAACGGGATCGAGCGACCGCTCTGGCGACGTTGCCGCCGCCGCCGTCCCCGTCTCTTACGAGTCATGGCTGCGCTGCTCGAGCGCCTCTATAGGCAACGAAAGTTGGATCAGCACTGGTGTTTTGACATTGAACTTGCAGTCTGAACTCTGAAGACGTCAGGATCAGTGGTGCGTTACAGTGGAACGCACGATGGGTCTTCATACGGAAGGCGATCAGATCAACTTTTAATGTTAGCTGATTACAGTACTGCCATTCCTTTTATCCTGCACTTCTCATCCAATCTTCGATTTATTTCCATCTGATTGGCAGCAACGCTGATGCAAAAGGCTAGGCTGACAGTTTGAAGATTCTTGATCAGACCGGGCTGGAAGAGTTTAGATCAGGTACGAATCATCTAGAAATATTTTTAACTGTGCCCTGAGATCCCTAGCCAGAGAAAATAATACTCCATGGACACGATCTCGGTGGCGCAGCTCGGCAAGGGCCAGGGGCTTCCGGCTGGCATGTCATGCCGTGCATTACGGCGCATGAGGTGACACCGCGAGCAAGATTGCATCCATGTCTTGGTTGCGCGCTATTTGCAGTGGAAGGATGCGAGGGACGCAGACCGCCATGGCGGCCATGACCTGCGGCCAAAGAACGATGATCACCATCCACTTTTGCGTCCAATGGGAGAGCCAAAAGAGCGCGTCCATGTTGTCCAAAAACAAGCGAGACTTTCAGTGTTACAGCCTGAGCTAGCGATGCAACAAGCAGATGTATGTTTGATTTATCAAGTTGAGATCTGACCAATCAGTCGGCTGCCAAACACAAGAACAAGTAATGCCAATTTGTCCATCAAGCTTTCTATGGTTAATACGAAGTTTGCGATCAGTGGTATAATCTTCACCCTCTGATTCTTCTTGTAAGATGCATTAGCTTTATTGAAAAGTTTTTCTCTATTCAATACTTCCTCTATTTTAAAATATAGAAACACATATTACTCTTCATCAAAATCAATGTCTAATTTGTTTTCTTTTTTTTCGCAGGGATGAATACATATTCTTATGCAAGTGGATTTACAAATAAATACTAATGCTTATTATTTGTTTCTCTCGGTTTCTAAGTTGTTGTGTTCCTGGCAAAAAAAAATGATGTGAGCGTTCTCTTTCGTAAGTTTGGCAACTGTTAATTAAATGGAGGTTATTTAAGAAAACACACCCTACTGATGCCACTAAATTTCTTATAGTCGAATTTTGCTTGGTATGCTAACGCGAACATATCCACCCAGAAAGGTTTACAAAGGCAAAGGGCTTATTATTTGTCTCGCCCGGTTTGTACGTTGTTGTATTCCAGCTGGCAAGAAAATTGATGTGAGCATTGTCCTGTAAGTTTGGCAAGTGTAAATTAAATGGAGATTGATTTAAAATCACTCTCTGACTACTAATGGCATTAAATTTCCAATGATCATATTTTTGCTTGGTATGCTGCCCAGAACATATCCAAACAGAAAAGCCTCTCACTTCATGATTGGCTGAACGGTCTATTTAGCGAGAGAGAGCATAAAAACTGATGTTGTTTCTGCTTACTATTTACTAAAGCTTACGTCCTCGGTTCATGTAAATAATTACATATTTTTTATATACTTAAGTTTTATTTATTTTTGCAGGTTTCAGAGGAATACATGACAATAGGGTTTCAATAAATTCATTTGGGCGAATTTGAGGTAGCTTTTACTTCTTGCATTTTGTTTCTCACAATAGTAGTTAAGTTGTTCGTATATCTGCATTTAAACAGTAATAAGGATGTTTATTGGTACTTATCGCTAAATTCAAAAATATGTGATTCTTTGGACCATATATATTTTTAGATAAAATATAACATTGTTGTTCTAAAAAAGGAATTTATTTTCGATGATTTGCATATGGACATGAGATTGTCTTCATTTGTTAGCCGGATTGCAATCACGGTCCATCCGAATCATCAAGAAAGATCCCGCACTTTGTCCAAGTCCAGACACAACCGGTACAAGTCTACACCTGCTTGCTCCGCAAATGAGCATAACCTAGGATTGTTCCTTTGGAATTTCATACTACAGCTGTATTTTTCTTTACAAAATTTGGGAAACAGAATATGAGCTCTAATATGATAGTAATATTCTTATAAAGTTTCAGTGAATCCATGGTTCGACACTTTTCAATTGTATGTCCCCCAATCTACGACCTCTCAAAATTTAATGCATTTTTCGTCATTTTCCACCGTTTTGTTTCCTACAGTATACATTAAGCTATGATATGGAAATAAAGTCTCTTCTATTATATATTCTTAGATCCAACTGTAATACAACTAATATATATGATGTGTGCAGAAGAGGATATATGTCTAGATGCAAGTGATAATATTTAAATTTAAAACTTCTTGGAAAGATAGATGTCGCTGAATCAGCATAGGCTAATTAATGTTATTGTCAAAGATGGATGTGCGACATTACTTACAGTTAGATAATCAAGCATGCAAGCAAGTCTTGGCATTATATATCTCAAAACATCTGCAAAAATGATGATAGGGGTAGAGAAACATTGGCGCTAGGTTAATTTTTACCGAAGTTTCTAACAAAATGAGGATAAAAAGATATATAGATACCAATGGGTGAGAAGAGGAGAAGAAAAGACTAAGAAATTGTATGATACTCTCAGTTTGGCACCACAAGATATGAAGTGCTATAGTGTTTAGCCTTATATACCCAATGCATCGCTACCTTTCATCTACACTAAATAAATCAAATCCACTAAATAGTGGCCACAATTTCAGTTATTTTACTATAGGTTTACCATAACTTAACATTTGTATCATATACACATCTCAAAGATAATATAGTATACTTGAACACACAAATACAGAAAGGTACAAAATCTAGCCGCGCAAATGCGCGGGTCCCACCGCTAGTTCTTACTTATCGAAGATACTACGATACACCCCCTATACTTGTGGGTCATCAATAACCATAATACTTTGCAAGTAATTTGATAGAAATACTCAAATGACATGAGTAAGTGATGAACTTGCCTGAACACTGCAAAGTTTTGCAGTTGGATGGTGTGGACTGACCCTTGTCCTCTGGTTCTGAAAAATAGCATCATTGTCCGATAAGGGCAATGGTTAAGAAGCAACTATGCATGTTTCCAGTTTTAGGGTTTGTTCCCCCCCTTCCGATGTCGTTATTATTTCATGTAGGAAGTTATTACTAAGAATAATTTGGGGATACTTGATTTAAAGTAATATACAACCTTGAAATGTTGTCAAGGTGTTTTTAAAGTCCAAAAGAATTTATGGACTTAATTTTCATTATTGAAAATAATTTATGTGATTTAAATGATTATTTTAATCATCAAATTTGAACTTATTCTTGTTTATCTTCAAAAATTCTATTTCATATTTTATTATGATAGAGTTTTTTATACTGAGTGGTTTTCATATTTTTAATTATTTTTTTAGAGCTAGGAAACATTTATTGTGAATTTTCAAAGTTTCTGCATTTATAAAGAATTGTGAAATGGCAAAAATGCCCCTGGGCCCACCTGTCGGTGTAACCCAGTGGGGTTAGGTCGACCGACCCACCTGGTCCGGCTCGACCAGCCTCACTCCTCTCTCTCTCTCTCGCGTGTCCGAACCCTAACCCTAATCCCCTCTCTGGCGATTCGCGTCGCCCCCGCCATCGCCGCTCGATTCCGGCGAACTCCGCCGGACTTGGCCCCCGCCATGGTGCGCAATCGACGCGCCCCACGACGGCGGTCATCCTCATCCGCATCGATCTGGAGCGGTTGCTGCTCCAGCTCGTCTTCGATCTCCTCCGAGGCGGCTAGGGTTACGGGATCGTGGCGATCCCGCTGCTTCCTGGGCTCCAGGCGCGATGGCGCCGCCGTGGGCCTCGCCGCGGTGGTGTGGGGTGCTGCGGCGCTTGTCGGAGCATGGCCTGGCCTGGCCAGGTGCTACCGAGCACTCGGCGCGCGCCGCCGTGGCCGCCATGGCCGCATCTGCTCGTCTGCTCGCCCCGGGTACGTGCGCCACCTTTCTCTCCCACTCTTCTGTGCCTGTTTTTCTTCTTCTCCTCCTCTTCTTCGTCTAGCTTGGTCACTGGCCTGCCTTTCCTCATAGAGGTACGGCCATGCCGTGATGCTGCTGCTATTCTGCTTGTGCTGCTGTGCTACTCGTGTCGTCTGCTATGCTCGCTTGTGCCGCTCGTGCTAGCCGTTGTGCTAGCCCTACTCGCTATGCATCTCGTTGCTGCTGTGTCTGTCGTCATGGTACCTAGCTGCTGGTTTGAGCTGCTCTTCCCTATAACTTGATGGTATATCTCATGAGCTCTTGCTCATGAGCATACTGTGATGCTTTGCTTAATCTTATTGGCTCCTTCTGTTGCTATGTGTAGCCTATCTCTCCTGTGAGTGCATTAACTGGTCCCTGGCTTAATGACTGAGTGTGATTCTTGCAAATTTGCAAGTGCCAGTGCTGTTTGTGTGATGATTAAAGTGTTCTGGCTCATGGTAGGCTCTGCTTTGCTTAATTTTTGTCCATATGCATCAATTCCTTGCTGATGTGCTTATGGGTACAATCATAAAATGGTTTATCTCGGCTATCTCGTGATTCAATTGTTCATGTCCTATGGCCAGTTCAATTATCTGATTCATGTGTTGATGCTAGAAGTAATTCTAGCAGCCTTTAGCATGCAGTAGCAAGCCCTGGTGATCAAGTGATCATCAGTTGTTGGTTTATTGCTTGCTGAACTTACTACCTGTGACTGTCTGGTGCTTGCCCTGGTGATTGTGTATCACCATGCTTTGTGCTGGTGCAGGCTTAAGCATCAGCTGATGCTTGCAATGATCCATTGGATCAACTGCAAGACTCTGGTGCTTTGATTACTTGTGTAGTTCATTTATCTGTATTAGCTTGCTTTATTAGATGGATAAATGATGTGAACTGCTTGCAGTGATGATCATTTCAATGAATTTGTTAGGGCTAGATGGATGCCAACCACTGGTTGGGTACCCTAGCCCACTACTGAACCCTACTGGGTGATGATGTGGTGGCTTAAGATGTTGGTTATGGGTTGAGGTGGCCCTGACAGCTCTTTGATGCTGTCATGGGTAGCTCCCCCTCTCTGTGACTTGTTGTGGCTTTGTGGATGCATCACTGGGCAATCCTTGTTGGATTTCCAGTGCTCTTTGCTGTTGACAAACTAGAATAGGCACAAGTTGCCTATATGTCTGATGGTTAGCAAACCATGTAGTGCTAGGTGAGTTGGGTAGGCTAGATGTGAATCTTTCCCTTGCTGGATTCTTCGGTTTACCTCAGTGTTAACACAATGGGTTTGACCATTTCTTCCCTGGGATGATTTCTTCTGGCTTAATTCCCTTTTTGCCAGCATCAAATGGTTTGATCACCAAATGATGATGCACACAGGGTAATCACACCCTCTGGCTTGTGTATATGTTATGCACATGCTTATTTATGAGCAAAACAGATGTTTGCCCATGATTTCTTGTTTATACCTCACTCCAGCTCCTAGATTGGGTGTTGGTGTAGAGGGTTTGCTTCTGGATGGATTGATGTGCTTGCCCTGCTCCTCCTAGCAAGCCTGTGGTGCTGGATTCAGTTCTGTGGTTGTGAAGATTTGTTGAACGAGCAGTGGTCTGTTCAACCTGTTCTAGTGTTCTTGTGTTCTTGTGACTTACCCATGCTTGCCGTCTGCCGATGAACCGCTGAATCCGGCGGTGGAAAAGGTTTTATATGAGCCTGGTGTTGATCTACTGATCGACAGCAAGGCCTAGCCTCTCTTGGTGACACACAGAGCTGTGTGTGTGTGTTGTGCTGCATGCACAGTGCCTTGTGAGCTACTAGGCTGTGTGTGTGTACCAGTACTTGGTATCTGGCTTGATCCTTGGCTGTGAGATGATCAGCTCGGCAGAGCTGATCCATATCTGCTCAAGTTCTATTTTCTTCTAACCTGCCAAGTGGCAATGCCACTTGGCATAATTCTTTGCTTTGTTGTGCTTGTGTGCAGGGTATAAGTGAGCTGATCAAGATGATCCAGAAGATGATCAAGTCCAAGATCAAATGAAGATGTTCTTGTAGTATTTAGGATATTTAGATAACTTGTAATTTTCCTTTTACTTTTTCTATTTCTTCAATTCTTGTAATGTGTTGTAATTCAATACTGCAATTCTGAATATTGTAAAGACAATGTATTATGTGTGTGCTTATCAATAAAGATCAAGTTTTCCTTAATAAGCTTAATGTAATTGTTGTATTACTTATATTCTTGCTTAATGATAATTGTTTGATAAATTATCTCAATTTTGAATTATTTGATAATCATTTGATGTTTGAATTTGAAATTCAAATTCAAATTTGGTTTGAATTCATTCAAACACTTAACTTGTAATTCAATCATGCAACTTAAGATTTCAATGCAATATCACTTCTCTCTTCTCAAAACCCTAACTTAGATAAGTAAGAACAAGTTCATCGCACTCTCGAAACCCTAACCCTGTAAGGTGTCGAGAGAGAAACCTGTCCCCCTTCAATGCAGTTTTGTTTTAAAAGCGCGAAATTTCCCCGTAAATTACAATGCAATGCACATCCCTTTCTAAAATCTACCCCTCGATCGCCTCTAAACCTGGGACATTACAACCTTTCCCCCTTAAAGAAAACTTCGTCCCGAAGTTGTGGTTGTAATACCTGAACAGTTCGGGGTATGTTCTCCTCGAGTCTTCTTCCTTTTCCCAGGTGGCTTCCCTCTCGGGATGATGCTTCCATTGTATCTTGCAGTACTTGATAGCTTTATTTCTGAGTTGTTTCCAGCTCTCCTCGAGAATCTTGGCTGGCTTCTCGATGTATGTCAAATCTGGTTGTAACTCGAGCTCTTCATGTGATACTGGTTCATCTGGGGTCTTCAAACATTTTCTGAGTTGCGACACATGGAATACGTTGTGAACCTGTGATAACCTTCCCGGTAGTTCCAATTCGAAGGCTAACCCCCGGTTTTGACTCAGAATCTTGAAAGGTCCGATGTACCTAGGGCTTAGCTTTCCTTTTACTCCAAACCTCTGAAGTCCTTTCATTGGGCTCACTTTGAGATATACCATGTCTCCAACTTGTGGCTCCCATGTTCTTCTCTTCTGATCTGCGTAACTCTTTTGCCGGCTCTGGGCTATCTTCAGTCTATCTCTTATAATGTCAATGATGTGTTGCTTTTCCTTGACATAATCAGGGTTGAACTCTTTGCTTGCTCCGGCTTCATACCAACATATCGGTGATCTACACTTTCTTCCATAAAGAGCTTCAAACGGTGCCATCTTGATGCTGCTTTGATAGCTATTATTGTATGAAAACTCGCTAGTGGCAGGGTGCTCCTCCCATGATCCTCCGAAGTCTAGGGCACAAGCCCTAAGCATATCTTCTAAGATCTGGTTAGTTCTCTCCGTTTGTCCACCTGTCTGAGGATGATAGGCGGTACTATAGTCCAACTTGGATCCTAAAGCTTCGTGTAGTTGCTTCCAGAAAGCTGATGTGAACACGGATCCTCGATCCGACACTATCTTCTTAGGCACTCCATGCTTACTCACGATCTCTTTGATGTAAAGATCGATGAGTTTCTCTCCTTTGTCCTGCTGATTTACTTCTAGGAAATGTGCACTTTTCGTCAACCGGTCCACGATTACCCAAATCATGTCCTTCTTTTTATTGGTCATGGGTAGTCCGGTGATGAAATCCATTGCTATCTCCTCCCATTTCCATTCTGGAATAGGTAAAGGTTGTAATTTCCCTGCCGGACTCTAGTGTTCAGCCTTCACTCTTTGGCAGGTATGGCATTCCGCCACATATTGTGCTATCTCTCTCTTCATATTGTTCCACCAGAATAACTCCTTTAGATCCATGTACATCTTCGTACTTCCCGGATGAATGGAGTATGGTGTTTGATGGGCTTCCCGGAGTATTACTTCCTTGATTTCAAGCAATATCCGGAACACAAATTCTTTTCTCGGAACCATAATGATCCCGATTCTCCTCGATTAAATTCCGATGGTCTTCCTTCATCTATCCTTCTCATCTCCTCCACGATGAATGGATCGTCCAGATCGACCCATCATTATCTCATTCTTCAGAGTTGACATTTAGCTCATCGGCTACTTGTAAAGCCGATAGTCCTTCATGAGCTTCTTTCTCCCAAAGTTGTATTTGGGCTTGACTTATTTCCTTCTTCAACTCCGGTGATAACTCTTGTTCCACTCCTCCAGTTGCTCTTCCTACTCAAAGCATCTCGCTACAACATTAGCCTTTCCTCGGAGTATAATTGATGGTCAAATCATAATCCTTGATTAGTTCTAACCATCTTTTCTGCCTCATATTGAGTTCCTTCTGAGTGAAGAAGTATTTGAGACTTTTATGATCCGTATAGAGCTCACACTTGGCTCCATAGAGAAAATGTCTCCATGTTTTAAGTGCAAATACAACCGCTGCTAACTCTAAATCATGTGTTGGATAGTTCACTTCATGAGGTCGGAGTTGCCTCGATCCATAAGATATTACCTTCCGATCTTGCATGAGTACACAACCCAATCCATGCTTGGATGCGTCACAATACACGGTGTAATCCTTGCCAACTTCAGGAACTGCTAACACCGGTGCTGTGGTGAGTTTCTCTTTTAGAGTCTGAAAACTCTTCTCACACTCCTCTGACCACACGAATGGTGTGTTCTTCCTTAACAACTTTGTCATTGGTCCTGCTATTTTAGAAAATCCTTCAATGAACCTCCGGTAATATCCTGCCATTCCTAGGAATCCTCGGATCTCCTTGACAGTCTTGGGTGCTTCCCATTCTAGAACTGCTGCTACCTTGCTCGGGTTAACAGCGATTCCATCTTTACTAATGACATGACCAAGAAATTCCACTTGATCTAGCCATAATTCACACTTGCTGAATTTGGCATAGAGTTGATGTTCTCTTAGTGTTTGCAACACTATCTTCAGATGTTCAGCATGTTCAGTTTTATCTTTGGAATAGATCAAGATATCATCGATGAATACGATGACGAACTTGTCTAGACATGGCATGAAACTCTTATTCATGAGATTCATGAAAATTGCCGGGGCATTGGTTAATCCAAAAGGCATTACAAGGTATTCATGATGTCCGTACCTTGAAACAAAGGCAATTTTCGGAACGTCTTCCTTCTTGATCTTTATCTGGTGATAACCGGATCTTAGATCAATTTTGGAAAAGACTCCCGCGCCTCTAACTTGATCAAATAGATCTTGTATTCTTGGAAGTGGATACTTGTTCTTGATTGTGACGTTGTTCAGATTCCTGTAGTCTCCGTACATCCTTCTTCCTACATCCCTTTTATCTACGAAGATCACAGGTGATCCCCATGGTGAAACACTTTCTTGAATGAATCCTTTCTGTTCCAAATCATCCAGTTGCTCCTTAAGTTCTTTCAACTCCTTGGGCCCCATCTTGTATGGTGCCTTAGCAATCGGAGCTGTTCTCGGAATTAGGTCGATAGTGAATTCTATCTCCCTATTTGGTGGCATACCGTGTAATTCCGCAGAAATACATCTTGGAATTCATTCACTACGAGTATATTCTCCAATTTCACTTCCTTCATGCTGTTCAGCTGTAGCTCCACTTCAATCTGTGTATGTTTGTCGCCTTGGTAGATCATTCTACTTCCATCGGGGCTTTTCAAAGACACAGTCTTGCTCACACAGTCGATCAATGCTCCATTAGCTTCTAACCAGTTCATACCAAGAATGACATCAATGTCCTTCATTGGTAAAATGAACAGGTCCGCGTCAAACGCGCACTTATTGATCATGATGACTTGTTTTTGTTTGGTATGGGTTACTACTATCGTTCCCCCCGTGAAAGTATAGTTATAGGTGTATCTAACTTAGTGCAACTAATCCCATGTTTGATGATGAATTGTTGAGAAATGAATGATGTAGTTGCACCGGTATCAAAAAGTACTTTGCCGGGATGAGTGAGTATCCGGAGCGTACCTATCACCGCCCGATCGGAGTTCACCACCTCCTCCAAGCTGGTGCGGTTCAGCTTGCCGAAGGGCTTCTTATTCTTCCAGCTTCCCTCCGGTGTTTCCTCCTCGGCTTCCTCCTCCTCGACTGACCTCCTCCATTCTTCTTGTTGGGGCAATCTTTCATCATATGCCCCTCCTGGCGACAACCAAAACATATTATCTTGGGCTTCTTACAATCCTTCGAGGTATGACCTCGGAATCCACAAATGCGACAGACAATCTGGTTTGCAGTCTGAAACGCTTGATTCCTCCTACTACCGTAGTAGTTGCTGTTGTTGTTGTTGTTGTTGTTGTTGTTGTTGTTGTTGTTGTTGTTGTTGTTGTTGTTGTTGTTGTTGTTGTTGTTGTTGAATCTGGGCTTGAAACTCAAGCTGGTGTTGGGCTTGTTGCTAACAAACCTCTTAGGCTCAAACTTGGCCTTCTTCCTTTTCTCCTCCTGTAGTTGTTTGAAATCATCTTCCAGGGTGATGGCCGCATCCACCAACTCTTGAAACTCCGTTGCTCTCATCATACGGAGTTGTACTTTGAACTGGGGACTTAACCCCCTCAGAAACCTTTTCTTTTTCTTGTCCTCGGTATTGACTTCTTCCACTGCATACCGAGACAACTTAGAGAATTCCCTGACATAGGTCAGGATGGCCTTGTCCTTCTGCTCGAGACTTTCAAATTCTCGACGCTTCGGCTCCACAATACTTTCAGTGGACATTGGATTCCCCGAACTTCCTTGTAAACTCCTCCCATGTGAATACCTTTCCCGCCGGGTAAACGGCTACAATGTTATCCCACCATGATGCGGCGGGTCCACACAATAGGTGTGTAGCATAACGAACCTTCTCTTGGTCGTTACATCCAACGGTATTGAGCTTTCGCTCAGTATCCATAAGCCAATCTTCCGCGTCCATTGGCTCGGGTGCGTATGCGAAAGATATAGGCTTGGTATTCTGGAAGTCTGCTAAGGTGACTCCCTGATTCTCGGGTTTCTCTACCCGGTTCTGTTGCAGCAGCTCTTGAAAGAATTTGTTTTGCTGCTCCAACGTAATACGTTGCCTTTCCTCCACCAATTGCATGTATTGGACAAAATTCTGTTGCGTCATGGGTGGTGGTGGTGGAAACTGATTCCTGGCTGCTTCGTCAGCCTCTTCCTTTTGTTTTACTTCGCGCTCCATGCGTTGCGCTTCGGTCTCCTCTCCTAACGCTCCCGACATAACCCCCTAGTTCTGCAACACAAGATGATACTCATAGTTACTCCATGCGCAAGTTTTCTGAGCTCAACATTGTGCACAGAACTAGTCACGCAATGGAAATCAAGAAGCAAATCCAAATCATACAAAACATATACCATATATTTACATACTTAAGTGGTCTTATTACAATACTCAAGTCGATGTGAGTATGCAAACTCACTTATTAAAGTATATGTACAAATTTCTACAAAATATTACACTCTACAATACACGTGGTACTTGTGTATTGTAGCTTTGCTTCCCTTGGTAGTCTCTAGACGATCTTCACTCCCGATACATTCCAGGCTTCCATCCGGTCGAACGTGTCGTTCTCCTGACAAAACCTGGAACATAAGGTCTCCCCGTTGGTCGGTAGTCGGAATCCGATGATGATCCTAGGGAGAAATCAATGTTCACGAACTGATCATTCAGTGCATCATAATCCACCCATCGGGTGTACTCCCCTGTACCTACACCATAGGTATTTCCTACATTCGTATCCGACCCAACCTGTGTCGGATACCCTCCAATTTCCTCCTCATTCCACGGATAACTCTGGTGCTGGGTCGTGGCATCTTCATTCATCTCCCCATCATAATACGTTGTGGTACTATGAGTTCCTGTATCAGACCCCCAATGCCAACCCGTGGAGTTTTCTATCGGAGTCACGGAACGCTGATTGTTCCCGGATTCCTCTCCACCCTCATATCCCCCATAGGAACTTCCCAGATAGTTCCCGTGTGTAACAGTGTAGCTTCACACTCAAAAGGATCTATACTGATATAGTCACCAGCTGAGTAGACTCGGTGTGTGCACCACATTCTCCATAGGTTCCTTCCCCTTAGTCTCCTCCTTGGGTTCGGTAGAACTCCTCTAGCATTGTATCAATTGCTCCCGTCAAATGACGGTTCAACCGAAAGAGTAATGATATAAAGTTGCGGCTATTGTCCATGTATTTTGCTCGCTTCGCTGGTTTGCTTTTGGCATATTTGAAATGGTTCAAGCATGGGATCATCGTCCTCCTCCATATGAGGAATGTGTGTGAATTCGGAACCCATAAGCTCTTTCGTCTTATGTTCCCGAATATCGGTTATGGCTCTCATAACGGCGATATGATAGGCTGTGTTCATAGTTCGGGCTTCCCCGCCGGCATTACTACGCTCATTCCCAAAGATTCGGGAAGTCGTAGCCCTACCCTACACTTGGCCAATACAAGTACCATCATAGTACATGTATTTCTTTACTTGAATCTGGGGATCACACCCAAATTCAAGTAACATGGCTCATAGGATATCTGCAAGTCCTCCTTCGTATTCACTCAGTATGGAATCCATCACCTTCACGTTTCGTCCGGGACGTGAACTTGCCATGTTGGCTATAGAAATAGAAAGATTCTGAGATTAGTAATAATGCATCATAATAGAGATAATAAAGAATTATCGCACTAAAAGATATGATTGTTGTATTCTCAAGTGAATATACACCATATTTTTTAGAGAATTCTTTACTAATCCTATTTGACTCCTAACGTTCGGTCCCATTTACTAGGTTCCAACCTAAGGTCAAAGCTTTTGCTCGATACCAACCGTGGTGACCCCGCATACCACCGCATGTTGTAGTATGCCGGCCGTTGATATAACATTCACGAAGTACCATTCCGCAAATATTACATCCCTCAGAGTAGTACAACAGAACATAGCAGGGTCCATAACTCATTCATTTATTATTACAAGCATCAAACATATATTGTCTTGGAGCTCCTCTTGGGTCCAAAGAGGGATACTCCTGGGTTCGAGGTGAACCCAACTTAGCTTACAATATAAGAGTCTCATTAAATTATACATTTATTGCCTCGAGCAACTAAATACTAAGAGTTCGGGCTGCTCGGCTACTACTACTACTCGGATATCTCTAGGCTTGATCTCCTCCGTAAGCCTCCCCGGATCCGTAGACGATGAGGTAGTCTACACCTTCTATACCTCCGGAGAGGTCTCGGTTCTTCATAGCCGATGATCTCGGCTCCTTCATTGTTGTCGTAGTCCTCCTCCAGACGATTCAGACAATCTAAGCATGGGATTTAAGAGTGGTATGAGTACGAGCGTACTCAACAAGTTCATTATAGATAAGAGGTGTTTAATGCACTAGCTACGATATTAGTCCAGAAAGTCTAATATCAATGCAAGTTTTGGTAAACATTTCTTCAAGAGATTGCTTTTATTTCAAAGAGCTATGTCCGTCAGCCTTCACCGGTTTACTAGAACTTCATGGAGCTCCTTTCCGACCGCGTTCGCAGTTCCATATCCCGGAACGAGGAGTGACAGGTCACGGTTCTTTACACTCTGCAGAGGTGTGTTGCTTTACCCATAAGAGATCTTAACCTTGGTGCCAACCGGGCAGCTTTCCCGTCCACACTTCCTTTGGTGTGAGGCCCGGTATAAGGTCTAGCCAATCATGTTCCTCCGCTACCTCGAACACCCACCCTTTGTTGCATACCCCGACCCTGGGTCCTCGTCGGTCCTCTTACACCAATTAAGGATGGACCCCGACCACGACAACAGTTTGGGACTCGTTAACCAAACTCCTTCGCCGGTAGCTGCAACCCATCATAGACCACATTACCGTGGGGAATTAGAAGGGGATCCCCACCCTCAAGTTGTTCCGCAAGCCGCAACCGCTACGGTAAGCACCGCTATACCGTGGGGAATTAGAAGGGGCTCCCCACCCTCAAGTTGCTCCGCAAGACACAACTCGCTACTGGTAAGCGCATCCGTTGATGAACGAGAGGTGGAAACACTTTTGACTACTCCGTCCCACTCCGGATCTTATGGTTAACACGGGTATTACGGCACAAGAATCATCGGCGACATTTGTTGTTTAATCCTAGATGGATATAAGCCCGTGCAATGGAACCTCCACCATATCAACACAATCCATGGTTCCATTGCCCACCACATAGTCATATTCATAGTTATGAAAGTAGTGGTTTTGATTTTTATGCAATAGTGATAACCATAATACTTTGCAAGTAATTTGATAGAAATACTCAAATGACATGAGCAAGTGATGAACTTGCTCGAACACCGCAAAGTTTTGCAGCTTGGATGGTGTGGATCGACCATTGTCCTCTGGTTCTGAAAAATAGCATCATTGTCCGATAAGGGCAATGGTTAAAGAAGCAATTATGCATGTTTCCAGTTTTAGGGTTTGTTCCCCCCTTCCGATGTCGTTATTATTTCATGTAGGAAGTTATTACTAAGAATAATTTGGGGATACTTGATTTAAAGTAATATACAACCTTGAAATGTTGTCAAGGTGTTTTTAAAGTCCAAAAGAATTTATGGACTTAATTTTCATTATTGAAAATAATTTATGTGATTTAAATGATTATTTTAATCATCAAATTTGAACTTATTCTTGTTTATCTTCAAAAATTCTATTTCATATTTTATTATGATAGAGTTTTTTATACTCGAGTGGTTTTCATATTTTTAATTATTTTTTAGAGCTAGGAAACATTTATTGTGCATTTTCAAAGTTTCTGCATTTATAAAGAATTGTGAAATGGCAAAAATGCCCCTGGGCCCACCTGTCGGTG
Source organism: Lolium rigidum (assembly GCF_022539505.1). NCBI lineage: Eukaryota > Viridiplantae > Streptophyta > Magnoliopsida > Poales > Poaceae > Lolium > Lolium rigidum. The sequence continues at coordinate 232,116,717 of NC_061508.1, read as the reverse complement.
TAACCCAGTGGGGTTAGGTCGACCGACCCACCTGGTCCGGCTCGACCAGCCTCACTCCTCTCTCTCTCTCGCGCGTGTCCGAACCCTAACCCTAATCCCCTCTCTGGCGATTCGCGTCGCCCCCGCCGTCGCCGCTCGATTCCGGCGAACTCCGCCGGACTTGGCCCCCGCCATGGTGCGCAATCGACGCGCCCCACGACGGCGGTCATCCTCATCCGCGTCGATCCGGAGCGGTTGTCTGCTCCAGCCTCGTCTTCGATCTCCTCCGAGGCGGCTAGGGTTACGGGATCGTGGCGATCCCGCTGCTTCCTGGGCTCCAGGCGCGATGGCGCCGGCGTGGGCCTCGCCGCGGTGGTGTGGGGTGCTGCGGCGCTTGTCGGAGCATGGCCTGGCCTGGCCAGGTGCTACCGAGCACTCGGCGCGCGCCGCCGTGGCCGCCATGGCCGCATCTGCTCGTCTGCTCGCCCCGGGTACGTGCGCCACCTTTCTCTCCCACTCTTATGTGCCTGTTTTTCTCTTCTCCTCCTCTTCTTCGTCTAGCTTGGTCACTGGCCTGCCTTTCCTCATAGAGGTACGGCCATGCCGTGATGCTGCTGCTATTCTGCTTGTGCTGCTGTGCTATTGTGCTGCTGCTATGCTGCTTGTGCTGCTGTGCTAGCCGTTGTGCTAGCCCTCATCGCTATGCATCCGTTGTCGCTCGTGTCTGCTCGTCATGGTTCCTAGCCGCTGGTTTGAGCTGCTCTTCCCTATAACTTGATGGTATATCTCATGAGCTCTTGCTCATGAGCATACTTTGATGCTTTGCTTAATCTTATTGGCTCCTCGTTGTTGCTATGTGTAGCCTATCTCTCCCTGTGAGTGCATTAATCGGTCCCCGGCTTAATGATCGAGTGTGATTCTTGCAAATTTGCAAGTGCCGTGCTTGTTTGTGTGATGATTAAAGTGTTACGGCTCATGGTAGGCTCTGCTTTGCTTAATTGTTGTCCATATGCATCAATTCCTTGCTGATGTGCTTATGGGTACAATCATAAAATGGTTTATCCGGCTATCCGTGATTCAATTGTTCATGTCCTATGGCCGGCTCAATTATCTCGATTCATGTGTTGATGCTAGAAGTAATTCTAGCAGCCTTTAGCATGCAGATAGCAAGCCCCGGTGATCAAGTGATCATCACCGTTGGTTTATTGCTTGTTGAACTTACTACCCGTGATCTGTCCGGTGCTTTCCCCGGTGATTGTGTATCACCATGCTTTGTGCTCAGTGCGGCTTAAGCATCAGCTGATGCTTGCAATGATCCATTGGATCAACCGCAAGACTCGGTGCTTTGATTACTTGTGTAGTTCATTTATCTGTATTAGCTTGCTTTATTAGATGGATAAATGATGTGAACCGCTTGCGTGATGATCATTTCAATGAATTTGTTAGGGCTAGATGGATGCCAACCACTTGGTTGGGTACCCTAGCCCACTATCGAACCCTACTCGGGTGATGATGTGGTGGCTTAAGATGTTGGTTATGGGTTGAGGTGGCCCCGGCAGCTCTTTGATGCTCGTCATGGGTAGCTCCCCTCTCGTGACTTGTTGTGGCTTTGTGGATGCATCACTGGGCAATCCTTGTTGGATTTCCAGTGCTCTTTGCTGTTGACAAACTAGAATAGGCACAAGTTGCCTATATGTCTGATGGTTAGCAAACCATGTAGTGCTAGGTGAGTTGGGTAGGCTAGATGTGAATCTTTCCCTTGCTGGATTCTTCGGTTTACCTCAGTGTTAACACAATGGGTTTGACCATTTCTTCCCCGGGATGATTTCTTCTGGCTTAATTCCCTTTTTGCCAGCATCAAATGGTTTGATCACCAAATGATGATGCACACAGGGTAATCACACCCTCTGGCTTGTGTATATGTTATGCACATGCTTATTTATGAGCAAAACAGATGTTTGCCCATGATTTCTTGTTTATACCTCACTCCAGCTCCTAGATTGGGTGTTGGTGTAGAGGGTTTGCTTCTGGATGGATTGATGTGCTTGCCCCGCTCCTCCTAGCAAGCCTCGTGGTGCCGGATTCAGTTCCGTGGTTGTGAAGATTTGCTGAACAGCAGCAGGCTGTTCAACCTGTTCTTGTGTTCTTGTGTTCTTGTGTTCTTGTGACTTACCCGATTGCTCTGTCCGCCGATGAACCGCTGAATCTGGTGGTGGAAAAGGTTTTATATGAGCCTGGTGTTGATCTACTGATCGACAGCAAGGCCTAGCCTCTCTTGGTGACACACAGAGCTTTGTGTGTGTGTTGTGCTGCATGCACAGTGCCTTGTGAGCTACTAGGCTGTGTGTGTACCAGTAATTGGTATCTGGCTTGATCCTTGGCTGTGAGATGATCAGCTCGGCAGAGCTGATCCATATCTGCTCAAGTTCTATTTTCTTCTAACCTGCCAAGTGGCGATGCCACTTGGCATAATTCTTTGCTTTGTTGTGCTTGTGTGCAGGGTATAAGTGAGCTGATCAAGATGATCCAGAAGATGATCAAGTCCAAGATCAAATGAAGGTGTTCTTGTAGTATTTAGGATATTTAGATAACTTGTAATTTTCCTTTTACTTTTTCTATTTCTTCAATTCTTGTAATGTGTTGTAATTCAATACTGCAATTCTGAATATTGTAAAGACAATGTATTATGTGTGTGCTTATCAATAAAGCTCAAGTTTTCCTTAATGAGCTTAATGTAATTGTTGTATTACTTATATTCTTGCTTAATGATAATTGTTTGATAAATTATCTCAATTTTGAATTATTTGATAATCATTTGATGTTTGAATTTGAAATTCAAATTCAAATTTGGTTTGAATTCATTCAAACGCTTAACTTGTAATTCAATCATGCAACTTAAGATTTCAATGCAATATCACTTCTCTCTTCTCAAAACCCTAACTTAGATAAGTAAGAACAAGTTCATCGCACTCTCAAAACCCTAACCCTGTAAGGTGTCGAGAGAGAAACCTGTCCCCCTTCAATGCAATTTTGTTTTAAAAGCGCGAAATTTCCCCGTAAATTACAATGCAATGCACATCCCTTTCTAAAATCTACGCCTCGATCGCCTCTAAACCTGGGACATTACATCTTCGTCGCGAAACCCCCAGTACCGAGAGCCACGATACGGAAAACCTTCCAGAGACGCCGCCGCCGCCAATCCCATCTCGGGGATTCAGAGATCGCTCTCCGGCACCTCGCCGGAGAGGGGAATCATCTCCCGGAGGACTCTTCACCGCCATGGTCGCCTCCGGAGTGATGAGTGAGTAGTTCACCCCTGGACTATGGGTCCATAGCAGATAGCTAGATGGTCGTCTTCTCCTTATGTGCTTCATTGTCGGATCTTGTGAGCTGCCTAACATGATCAAGATCATCTATCCGTAATGCTATATGTTGTGTTTGTTGGGATCCGATGGATAGAGAATACTATGTTATGTTGATTATCAATCTATTACCTATGTGTTGTTTATGATCTTGCATGCTCTCCGTTATTAGTAGAGGCTCCGGCCAAGATTTTACCGTTAACTCCAAGAGGGAGTATTTATGCTCGATAGTGGGTTCATGCCTCCATTAAATCCGGGACAAGTGATGTAAAGTTCTAAGGTTGTGGATGTGTTGTTGCCACTAGGGATAAAACATTGATGCTATGTCCGAGGATGTAGTTATTGATTACATTACGCACCATACTTAATGCAATTGTCTCGTTGTTTGCAACTTAATACTCGGAAGGGGTTCGGATGATAACCTGAAGGTGGACTTTTTAGGCATAGATGCATGCTAGATAGCGGTCTATGTACTTTGTCGTAATGTCCAATTAAATCTCACAATACTCATCATATCATGTATGTGCATGGTCATGCCCTCTCTATTTGTCAATTGCCCAACTGTAATTTGTTCACCCAACATGCTATTTATCTTATGGGAGAGACACCTCTAGTGAACTGTGGACCCCGGTCCATTCTTTTACATCGAATACAATCCATCGCAATACTTGTTCTACTCGTTTTCTCGCAAACAATCATCATCCACACTATACATCTAATCCTTTGTTACAGCAAGCCGGTGAGATTGACAACCTCACTGTTTCGTTGGGGCAAAGTACTTTGATTGTGTTGTGCAGGTTCCACGTTGGCGCCGGAATCCCTGGTGTTGCGCCGCACTACATCCCGCCGCCATCAACCTTCATTCAAACGCTTAACTTGTAATTCAATCATGCAACTTAAGATTTCAATGCAATATCACTTCTCTCTTCTCAAAACCCTAACTTAGATAAGTAAGAACAAGTTCATCGCACTCTCAAAACCCTAACCCTGTAAGGTGTCGAGAGAGAAACCTGTCCCCCTTCAATGCAATTTTGTTTTAAAAGCGCGAAATTTCCCCGTAAATTACAATGCAATGCACATCCCTTTCTAAAATCTACGCCTCGATCGCCTCTAAACCTGGGACATTACATCTTCGTCGCGAAACCCCCAGTACCGAGAGCCACGATACGGAAAACCTTCCAGAGACGCCGCCGCCAATCCCATCTCGGGGGATTCAGGAGATCGCCTCCGGCACCCTGCCGGAGAGGGGAATCATCTCCCGGAGGACTCTTCACCGCCATGGTCGCCTCCGGAGTGATGAGTGAGTAGTTCACCCCTGGACTATGGGTCCATAGCAGTAGCTAGATGGTCGTCTTCTCCTTATGTGCTTCATTGCCGGATCTTGTGAGCTGCCTAACATGATCAAGATCATCTATCCGTAATGCTATATGTTGTGTTTGTTGGGATCCGATGGATAGAGAATACTATGTTATGTTGATTATCAATCTATTACCTATGTGTTGTTTATGATCTTGCATGCTCTCCGTTATTAGTAGAGGCTCGGCCAAGATTTTACTCGTTAACTCCAAGAGGGAGTATTTATGCTCGATAGTGGGTTCATGCCTCCATTAAATCTGGGACAAGTGACGGAAAGTTCTAAGGTTGTGGATGTGTTGTTGCCACTAGGGATAAAACATTGATGCTATGTCCGAGGATGTAGTTATTGATTACATTACGCACCATACTTAATGCAATTGTCCGTTGTTTGCAACTTAATACCGGAAGGGGTTCGGATGATAACCTCGAAGGTGGACTTTTTAGGCATAGATGCATGCTGGATAGCGGTCTATGTACTTTGTCGTAATGTCCAATTAAATCTCACAATACTCATCATATCATGTATGTGCATGGTCATGCCCTCTCTATTTGTCAATTGCCCAACTGTAATTTGTTCACCCAACATGCTATTTATCTTATGGGAGAGACACCTCTAGTGAACTGTGGACCCCGGTCCATTCTTTTACATCGAATACAATCCATCGCAATACTTGTTCTACTGTTTTCCGCAAACAATCATCATCCACACTATACATCTAATCCTTTGTTACAAGCAAGCCGGTGAGATTGACAACCTCACCTTGTTTCGTTGGGGCAAAGTACTTTGATTGTGTTGTGCAGGTTCCACGTTGGCGCCGGAATCCCCGGTGTTGCGCCGCACTACATCCCGCCGCCATCAACCTTCAACGTGCTTCTTGACTCCTACTGGTTCGATTAAACCTTGGTTTCTTACTGAGGGAAAACTTGCTGCTGTGCGCATCACACCTTCCTCTCGGGGTTCCCAACGGACGTGTCATCTACGCGCATCAGTGGTATGCGAGGCTCCTATCTCGAAGATCATCGGCAACAAAGATGCCAGTGACCGGATAGCTAAATAGGCAATCCAATTATCACCCTATGTACCCATTTACAAAAGAAGAGATGCCATCAAGTCGCAAACATTGGCGGATTTCCTGGTAGATTGGGCCGAGATGCAGTATAAGCCGCCCAAGCTGGAAACCGAATACTGGAGAATGCACTTTGACGGGTCAAAGCTCAAGGAAGGTCTTGACACCGGTGTAGTTCTCACCTCGCCAAAGGGAGATAATTTGAGATACGTACCACAGATATATTTCAGGGCATCAAACAATGTTGCTGAGTATGAGGCATTAGTCCACGGATTCAAGATGGTAAAAGAAGTTGGAGTGCGCCGGATTGTTTGTTACGGAGATTCGGATCTGGTGGTACAACAGTGTTCCGGGGATTGGGACGCCAATGATGCAAACATGGCATCATACCGGTTTCATGTGTAGCAAATTGCTGGGTCCTTTGAAGGGTGCGAGTTTCACTATGTACCGCGGGCAGAAAACGAAGCAGCTGACACTTTGTCAAAGCTAGCTCATCCAGGGAAGAAATTCCTCCCGGAATAGCCCTATCCCACCTCAGAATGTCGTCGATCAAGCCGAGCCCAGAATCTAAGTCTATCTTTGTTCCGGAATCACATATTGTTCCGATGGACATTGACAAGGTAAACCCGAGGACTGCATCATCTAACCCGGGGACTTCAGAGTACAAACCGGCTGAAGCTATGTCGATGGATTGCATGGAGATCGATATGCATGTTTTCGTTGTTCGAGAAGCACCATCTTGGGTTAAGCCGATCATGGAATTCCTGGTCAATGGCGGATTTCCGGTTGTGGAAGTTGAAGCAAGGAGAATCCAAAGAAGAGCCCAGGCTTACACTATCATCAATGGTGAGATGTACAAAAGAAACGTCATAGGAGTGCGGCAGCGCTGTGTGGAACCGGAAGAAGGCAAGGAGATGCTCCAAGAAATCCACCAAGGAGAATGTGGACACCATGCCTCGTCAAGAGCTTTGGTCGCCAAAGTATTCCGTCATGGATTCTATTGGCCCACTGCGCTGGAAGATGCAGAAGATATGGTCAGAAAATGCAACGGATGCCAGAGATATAGCAAGCAAAACCACACTCCGGCTTCCGGTTTAAAAACAATCCCGATAACTTGATCATTTGCGGTATGGTGCCTGGATATGGTTGGACCTTTCCGACCAGCGCGGGGAAACATGACTCACGTTTTGGTCATGGTGGAAAAATTTACCAAGTGGGTGGAGGTTAAACCAATCCGGATATGCGATGGACACACAGCTATGAAGTTTCTGAAGGACATCATCCTGCGGTATGGATACCCTCACAACATCATTACTGGCAATGGAACGAATTTTGCTAAGGGAGAGTTTGCCCGGTTTTGTGAGAATAAGAACATCCGGCTTGACATTTCCTCAGTGGCACATCCTCAAGCCAATGGGCAAGTAGAAAGGACGAATGCCCTCGTGTTGTCCAGAATAAAGCCGCGGCTCATTGAACCACTGGAAAAAACTCTAGGATGCTGGCTTGATGAATTACCAGTACCGTGGAGTCTAAGGACCACACCAAACCGGTCAACCGGATATACACCATTCTTCATGGTATATGGAGCAGAAGCGGTCATCCCAACCGACATAATCCATGGCTCGCCACGAGTACAACAATATACAGAGGAAGAGGTCAAAGAGGCCCGAGAAAATGATGTGGACCTGCTCGAGGAGCAAAGGGAATTGGCACTCGCCAGATCAGCTGTATACCCGCAAAATCTCAGACGCTATCATAGCCGGAAGGTAAACCCAAGAGTGTTCCAAGAAGGAGACCTAGTGCTACGTTTCGTGCAGCGCACTGCAAGACAACATAAGCTTGCACCCCCATGGGAGATTGGGAGGGACCGTTCATAGTGAGCAAGGCTTTGCATAATGATGCTTATTATCTTATAGATGCACATTGCTTGTGACGGTAAAGCACACGTCCGTTGGAAACCCCAAGAGGAAGGTATGATGAGTACAGCAGCGAGTTTTCCCTCAGTAAGAAACCAAGGTTATCGAACCAGTAGGAGATGAAGATCACGTGAAGGTTGTTCGTGAAGGAGTGTAGTGCGGCGCAACACCATGGATTCCGGTGCCAACGTGGAACCTGCACAACACAATCAAACTACTTTGCCCCAACTTAACAGTGAGGTTGTCAATCTCACCGACTTGCTGAAAACAAAGGATTAAACGTATGGTGTGGAAAATAATGTTTGCTTGCAGAAAACAAAAGAGAACAATGATTGCAGTAGGTTGTATTTCAGATGTAAAAGAATGGACCGGGGTCCACAGTTCACTAGTGGTGTCTCTCCAATAAGATAAATAACATGTTGGGTAAAGAAATTACAGTGGGGCAATTGACAAATAGAGAGGGCATAACAATGCACATACATATCATGATGACTACTATGAGATTTACTTAGGGCATTACGACAAAGAACATAGACCGCCATCCAACATGCATCTCACTACAAGAAAAGTTGCCATGGCCGACGAAGTTGAAGTCGCGCCGTGGTTGCTGGTGTACCATGGCCGACGATTTTGGTCCCTCCGTGGTGCATGTCAAAACTTTTTTTTTTCTCGTTTTTGAGGCCACCTAGCCCGACGAAAGCGGCCAAAACGTCGCGTATAGTGGCCCGGGACGTGGTGCATCGCGAATTCTCGGGTTCGCCGGCCGAGTCAACGCAAATCCGCACCGCCGAGGGATGTAGGGCCCAGATGGCAGCCTCTCTGGCATTGTTTTTTTTCTCGATCGCGCCATCTCGTTCAACGTTCTCCGATCGAGCCGTTTACGATGCAGGATCATGGGTCCCGCATGTCATCCTCTATGAACCAAAATTCTTTCTATTCTTGGATTTTTTTTGACCCCCGATTTCTGGGTACTTCCTTTTTCTTTTGATCCCTTGCCGCCTTGGAAACGTTGAGACCGCCGTCGCTAAATGGGACCCGCATGTCATCCTCTATGTGCAATCAACTTTCTTTTCTTGGAGTTTTTTTTGGCACCTCAAATTTGGTCACTTGCCTTTTTCTTTCGATCCCTCGCCGCCTCTCAAACGGTGATACCGCTCGCTGCTAAATGGGACCCGCATGTCATCCTCTATGTACTATAAAACTTTCTTTTCTTGGAGTTTTTTTTGGCACCTCAAATTTGGTCACTTGCCTTTTTCTTTCGATCCCCCGCCGCCTCTCAAACGGTGATACCGCTGCTGCTAACTGGGACCCGCATGTCATCCTCTATGTACTATAAAACTTTCTTTTCTTGAATTATTTTTGGCTGCTCATATTTTTTCACTTGCCTTTTTCTTTCGATCCCCCGCCGCCTCTCAAACGGTGATACCGCTGCTGCTAAATGGGACCCGCATGTCATCCTCTATGTACTATAAAACTTTCTTTTCTTGAATTATTTTTGGCTCCTCATATTTGGTCACTTGCCTTTTTCTTTCGATCTCATGCCACGTTTGAAACGTTGAGGAACTCCGCCGGCTCATGGGACCCGCATGTCATCCTCTATGTGCTATAAATGTTTATTTTCTTTATTTTTTTTCACCCTCTGATTTTTGGCTATTTCCTTTTTCTTTTGATCCCCTACCGCCTTTGAAACGTTGAGACCACTCTGCTAAATGGGACCCGCATGTCATCCTCTACGTACAATAAAGTTTCTTTTCTTGGATTATCTTTGGCTCCTGACATTTTGTCACTTGCCTTTTTCTTTCGATCTCATGCCGCCTTTGAAACGTTGAGTAAGCTGCTCGCTCATGGGTCCCGCATGTCATCCTCTACGAACAATAAACGTTTCCTTTCTTGGAGTTATTTTTTACCCCTAATTTCTGGCTATTTGCCTTTTTCTTTTGATCTCCTCGCCCCCTGCGAAACGATGAGGACGCTCGTTGGCGGGTCGGTCCCACATGTCATCCTCTATGAACAATAAAAGTTTCCTTTGATGGATTTATTTTGAACCCCTAATTAATTTCTGGATATTTCCCCTGCCGCCTTGGAATCGTTGAGGATGCTCGCTGCCTCATGGGTCCCGCATGTCATCCTCTCGTAACGGTAAATGTTTATTTTCTTGGATTTTGTTGACCAAACGATTTTTGGCTTATTTTTTCTTTCGATCACCTGCGGCCTTTAAAACGTTGAGGACGCCTGCCGGCTCACGGGTCCCACATGTCAACCTCTATGAACAATAAACGCCGAGGATGCCGCTGCCTCATGGGTCCCGCATGTCATCCTCTCGTAACGAAAATGTTTCTTTTCTTGGATTTTTTACCAACAGATTTTTGGTTTATTTTTTCTTTCCATCCCCTGCCGCCTTTAAAACGTTGACGACGCTCGTTGGCTCATGGGTCCCCGATGTCGCCCTCCCGTACAAGAAACATATGATATCTTGATTATTTTGCGAGACAATAAACAATGTATTGCGCTCCGAGCTATTTCAAACGGATAACTAAATCTTTATTTTTACATAAACAAACTTATATGTTGAATCTCCTTGTTTTTTTGTCTTTGCGAAGCATAGGACTTTCCTGTTTTTTTAGAAAATTCGGAACTTTCCTCGTTTTGGAGTGGGCTGAAATTGTACGAGTCAAAAGGCCTAGCAGGGATAGTTCGAAGGCCCGGATGTCCGGATGCAGCCCAATTGAAATCTTTCTTCTTGGATTTTTTTCACCCCCCGATTTCCGGCTACTTCATTTTTCTTTTGGTTCCGTGCCGCCTCTCAAACGGTGAGACCTGCTGTCGCAAAATGGGACCCGCATGTCATCCTCTATGTACAGTAAAATTTCTTTTCTTAGATTATATTTGGCTCCTGATATTTGGTCACTTGCCTTTTTCTTCCGATCACATGCCACGTTTGAAACGTTGAAAAACCTGCTCGCCCATGGGACCCGCATGTCATCCTCTATGTACAATAAAACTTTCTTTTCTTCGATTTTTTTGGCACCTTGATACGTCCCCGACGTATCCATAATTTCTGTCGTTCCATGCTTGTTTTATGACAATACTTACATGTTTTGCTTGCACTTTATGATGATTTCATGCGTTTTCCGGAACTAACCTATTAACAAGATGCCACAGTGCCGGTCTCGTTTTCTCGCTGTTTTTGGTTCCGGAAAGGCTGTTCGGGCAATATTCTCGGAATTGGACGAAATCAACGCCAAACCTCCTATTTTCTCCGGAAGGCTCCAGAACACCGAAGAAGAGTCGGAGAGGGGCCGGGGGGCCACCACACCACATGGCGGCGCGGGCCGGGCCTAGGCCGCGCCGGCCTAGGGTGTGGCGCCCCTGTGTGCCCCCTCGCGCCGCCTCTTCGCCTATAAAATCCCTTTCGACCTAAAAACGCAGTACCAATTGACGAAACTCCGGAAGACTCCGTGGGCGCCGCCACCGTCGCGAAACTCCAATTCGGGGACAGAACTCTGTCCCGGCACCCTGCCGGGACGGGGAAGTGCCCCCGGAAGCCATCTCCATCAACGCCATCGCCTCCGCCATGCTCCGTGAGTAGTTCCCCCATGGACTACGGGTTCTAGCTGTAGCTATGTCGGTATTCTCTCCTCCATGTAATTCAATACAATGGTCTCATGAGCTGCCTTACATGATTGAGATTCATCTGATGTAATCGGTGTTGTGTTTGTTGGGATCCGATGGATGATACATTATGATTAGTCTATCTATAAAGTTTGTGAAGTTATTGTTGCTGCAATCTTGTTATGCTTAATGCTTGTCACTAGGGCCCGAGTGGCATGATCTTAGATTTGAGCTCTAAACTTATTGCTTAGATTGTATCTACAAGTTGTATGCACATGTCACTGTCCGGAACCAATGGCCCCGAAGTGACAGAAATCGGGACAACCGGAGGGGATGGTAGTGATGTGAGGATCACATGTTTTCACGGTGTGTTAATGCTTTGCTCCGGTGCTCTATTAAAAGGAGTACCTTAATATCCAGTAGTTTCCCTTGAGGCCCGGCTGCCACCGGCTGGTAGGACAAAAGATGTTGTGCAAGTTTCTCATTGCGAGCACGTACGACTATTTACGGAAAACATGCCTACATGATTAATGAATTGATGTTCTTTCTTAATGCTTTATCAATCCTATCAATTGCCCAACTGTAATTTGTTCACCCAACACTTGTTATTGGAGAGTTACCACTAGTGTAGATCGCTGGGAACCCCGGTCCATCTCTCATCATAATATACTTGTTCTACATGTCATTGGAAGTAGTATCAACTATCTTCTCGTGCCATCGCTCTCATATTGCTATTACTGTTGCTGTGTTACTATTACTACTGCTCTCATATCACTGCTACTTTCACATCACCCCTGTTGCTAGTGCTTTTCCAGGTGCAGCTGAATTGACAACTCGGTTGTTAAGGCTTATAAGTATTCTTTACCTCCCCTTGTGTCGAATCAATAAATTTGGGTTTTACTTCCCTCGAAGACCGTTGCGATCCCCTATACTTGTGGGTCATCAAGACTATTTTCTAGGCGCCGTTGCCGTGGGAGGCATAGCTCTACTCATAAGTTCACCCGGGGAGTACACTCTACATCTTTCTCTCGTTTTATTTTATTTTGTTTTGCTTAGTTTACTTTTGTCTAGTTTATTTGTGCTTAGTTTATTTCTGTCTAGTATTATTTTGCTTAGTTTACTTTTGCCTAGTTACTTTTTGTCTTGTTTTATTTGTCTCATATACCCAAAAATCCATAAAAATTTGAAAAACCAAAAAATTAAAAACTGCTGTTATGGGAGAACCAACAACCTACTTGGAGCTTATAGAATGTTATAATTGTTATAGAGAATCAAGAACTGGTAAAATAATGAGTGCTATGATAGAAAAATTGAATACAATTGCTAAAATCTTGCTTGAACGCCATAATATAAACTCGTTGCCCTCAACAGGATACTAAACATCTTAAATTTCAATGTGGCTTTAGTGAGGAATTTTTAATTAAGAACTATAATCGGAATTGCTATATTCATTATGGGTTCGAAGAGGTAGAACAATTTGTCTTATTTATGGGAGCCTCCGAGATAGAATCCTTCATGGTTGAGAATTATGAAACTTGTGTTGTTTGTAAGGGCTTTAAAGATTATGTCTCTACTATCCTTAATTCTTGCATAGAATGCTACAGTAGGAATCCTTATATCCTTGATTATAAAGAGAGACACATTAATGCACAAGAATGCACTCACAATTTGCAGGAACCTGTGGAAGAAGAAATTGATGAACCTGAAAGCTCATTGGATGAAAAAGAGGAGGAAATTGATGAACCTGAAAGCTCATTGGATGAAAAAGAAGAGGAGAGCGACGAACAAAAGGAGGAAGAATGGATTAGCTACCCATGCCAACCTTCTAATGAGAGTAACTCTTTATCTCTTACATTATTTGATTGTCCTCCATGCTTACCTGGAAGAGGTTGAATGTTATGTTCCCGTGGATTCTCTTGAAATAGTACCTATGAGTAATACTTGTGAGAATGATTATGCTACTGTTATATATGATAATCCATGCTACTTTGATAAATCTTATGATAATGCTTTGTTTGTGCCTGATGTCGAAATGCATGGTACTAAAGAGTTTTGCTTGGCAAATGTTTATGATAAAGCCCTAGATGTTGGTCCTATGTTACTTGATGATATTAATTGTACTACTAATGAAAATGGGATTGGAGAATTCTTGACTTATTCTATGAGTCCCATATCTATTGAGATTGATCAACTACCTTGTTATATTATTAATAAAAGTAAGTTTGAAAGTTTTAATTCCACTATTCTTGAACTTGATAAAAATTATGTGTTTGGAAATCATGAAAAGTATGCTGCATGTGATAGTTATATTATTGAGTTTGTTCATGAAGCTACTGAAAATTATTATGAGAGAGGGAAATATGGTGGTAGAAATTTTCATGGTACTAATACACCTCTCTATGTGCTGAAATTTTTGAAGTTATTCTTGTTTTATCTTCTTATGCTTGTCACTTTGTTCTTCATGAATTTATTTGTGTACAAGATTCCTTTGCATAGGAAGCATGTTAGACTTAAATGTGTTTTGGATTTGCCTCTTGATGCTCTCTTTTGCTTCAAATACTATTTCTTGCGAGTGCATCATTAAAACTCGTTGAGCCCATCTTAATGGCTATAAAGAAAGCAACTTCTTGGGAGATAACCCATGTGTTATTTTGCTACAGCACTTTGTTTTATATTTGTGTCTTGGAAGTTGTTTACTACTGTAGCAACCTCTCCTTATCTTAGTTTTGTGTTTTGTTGTGCCAAGTGAAGCCTCTAATCGAAGGTTGATACTAGATTTGGATTATTGCGCAGAAACAGATTTCTTTGCTGTCACGAATCTGGGTCTAATTCTCTGTAGGTAACTCAGAAAATTATGCCAATTTACGTGAGTGATCCTCAGATATGTACGCAACTTTCATTAGTTTTGAGTTTTCTGATTTGAGCAACGGAAGTATTTTATTAAAATTCGTCTTTACTGGCTGTTCTGTTTTGGCAGATTCTGTCTCTGTTTTTTGCATTGTCTCTTGTGGACTTTAAGCGAGGTTTTCTAGACGTAGAGGGCTGTAGCTAATGTTTTATTGAGTTATTGCAATGTGCCACTACAGGACCAAGGTGGATTCAAATTTTTTGAGTACTAACCCCTCTAATGAAGTTTATGAGAAGTTTGGTGTGAAGGAAGTTTTCAAGGGTCAAGAGAGGAGGATGATATATGATCAAGAAGAGTGAAAAGTCAAAGCTTGGGGATGCCCCCGTGGTTCATCCCTGCATATTTCAAGAAGACTCAAGCGTCTAAGCTTGGGGATGCCCAAGGCATCCCCTTCTTCATCAACTTATCAGGTTCCTCCCCTGAAACTATATTTTTATTCAGTCACATCATATGTGCTTTACTTGGAGCGTCTGTGTGTTTGTTTTCGTTTTGTTTGTGTTTGAATAAGATCGGATCCTAGCAATCCTTGATTGGGAGAGATACACGCTCCGCTTTTTCATATGAACACTTGTTCTTCGTTTTACTTTTAATGTTCAATGATAAAAGTTGGAAGCTACAATACTTATCTTTATTTGGTTGGGAAAAGAAAATGCCTCATATGTTGTGGATAATTTGATACTTGGCAATTGTTTTGAGCTCTCAAGTGGATCATAAGTTTTTGCATGTAGTTTAAACCTATTAAGTGGAGAACTACCGTAAAGCTTGTTAAAATTGGTTTGCATAATTGATCTCTCTTAAGGTCTAGATATTTTCTCGGTAAAAGTGTTTGAGCAACAAGGAAGACGAGTGTAGAGTATTATAATGCTTGCGATATGTTCTTATGTAAGTTTTGTTGCATCCGGTTCATACTTGTGTTTGCTTCAAACAACCTTGCTAGCCTAAGCCTTGTATCGAGAGGGAATACTTCTCATGCATCCAAAATCCTTGAGCCAACCACTATGCCAATTGTGTCCACCATACCTACCTACTATGTGGTATTTCCTGCCATTCCAAAGTAAATTGCTTGAGTGCTACCTTTAAATAATTCAAAATGTTTCTCAATTTGTGTTAATGTTTTATAGCTCATGAGGAAGTATGTGGTGTTTAGCTTTCAACCTTGTCATTTACTTTTGACGGACTCTCATATGGACTAGTGGCACATCCGCTTATCCAATAATTTTGCAAAAAGAGCCGGCAATGGGATTCCCGATCCCGAATTAATTAACTTAAATAGACACTCCTCCATGGTTTGTGATTGTTGGACGGCACCCGAAGGATTCGGTTAGCCATGGCTTGTGTAAGCAAAGGTTGGGGGAGTGTCATCATCATAATAAAACTAAAATAAAAAGGCACTCCTTCATGGTATGAGATTGTTGGCAGGCACCCGAGGATTCGGTTAGCCATGGTTTGTGAAAGAAAGGTTGGAAGGAGTGCCACCCAAAAATAAAAATTCATGGGAGCCGCTCTTAAAAGTCCGGTTGGCGAGGTAGTTAGTGTACCCATTACCATTCGTTGACAACAACAAACACCTCTCAAAATTTTACTTTTTATGCTTTCTATATGTTTTCAAAACCAAAGCTCTAGCACAAATATAGCAATCGATGCTTTCCTCTTTGAAGGACCATTCTTTTACTTTTAATGTTGAGTCAGTTCACCTATTTCTCTCCACCTCAAGAAGCAAACACTTGTGTTAACTCATGCATTGATTCTTACATACTTGCATATTTGCATTCATTATATTACTTTATGTTGACAATATCCATGAGATATGCATGTTGAAAGTTGAAAGCATCCGCTGAAACTTATATCTTCCTTTGTGTTGCTTCGATGCCCTTACTTTGAATTTATTGCTTTATGAGTCAACTCTTATGCAAGAATTTTGATGCTTGCCTTGAAAGTACTCTTCATGAAAAGTTTTGCTATATGTTATCTATTTGTTAGCAACTATAGATCATTGCCTTGAGTCACTTCATTCATTTCATATGCTTTGTAATAGTATGATCAAGGTTATGTAAGTAGCATGTCACTACGTAAATTATTCTTTTTATCGTTTACTCCGCTCGGGACGAGCGAGAACTAAGCTTGGGGATGCCGATACGTCCCCGACGTATCCATAATTTCCGTCGTTCCATGCTTGTTTTATGACAATACTTACATGTTTTGCTTGCACTTTATGATGATTTCATGCGTTTTCCGGAACTAACCTATTAACAAGATGCCACAGTGCGCGTCTCTGTTTTCTCGCTGTTTTTGGTTCCGGAAAGGCTGTTCGGGCAATATTCTCGGAATTGGACGAAATCAACGCCAAACCTCCTATTTTCTCCGGAAGGCTCCGAACACCGAAGAAGAGTCGGAGAGGGGCCAGGGGGCCACCACACCACATGGCGGCGCGGGCCGGGCCTAGGCCGCGCCGGCCTAGGGTGTGGCGCCCCGTGTGCCCCCTCGCGCCGCCTCTTCGCCTATAAAATCCCTTTCGACCTAAAAACGCAGTAGCAATTGGACGAAACTCCGGAAAGACTCCGTGGGCGCCGCCACCGTCGCGAAACTCCACTCGGGGGACGGAACTCGTCCCGGCACCTGCTGGGACGGGGAAGTGCCCCCGGAAGCCATCTCCATCAACGCCATCGCCTCCGCCATGCTCCGTGAGTAGTTCCCCCATGGACTACGGGTTCTAGCTGTAGCTATGTCGGTATTCTCTCCTCCATGTAATTCAATACAATGGTCTCATGAGCTGCCTTACATGATTGAGATTCATCCGATGTAATCGGTGTTGTGTTTGTTGGGATCCGATGGATGATACATTATGATTAGTCTATCTATAAAGTTTGTGAAGTTATTGTTGCTGCAATCTTGTTATGCTTAATGCTTGTCACTAGGGCCCGAGTGGCATGATCTTAGGTTTGAGCTCTAAACTTAT